>NW_027466853.1:722500-1030000 GCF_046128005.1 Genypterus blacodes
AGGTGAAGCACCATGACGTGAAGCACCGATCGGGACGCCTCTACACACAAAGTCTAACGAACGTGTGTAGTTCTAATAACTAATTATAACATTTTAGTCATCTATCAGGTTAAGAAACAATCATTGAGTTCTGATTCTCACTAATCAGGGAGGCTGCAAATACACGTCTGAATTTGAAACTCCCATCTGATGTCTGCTGATCTGTGTTTGTCATTCTGCGGTTTAAAAACTGCGGTTTAAAAACTCTGATGTTTGAGCATAATTAGCCCACAGCAAGAACAAACGAGTGTGTCTGTGCGCCAAACAGAGGCAGGCGGCGTTAAAGCATCACACAGTAGATCACACTGGACTGCACAAGGACGGTAAACCTGTTCTGGCTGCGTGTGTAATCCAAAGCTACCTGGCATCACGTGTGTGTGTGTGTGTGTGTGTGTGTGTGTGTGTGTGTGTGTGTGTGTGTGTGTGTGTGGATGTGTGTGTGTGGATGTGCTAACACACAATCACAGAGACAGCTCAGTGCTAATGGCACAAGATAGGAAATCTGTCCAGTAATAATTGGCTGAGCTTTTAACAGCCTCGCTTACACTGAAGAACACACACACACACACACACACAGACACACACACACACATACACATACACAGATACAAACACTCATGCATGCATATTCAATAAGGTACACATACACACACACTCAAACAGTAACTTCTGACTCATCTCCGCACTTTCATCAAGTCGCTCACTCGCTCCCTTATCACCTCAACTACGAATGCGCATACACACACACACACACACACACACACACACACACACACACACTCACCCCAACTGTAGGTGTGTGACCTTAAACTAAAATAACAACAAATCCATCCAGATGCCCACTGACAAGACACAGATTAGATAGATAGATAGATAGATAGATAGATAGATAGATAGATAGATAGATAGATAGATAGATAGATAGATAGATAGATAGATAGATAGATAGATAGATAGATAGATAGATAGATAGATAGATAGATAGATAGATAGAAAGATAGATAGATAGATAGATAGATAGATAGATAGATAGATAGATAGATAGATAGATAGATAGATAGATAGATAGATAGATAGATAGATAGATAGATAGATTGATAGATAGATAGATAGAAAGATAGATAGATAGATAGATCACCTGTGGAGGTGAACGTGGCCGAGCTCCAGGCGATCAGCAGCTCCAGCAGCCCGACTCTGACACTCGCACGCACAGCTCGCAAAGCGTCACGCCAGCCAGCAAGACCTCTCGCCACTCTCTGTACCAAGCCCCACCGGTGGAGAATAAACTCCCCCCCCTCCCCTTCTCACCCCCCCCCCCCCCCCCCCCCCCCCCCCCCACCACCATCATCATCCCTCCCATATGGAAATCAGTGGTTCAGTATAGCAGCATTGTTCTGGAGCTTCACCCTGACCCTTAGCCATTCATAAATACACACCCCGCACTACACAGGGGCCACAAAAGGCCACACTGTTCCCCCCTCGCTCGCTCGCTCGCCCCAACAAATATGGGTGAGGCTTTGAGCTCCAAGGCCGTTCTGTACAACACCACCAGCTGGTTTACTTTGGATGGAACTGAACATATTCTATGGTTTTGGATTGATAGAGTCAGCATCCCCTTTTTTGAAGTATGTGATGAGGAGGATGAGGGTGGTGAAGAGGCTATGACAGATGAAATGAAAGAACAATAAGGTTAAATGTGCGTGTGTGTGTGTGTGTGTGTGTGTGTGTGTGTGTGTGTGTGTGTGTGTGTGTGTGTGTGTGTGTGTGTGATTTCAGTTGAATCTATTTGTGTGTCAAGACAGAGAACCCTATCCGACAATGAACTCTGAGGTGCATCGTGTCAGAGTCATGACATTACAACAGTAACAGAACTTCATCATGGGGGAATGGATCTGTGTGCTGATTTCTAAGGGACGTAATTAAATGGACAACACACTTTTGCAACGCTTTAATAGGCGTCTCCATTGCTGCAGCGCCACCGTGCAGAATGGGCAAAAACAGGACGTCGTGGTCATTGTCTCTTTTACCGCCCTGCTATGATTGCTCACTTGTGTTGTTACTAATGTACAACACAAACTCCCAACAATGTCAAAGTTTAGAAATGAGGAGAATAACGATTATGTTTGGCAGTAAGGTCAAATATATGAAGCATGCACAGTTTGTGGTGAATGTGCCGACGCGAGCAGAGACACTGTGTGTGTTTACAGGCACTGTGTGTGTGTGTGTGTTTACAGGCACTGTGTCGCCTGAGTACTTGTCCTCACTGCAGTTCAAGGCAATGAAATGCAATGAAGCGGTGAACATGCTCCATCAGGTGCAGTATAGCTGAGGTGTTGCGTAATCCCGGTATGAGGTGAGTCTGCCCATTGAGGAAAGACGTTTACATGCCTGAATAGATCAATATACAACTGCATTATCCAGCTGTGTCACTCAGAGTGAGTATACGTGCTCTGTGCCGTGTTTACTGGCTTAAAGCGTTTCTATTCTCTATCCTACAGCTTCTATCGTTTCCCTTGTAAGTAATTTAAACGAGTCGTCTTCTGCTCAGCCACTCACACATCTCCATGTACTCAAATATGACATATTTCTATTCTATTTTTTAATAATATTGAGGTTCCAGTTTGGTCATACCTCACTGTTAAACTTCGCCAGCTTATCTCTCTTTATCAAAGCTAAATATGACATTAGGTTTATCGGCCCAGTTAGCGGGGTGATGGGCCCTCTCTGCCCTGCTGTGTCCTGAAACCTCACACACACACACACACACACACATACACACACATACACACACACACACACACCCTCCTGACACAGAAGCCATTGTCTCCCGAGGCCTTCTGGGAGAGGACAGCTCAGCTCGAGCCTGACACCACACAACACTGGGAAGTCGATGTGCACAGATAATTGTCTTTTAATCACAACAATCCCCTTTTCTCTGCCCTCGCTGCTTTTTCTCTGTCTTAGCTCGCTGTCTTGTTCGAACTTTCGCTCTTGTGGTATTTCTCGGCCCTTGTGGCTGTTTTGTGTACTCGAGCGACCAG
Organism: Genypterus blacodes; assembly: GCF_046128005.1. Classification (NCBI taxonomy): domain Eukaryota; kingdom Metazoa; phylum Chordata; class Actinopteri; order Ophidiiformes; family Ophidiidae; genus Genypterus; species Genypterus blacodes. The sequence goes on from NW_027466853.1 coordinate 725,581, forward strand.
TGGCAACCATGTTCCTCTGCATTTGCATATGCAGGGCTATTGCTAAGAGTTATGACTGCAGGGGAACTTTGGGCCCCTCAGAAATGTTATCTAGGAGAAAATAAATACTTCAAATAAAAGTGAAATTCAGGTTATTTACTTTTTTTTGGTATATCTTTTTTCCCCATGTTGTTGGAGATATTTGAGTACTTTAAGCCCTATTTGCACAGGATTCATATAACATCTGGACACATCTGCTCTATCTCTATTTCCTCGGTTCCCCTCTTTGGGCCTCTTTTCTCCAGGTGTTCCTGCGTCCTCCCACTCCAAAGACACACAGGTAGGCGGAGTGGAAACTTTCAAATGCCCGTAACTATAAATGGGAGTGTGACTTGAGCTTGTTTGTGTGTGTGTAACCCTGAACAGAAAGTGGATGGATGGTGTATCATGGGAGGGATGAATCAGCCAGATCTAGTCTCCATTGAGATTGGTGTGCAAATCTTGAAGTCATTGACCCAAACACTCTGCCACACACTCCCAACGTTAAGGAATCATTTCAAAAACCCTGGATCTGCAATTGGACCTGAATCGGCACCAGAACCTGGAACAGGCTCTGCCCTCTTGCCTGGAACAAGCCCCGCCCTTCTACCATTTCTTTTCGTCAAAATCAAACCAACCAACAGGCATGAGTGAAAATAGGAGGAAACGAAAAGCTAAATTCCTAAAATGAGTCCAGAATCCAGTAAATCCACATCTGCATCCAAACTATCACAGGGACGGTTCTTGGTGTAATATTAAGCATAAAACACACACCAGTATCCACACAGGGCAGGATAAACACACACACACACACACCTCCTCAGCATGGTGTGACTAAGGAGGGAGGTGAGGAGAGGCAGGGTGTCGTTGTCAGTAGGGGGCGTTGTTGGGATTGTGCTGGACAGAGACGGAGACAGAGCAACACTGAGAATGGATTCATTGTCCGGCTGTCCACTTTACTGGACAGGAATGATGGATGGTGTCCATAAAGGAAACACTAGCAGCTTGTATTTCCATCCTTCACAATGTGTATATGATTTTTTATTTCACAGTTTGAGCATTTTACATGACACTTCTATGAAAATTAGGGTAGAAAATCACCGATCCCACTCATTATTTGCTCTGTTTTGGGCTCTAAAGGCTCTGAGGTGCAGCTGTCTCTGTCTCTGACTCTGTCTCTGTGTTATGAGGGAATTTAATCCCAAAGGTGTAACTCCTCTCAAATCTGCCCTGCTTGGTCTCGATTCTCACTTTGTGCTCCAGTTGTCATTGCGCCGCTCGGAGTGTTTTTGATATGTGGGTAATTTTTAAACACAATTTTCAGACACAAATTTAAAATTGAAAGCTCTTTTAAAGCTTCTGATCTACCTCTTCAGAAACAGATCATTCCATATGTTGATGTCCAGAGAATTGCAACCACAACAAAACCAAACCACAGTTTGTTTTCATCAGATCTTTAAGCAGCATGAGAAAGGGAAAAGCCAGAGACTACAGACACAGAGACTTCATGGCATTATGGGATTTCATATGCAGAAGTTTTGTGTGAATCCTATACGAATTATTATTATAATTAGTATAGTGAATAAATGATTTTATCATGGCAACAATACCATAACCTATATATCACAAATTCTACATATTTAAGATTCAGAGCAGAGAAAAACATTCATTGAAAATCAAAAGCAGTGAAGAGTGAACAGAGTGGCTCTTACCGTATCAGCTGATCTGCAGTGAAGAGTCACAGCTCACCAAGGGAAAGACAGAAAATCATCTTCTTCTTCTTCTCCTCCTCCTCTCTCTCTCTCTCTCTCTCTCTCTCTCTCTCTCTCCCTCCCTCTCTATCTCTCTCTTTTCCTCTCCTCTCTCTACCTCTCTCCCTGTCTCTCTCTCTTTCTATCTCTCCCTATTTCTGTCTCTCTCTCTCCCTCCCCTCCTTCTCTCTGTCTCTCTTCCTCTCTCACTCTCTCTGTCTCTCTCTCTCTCTCTCTATCCCTCTCCCCGTCTCTCTCCGTCTCTCTCTCTATCCCTCTCCCCGTCTCTCTCTCTCTCCGTCTCTCTCTCTCTCCCTCTCACTGTCTCTCTCTCTTTCTCTCCCTCCCCTCTTTCTCCCTGTCTCCTTCTCCCTGTCTCTCTCTTTCTCTTCCTCCCCTCTTTCTCTTTCTCTCCCTCTCCCTGTCTCTCTCTTTCTCCCTCTCTCTCCCTGTCCCTCTCTCCCCCTCTCCCACTGTGTCCCTCCTTCTCATGATGACATATGATGATCTCAGTTGGGTCAATTCGAGTCGCTACTTCCAGACGGTTCAGCTTCTCAGCGGCCTTACTGACTGACATTTGTTGTCGCAACTAATCGGTTAACATTGCAACATGGATCATAGGTTTTGGTCCAGAAGTAACACACTTATCATGAAAACCAGAATGTTCATCACATGATCAATAGGTGCAATTTGTTAAATACTTGGATAAGAATATGAATCTGACAAACTAAAAATATCTATAGTATCTAAGTATCTATATGACGCATATTCATGGAATTGTACTGTACATTTATAACAAAGCAAAAACATGCAACAACCACTAATGTGAAGCTGAGATGATGCTGACTCAGCAGCCTGTAAAGGGTTTTGATTAATTTATTTATTTTATGTTGTATTATTGTCATTTCTTTCAGTATATTATTAGAACCTGACACATTTTCAGTGGATTTACCTTTAGTGACCTTTAGTCTCCAGGGTCGTCCTCACCGGCCTGGAGTGTGTGAGCCCTGAGGGAAGGGAACAGAATAAAGACCGACATGATGAACAGACGAAAAATGTGGAGAAAATGAAAACCTGCAGTCAAGCTGTAACTGACCTTTGGGGTGAAGAAGATACGATACTTCATTAATCGTTATTTTGCATGCGATTCACAGCAAATCGCATGCAATTGAAATTTATCCTGCAGCCCCTTATACATTACGATCATTTGGCAGACGCTTTCGTCCAAAGCGACTTACATTACATCCCTTCGCAGAGGGGGGAGCAATTGAGGGTTTGGTGCCTTGCTCAGGGGCATCTCGGCAGGGACTTGAACCGGCGACCCTCCGGTTCCCAAGCAGAAGCTCTACCCACTGAGCTACTGCCTGCTACTGCCTCCTTATATCACACACACACACTCACACAAACAATACAGAGGGGTTGTATGCATTATACGGCGCCCATGGAGCAGTTGGGGGTTCGGTGCCTTGCTCACGTGCACATCGGCAGTGCTCTGGAGGCAACTGTCCCATCACATCACACACACAGTCCAAATAACACCACAGTAGCAGCAACTCACCAGCTACCAGTCTGCTTACTTGGTCAACATGGGGGACTTGAACAGGCGACCCTCTGGTACCCAGCCGTCCACTTAGGGGACTGAGCTACTGCCGCCCAACCTGAGGGAGAATGAATACAAGCTGCTGCTACTGCTCACACCTGCAGAGTACAGTAAGAGCTCAGGAGACAACTGTCCCATCACATCACACACACTCCAAATAACACCTCAGTATCATCTCACTGAAAACCACTATTTTAATTATAAAGATCCAACTGAACATATTATCAACTGACTTGAATAAATTCCAAAATAAATTAACAAAGCACATTATTCAAATGAACCGTTAGAAATAAATGTGTAAATAAGAAACATGAGAGCAATAGAACACGGAGAAGCAACAAAGCTCAACAAAGTCCCGCAAAGCGCACTTTTCCATGGTATAGAAATCTTGAATTTGATCTTCTTGCAAACTCGTGTTTCAGAAATCTAGATATCACTTCATTGTTTGTTCTCATCACACTGTACAGCTGAGCCACACACACATAAAGAATCATCCTGTTGTATTATCCGGGCTTTTTAAATCAAATCAAGGTTACATGTAGAGAGTGAGAATAAGGATTTCATTATAATCTACACATTGCTCAGCACAGGACGTCTCTTCTGTGGATGCATGTAAAAAAGGACACAGCTCCAAATCTGACATTTTTTTGGGGCTTTTGACCAGATGCAGTGACAGAGCTCCAGTATGTGGTACATCAGCACAGCACTGCTACTGACCAAAGACCAACCATCTCTCCGTCCAAATCCAGTGCTCAACAGTGACATTCAGTGGTCGAACACAAATAAGACAAAGAGCCTGGAAATTAAACCTTTATTGTAAAATGAATGAGGGAATCACATTAAACATTTGAATTTTCAGAGTCCATTACATGTGGACTAAAACATGAAATTCTGTGTAAAAAGTACAAAATACTGAACTAAAAACTAAACTAAAACACTACAAAATTGAAGTACACAACGCATTCTGCAGTGGAGCCCACTGTAAAAGGCAAAGAAGTAATAAATGTGATGTAAATATGCGTTTCTCTAATAAAAGGAATTCATTTTTCCCTGCAAGTACAAACAAACAAAACAAACATGAAAACAAATCCATAAATCCCTTATGAATCCAAGTGAATGCTCATGCTGAGACCCTGCTGACGCCACAGAAAGGTTTCAAGCTTTAAGACACCCAGAATATTATTTCAACTTGACTTTCATATCTACAACTTAACTTCTGTACATATTAAGGCACTTGTGGCAGCCACAATGTTTAATACATGAAAAGGCACATAAAGCTATTGGTGCTCCTACTCCTCCTCCCTGTTAGATGTACACATGTATGTACACATGTATGTACACATGTATGTACACATGTATGTACACATCAGGCATCAACAGTCAATTTTAGTATGTCACGTAAAAATCACAGAAAAAAAGCGTCATGAATTATATTTACAGACTTAATGAAATCATCCTTTTGTTTGACAGCGGTTTGCACCACTTTGGGTTTCTCTTAGACGACCAGGCTCTCCCGACTCACGGCTCCATTCTGTAACACAAGGAACGTCGTGAAAATGAGTCAGGAAAAGTCGACTTTGATCAGAAGAATGAAGACTGAATGAATCGGTGGGGCTCACCTTGCGGAGGTTGCTCTTCTTTGAGGACGAAAGGCTTTCGTCGTCACTGTAGGGTGGCGGTAGAGGAGGTGGGTAGTTGTCACGGCGACCAGGGTAGCCAGAGGGCGGGGACACGGGGAGGGGCGGTGCTCTTCCCCGTGTATCCGAGCGGGCGCTGTCGCTGTCGAGGCGCTCGCGGCTGCGGGCCCTCTGCTGCTCTCCCAGCTTCTTCCTCTCCATGGCCTCTCGCAGGAAGCTGTCATCATAGTCGTCTCGTCCGCCCCTGGCACCGCCGCCTCGCTGGCGGTCCCTCTCCAAGTCCATCAGGTCGTCACGGCTACGGCTGCGTCTGCCCTGGAGGCTGTCGTTCCCACCGCCTCCTCCTCTGCGACGATCATCTGGGGAGTAGTCACGGCGTCTGCGGTCATCATAGCCGCGGTCGTGGCCACTGCGCCCGCTGCTGCTCCACTCATCATCCGAGCTGAAGAGAAGGAGAGCAACATATGGCGGTTCAACAATAACTTGTAATTGGTCAGGATTTGATGTTTTTCTGGGGAGTAAAACGATGTCCCTCGTCCTCCTGTTGTACTGAGAGTAAACAAACATTAGATAAAGTGTGCAGAGTGGACCAAATGACAAGGACGGGCCGGGACAAAGTCAGCTCACATAACTCACCCTCGCCTGCCTCGGGGTCCATCATTGCGGCGGTTTGGCGTATGAACGTCTCGGCCATTGCGGCGCCCAATGTCATCGAGGTTGTCCATGGAGCGGGAGCGTGCGTGGCCACCCATGTAGCCTCCGCCACGAGGTGGAGGGTCATCGCGGCGGTGGACGTACTGGGAAACACTGCTGATGGTGCTCATGGCTTCATCCTGGTCATAGACTGTGGCCAGAGGGGGGGGTTGGGAACGACCCCCCCGACCTCTGGGGTCAGGGCCTTCGTGAAGTGAGCTGACCTCAGTCATGGCGTCCACTGACAGAAGAGAAAAAGACAGAACGTTCAGAGAATTTACAATAAAATTTACAATAAAACCGCCACGTCCTTTATCCTGATTGTTTGTCATTAGAATGTGTTTTATTCCACACTTCTATTTGCACTTTTATCTATTTTTATGTTATTCTGATGCTCTGCTTATGTGCATACTTACATACATTAGGAGCCACAGAGCACCACCAGGGAGCAGTGCCTTGGCCAAGGGCAAGGGCAGGACACACATGCTTTTGATTTCAGAATGAATAAATAAATGAATGAATAAATAAATGGTATTGATTAATAATCACTTCAAACTTAGAGGTTTTGAAGGCCGAAGCTCATTCATGCGATGTTGACATCTTGTTGCTTCTCAGCGGATTTTTTGTGAGAAGAATTTTGAATATTTCCCACAGCTACATAATCTAAAGGACTGAGATAAGTCACAGAGTTTCACAGTAAACTAAACCCCATAAGACAAGAAAGCCGTCCTGTTCACAGCATCAGTGAAGGTGTGTAGGTGTGAAGGTGTGTAGGTGTGAAGGAAAAGATTTGTGGGTTTGAATCCGACGTCTTGTGTTGTTGTTTTTCCCGACATTCTTACTATCAATAATCGAACAAAGGTAAAAAGATATCTTGTCAGTAAGTAAATACAAAACTGTCTAACCTGACACACAGAGGAGCCATGAACTCTAAAGCAGGAAGTGACCTTTTCCCCCACAGTTGCGTGGCGAGCGTTTACTACACCATCAACACGTGGAGCCAGAACATCACACTGATCACACACTCACAGCGGTTGTAGTTTGCAGGTCTTGATAGGTTCAGGTTGGCCAGCTCCTGCTCCATGTAATAGGTGGCGCGTGTGGCGTTCCCGTTGGGGTCCACTTGGATACGATATCCACTACGAGCTGCCGAGGAACAACACCGAGGCAGATTTCAGCTTGTGAGAGTAAGGTTCAACATCAACTTCCATTTAGAGTCACTAGGGCAGCGACGTGTTGGAGGCCTTTAACCCTCACTTCACCAAAACACCTAAAACAAGAATTCTACTGATTTCTGTTACTCACTGGGATCTGCTCCACCATCTAGGTCGTGTAGCAGCGGCACTTGGGAGCCATGCCCCACTGCAGAGGACACAAACACACCAAATGACACAACTGGTAAACAAGGCTCAGCCATGTAGTAGTGTTTGTTTCTATGGATGAAGTGTAGCTGTGTGTGTGTGTGTGTGTGTGTGTGTGTGTGTGTGTGTGTGTGTGTGTGTGTGTGTGTGTGTGTGTCAGGAAATAACTCGCATCACACAATGTCTTTGCACTTTCATTTGAGCTGCTGTCTGACTGCACACTCACCTGAGCTGGCTCCGTCATATTCACGGCCGTACCCGTTGTGGGGAGGCGGGGCCCCGGCTCCGTTGGGCAGAGGAAGGAGGGGGAAACTGGGCTGGTTGACCCCAGAGTACACTGGCTGAGCGTACATACTGGGAGCGTAAAGGGTGGGGGCGTAATGACTGGGCATACTTTTCTTCACTGCTTTTCCCGCCTCGTACACTAGAAAAGAAGAAAAGATATAAGGGAAAGTATAAGGAAAGATGTTGGTCCTGACAGGATACACAGTCAAGTGACCAGCAACACACGGCAAGGAATGTAGCTTTACTAATACATTCAGACCTGAGAGGCACTTGACCTCAGCCACATCTGTGTTCAGCTTGAGGCCGTGTGTTGGCTCTCAGATAAGCTGATAACTCCATGCAGGTTGATTCGAGCGAATGCATGTTTGGTACTCACGTGCCCGTGGACAGCAGCATTTGTCCGGGCAGCAGGGGCAGCTGATGTAACAGCAGCAGGTGTGAGGGCAGCACTGGCACCAGCAGATTCCAATCAGGAGCAGCAGCAGGAGGAAGCCCAAAACCACCAAAACAACCAGGAGCCAGTCTGGATGGGGAAGTCAGATGTTCCTTATATTAGCTTTCACACATCTCTTACAGTTATCACTTTCTGTCACAATACATCAGAACATTCGCCCTCCCCCCCACCCCCACAAAGCTCTTCCTTTATAAGTCAACTGAGTCAAGGTGAGTCATCGTTTCAGCTTCTGAGAAGGGTATTTTTTTTGCATCTGACGCTACTGGAAAGCCAGAGAGTCGACAGTTGGTTTTGAGGAGACCACAGCTAGTTCAGGAAATCTGGTGAACACACAGGAGATGAAACACCGGATGCATTAAGCACAGCGCCTGTTGCATATTACATTACATTACATTACGATCATTTAGCAGACGCTTTTATCCAAAGCGACTTACAATAAGTGTGTTCAACAAAGGTTGATAAAACAACTTCAGGTCACAAGAAATCGTAAGCGCATTTCCTTCCTAAACCAACAGCTAAGAGCATAACTAGAGCTAGAGTAGAAGTGCAATAAGTTAGGTACTATGATGAATGAGAAAAAAGGACAAATTAGAAATGAAAGAAAAAAGGACAAATTAGAAATGAAAGATTAGAAAACAAGAGCATCAGAAGAGCTAGGACAGAGTAGGTGATGTCCTAAGAGGGAGGATCCGGGTAGTGTTTCTTGAAGAGATGGGTCTTCAGCCTGCGGCGAAAGATGGGCAGCGACTCCGCTGTCCTGACATCAGTCGGGAGATCATTCCACCACTGAGGTGCCAGAACCAGACATCCTGCATACAACTTATTGATGGATCATTTAGCAGGAATCAGCTAATCAGAGCAGCATGACGCAATGCAGCAAACACACTCGAGCTGTCAAACACAGATGAATCTATCCGGTCTCAATCCGTTTGGATGTGTGAGACATGAACTCAGTGAGACTGTGACTATGTGCATGCAGCTGCCAGTCAGAGAGAAGTTCAGTCAGCAGCACATCTGCACTCGTACTGTGACCTTTCAAAGATAAATGAACTACACACAACAGGCCCATTGCATCTGCCGTCACCAGGGGCTCTAGGCAGAAACATGTGTTCACTACTGCACTCTGGGTATTTCCATTGAAGTTTAGTCAAACCGGAGAGACTGGTTGGAGAGTCATTCTGCAAGTCCCATCAGGCATGTCATACCAAATAGCAGCAAAGATAGGGGAGGAGTTCACTTCAATGAACTACCGAAACTGATTTCCAGAGACTAAAATAACCAGAAACATTGACTGAAGTACCACAACGGGCATTTTGCATGAGATGCAAAATTGATTTCTCATTATGTTGATGCATTTCCTGGGTGTTAAAACATGTTTGTGGTGTGAGCAGAAGGGGAAAGCGGCCTATTTGCATATAAAGAGTCTAATCCAGGCCCAAAGTCTACTATGATAGAAGTAAGATCATCCAAAAACAGCTTCCCCCTACATCTCTACACCTCATAGCAAAACGCTTGTAATACCTTCCATAACCAGTAACTCAATTCCAGGCAGGAGGTCAGAAGTATTTGACTTTCTCTCTGTGAAAGAAAGATAAAGCCACAATTACTTTAAAGTGACCTCCTGGTAGCTTCCTAAATTTCCATGTTTACCGCCTGACACTTCTAAAGGTCCTATGACGTCGGCCACAAAGCATCGCAAAGCAAAGAGGAAATGAAAGGATTTAAGGACAAAAGTGCTGTGGAGGAGGAAGGAGTGCGGCTTGTGTGCAGAGCTGTGTGTGGTGTGTGTGTGTGTGTGTGAATGAAGATGAAGAAGTGTGTGAGGAGGTACTTACCGAGTACTATTAACTCTGTGTAATCCTCACTGCTGCCGGTGAGGTCTTGTGCAGAAACAACTGAGCAGACGTAAACGCCACTGTCGCCCCACGCTGACTGAGCAATATTTAGGTCCGCATCTGAATGGAACAATGAACAAACGGGTCTGAATGACTGATAGCAGTTTACATGTTTAGTGTTATCACCATTGTTATCAACACACTGACATCCTGTGTTTATGGTTATGTCATGAAAGAAGCATTACTCAGACTCAGTAAGAAGGTATGGTCAGTCCTGTCACTGTGTCTCTGTAACCACACTACTGAATAGTACAGCTTGATCTTGATCTTTTCTTATTTGGCTGCCTTCGAAAGAGGTCAGGAATTCTGTATCTATTTGTGCCCTTCAAAAAATGTGGACCGTCTCTCTAAACTCTGGGTCACGTTTCCTCTGCTCATGTCTGTGTTTCTGTCCGACTTGCCCAACTAAAATTATAAGTGGAAACAGATACAGAGGGCTTAGAGGTAGAAACGCATTAGTGTTTACAGAATTCACTCTGTTGTAACAGTTTCATTACGGCAACAGAGCAGATGCACAGACAGAACACACACACACACATTATACAGGGCTGTTTCAACTCACTGTTCATAATGCTGATTCTGCGCCCCTGGTACTCTGTTCCCAGGGAGACGGCGCTGCCCTGTTTGGACGCCACTATGCGAATTGTCCGGAGGTTGTCTGCACATTCGATGTTGGGGTTGTAGTCGGGGTTGTTCTGGGAGATGATGTTCTCTGCGCTGCTTGGGTTCAGCGCAGCCTGGATGGGATCCCGGCAGTAAGACTTGTACCTCCATGTAATGACAGGCGGGGTAGTGGCGGTTGTCTGGTAGTTACAGGTCAGCGTAACTGGCTGGAAGAGGATAATGATGTACCTCTTTTGAGGGCACTGGACCGAGATGGCATTGATGGACCCTGAGGAAGAGAGAGAGCAAACATTGAAGAGATCAGGAGAACAATATGGGATGAACGTGAACATGAGATTCAGACTTTCAGCAATAGGTCAGGTGGTGACTTTACAATGTTTGTCCACAAAGCCGTCAGGGTGTGGCATGTGGCAGACATTATTTCAGAGTATCACTGAGAGCAAATGTGATGACTCACCTCGGACAGCACAGTGACCATAATCACATAATAATCACACACCCACTGAAAGCGCTAATTTACTATCTATTTGAACCAGTAACGCCAATCTATTAGAATTACATGTTTTTGTAATTGTTCTACATAATTTATGATATGCTGACTTTCTTTTATAACTAAATCAGACCAGTTTCTGTTATTGATCTGCTATCTACTCGGCTTTTATATAGATAGTTAGTTTGATAGTCTGTTTTATCTTACTTTTATTCAGCTATACGGAATTTCCTGAAAGATATGGGAGCGACATGACAGAATAAAGTATCCATCTATTAATCTAAAACACAATATAATGTTATTTATATTTATTTTTTCATCAAGCGCTGATGGTTACATCGTGGTACCTTGGTGTTTCTTACATTTGTTTTCTTGCTTGTTAGATCCATTTTGATGGTAAACAATACGACGTTTTCCAGAATAAAACAGTAAAATAGTCAAAACTAAAAAAACAGTGCAAGATTATGACATCTGCGTTTGTAAAGGCGATCATTGTTTACCTATAAACACAAATAAAACCCATCAATGAGGAAACTGCGCATTTGTATTTCTTAAAATGCGCGTCAAACTCGACGACTCCTCGGCGGTGACAAATAAACTACAGAATAGGCCATGAACGTAACGCGACGATCGACCTCTTAAGACAATCATTGACAAATGTATCTACGACAACATCTAAAATTTACTTTTCACTCGCATGACAGCATCTATTTAAAAAATAAAAGTGGCTACAAAAAAATATCAAAAATACAGCGAGTTTCGAACAGCGAAACGTTAGGAAGCGACACAGGCGGAAGAGGGCCCACCCAGTCTAGAGAGGCCTGGCTTACCTGTTGCGATTACTACGGCGGCGATTAAAGTCCAAAACATTTTTAATCCTTTTCCTTGCGACTCAGTCTACTTACTTATTACTTATTAACCGAAATGTAAAACTAAACCTGGAGAGAAGGCATGATATATAGCAAAACTCCGTCTTCTTCTTCTTCTTCTTCAGCCAGGTAGCGTCAGCTCCATTTTGAGTCTTCGGATATGGAAGTCGAAACAAGAGGAGTACCTGAACGCCCCACATCCGTAGAGCAGCCAGCAGGTGAATTTCAGGCAAACATTGTGACACACAGGGGTGTGTTAAGGTGCATGTGGGTTTGTTTTTGTGTCAAATTGTGGGTTTATTTAACAAGAATGCCGTGTGACCACAGTGTAGAAGTCCTTAAAATTATAATTAATTATTAATCTAAAAAACCATCGAAATACCCAATCCTTGTATTTGACCTTTGAACAACCACTCACCCCCACGCTAGTTGGTACGGTCCAGATTACAGTATCAGCGCTTTGTTTGTTAATGTTCAACTCTCGTTTTATGTGGGAACTCTGTGTGTGTGTGTGTGTGTGTGTGTGTGTGTGTGTGTGTGTGTGTGTGTGTGTGTGCGTGCGTGCGCGTGCGTGCGTCTATGGGAACAACTATCTAAATCTACAATGACAGTACATATGAGGGTACTTTCTCCTCCTGAATCATCAGCAGGTCAAAAGACAAACCATTAAATTAGGTTTTAATGGTTTGAAATGAGTGAGTGAGCGAGAGAGTTTCGTCATTTTATTCTGCCAGGTGCTTCAGCAAAAATTCAAAGTAGGACAAAGTCAAAAAGTAATGATACAAACTGATAAATGATTATTACTTTAAATTGCTTACAATTTAATTTGAGGTTGTGTGATACAATTACAAACTAAAAGCTCTTGTGTCCTAATTTCAAACCCTAAAACCTAAATTATCAACTACCAGTAGCAATGGATACAAATCTCAATCATCTAAAAAAAAAAAAAGGCAAACCAACACAATGCAAATCCTCACCAATAATGCAACATTTACAAAATCAAATGTGATGTAAAATAATGATGCGTAATGTTCTCAAATCTAATTGAGAGCACATGAAGAATGTAGCTTTGTTTTGGACGTATATATGTAGTCTTAAGCACTGTCACACGTTGAGTCCTGTTAAAGGAAAGAACACAAAAGAAGGCACACTGTCAATGTTTGTCATTTTATTTGTTCTCAAATGTGAATTAGGCTATGGTTAAAGGAATGACTAAATAGAGGATATGAGAAAAAAAAGAAGAACTGAACTTACCTTGGACTCGACCTGCTTTGTAGTGTTTATGTCCACAGACAGCCAACACTGCTACCACAACTGCAAATATGACTGTAAAAGCAAAGATATTCCTGTTATGCATGAATAGAAAATTGCTCCTGGGCGCCCCCTCACTCTGCATCTCTCTATCATCATCAACTTGTATACGGACCGTGTGTTTCATAGGGTGTCTGCATGTTGTGCAGCATACTAAAGACAATTTAAAAGCCCTTTCAATGTATTTGTCTCATAGATATAATGTACGTACCAAAACTGGCGATGGCTCCAGGGTGATCACGACCAGAGTATTTAACTACACAACAGACAGAGATTGAAATAGCATCACAAACTGTCATTCATGATTGATGAACTTTAAAATGTGCTACATCAGTGTTAAAGTCAATATGAATCAGTTCCTTTGGCAATGTTTGGATAGCATAGATTTTGAAGCAAAATGAAGTCTTGATACTTACAGGCTTCGGCACGGGCTCTTGTGGTGGGACAGGCTGGAGAAGACACACAAAACTGTGATTAATTTTCAGGTTGAGCTATTCATACACACTGTATACTGACAGCAAAATCATAGAGTACAAGGTAGAATATGAGGCAAATGTGGAAACAACTGCATATAAGATAATAATACTGTATATATGTGTAAAAGATGCTCTGCAATTCATGTTCAAATATCTTTCAACCTACAAACAGCAAAGAAGTTATTTTCAGAATATAAACTTACAGGATTTAGTAATGTTGTTGATCAGCCCATCACAGTCCTCAACCTCAATTTTGTCATGGATCCCGGAGCAGATGATGGCGTGGTTTAGTTGGCTGGAGCACACGTTACAGCTCTTAGCAGGCAAGAAAATGTCAGAGCAATTGGAAATGGATTCATTGTTGTCTCTCTCATAGAGCCGGTTGTCGTTCTTGTCGAATATCTTCAGATGATTTGAGCATCTTGGGTCGTTGATGGCAAAACAGGTGACTGCGGCCAAAACACAAAATAATCAATGAATGAAGACTACATGACCAATCCCACAGGGTGCTGTGGCTGTGCTGAGCAGCTCCCACCTCAACTTAAAGGTTCATGTATCAGTTTGAGTTATAACGTAAGTTAGTGCTGATAAAGAGAAAATCTACTGAGTCAAACATTTGGGTAATTTCCTAAAATTTAAACTACTTACAATTTTGTCCTGCTGCGGTTTGAGCATCTTTAAGAGGTACTAAATAAAAAAAAACAATAGTTAAGAGGAATAGTTAATAGTTAATCACAAGTTATTGAACCATTTTCCTGGTACAATATACAATGTAATTATTCCTGCTATACAAGTGAAAGAATGATAACATTAATAATAACAATAATAATAATAATAATAATACATGCACTATATCCTACATGATAACATTTTAATCATTAAATGTTTGACCAGCTTCACTCCACATACCAACAGGTCCCTCAGCCTCATGAGCACTTGCCACCAATGCAGCATTCAACAAGAGACAAAACACTAGATATGAGAAAAAAACACATATAAACATGCATTCCATTACCTTGCAGATTTCTCTTGAGGAAAATTACATTTAAAAAGCAACAAAGTGTTAGTTTTACAAGGCTGCATTAATTCTGTCACCACAGAGATATCGGAATAACATATGAATTACAATGTTTAGCGTTTAAATAACATCATGTTCATAACACATAAGTACACTTTAGTAGATAATCCAACATAGGAGAAAAAAATAAAAGTAATAGTAAAATAGTAAAATATTCAACAGTAAATACATTCATTAGACTCAATTGTCAAACAATACAAACTATATTTACATATATATATATATTATATTTACCTTTCCAGAGCTTACCTGCAGCAGCAGCATCTCTCCCTCTGATTTTCCTTTGAAAGTGATTTTTCCCTTTTGGTTTCCTGTGCTTGATGGCCTTCATGTGGACGAAATGTTTTCTCTTGCTTCTCTTTCTAACTGAGCACTTCTTAGCTTCTTCCTCTTGCTTTACAGAGGCCTCCTCACTGGGTGGGACTATCAGATATGGTATGTCCTCCCCAGGTTTCTTGCTGGAACCTGAAGGTGACAGTTGCATGCTGCATGATGATGTTTCCTGGAATGGTAATGACATCAGGTAGTTCTTCACTGCCTCAAGAGGTAGAGAATAACTGTCACCATCTGCCTTTTGACTGGCTGCAGACTGGCCCTGCCCTGATAGTTTCGCACCCGTCCCCTCTGTTGTCACCGGGTGGTTCAGATTAAGATCTTCATCTGGAAATATTGGCTTCACAAATGTGAACTTTGCTGCAACAGGCAGGGGATTCTGTAATATGTTGTCATATTCACTGCACATGTGCTCCATGTTGGAGGACAGCCCATCATCTCTATAATGTGAAAGAAGAATGCAACATTTAAAGTTAAGTTAAGTTAAGTTAACTTCTTTATTATAGCAGTTACTGTTCAAGTCAAACATGTTTATTTGAGCAAATGTACAAACAACAACATGAAGCTTTTATATTAGCATCATCGTACCGGAGACCACAGGTGTGCTCTTGTTATTTTGCAACATTCAATGTTGCATATCAGTAACTAAATACAAAGAAGATTGTCTATTCTGGGACTGAAGTGAGTCAATCCAAAATGACCTATACAGGTTTCAGGTTCAGATTTGTGATGATAAACATACTTACCCACTCTCAGGCAGGCACTGGCCACCTGCAAAGATAAAGTGATGTAACTGAATTCATTCAATTACGACAGGTAACACCACTCAGGTTTATGTGTTTACTTTTAAAACTCTGTGTTGCACCCGGATATAAAACAAATATAATACCGTCACACATATCAGAGAAACACGAGGCCCGTCACGGTGTTGTGAAATGACAACTTTGTTTGGACATAAAAAGACTCTATTCAAAAGAAAGAAATCTAGAAGAATCTATTCTATGACTGATGTCCGTAGTTTGTTAGATCAAAGCCCAAATAATTTTATTTCTCAGTCCGCAGAGGAATCTAAATCTGGTTCAAGCTAGTCTGCCAGGTTGGCCAGGAATGAATGAACAGGCTTAGGGCCTATTACTTCCACTTTACAAAGGAGTAGAATCAATAATACCATTTCAAACACAAACAAATGACAAAACGTAAAGAAACTTACTTTCTGGTTGAGGATCTGCAAACTCGTCTTGTATTTGTGGAGCCATTTTCCGAATGTGAGCAATAAGAGCAACCAGGAAGACAACTGACGGAAAATGAAAGTCGTTTCTAAAGTTGTCCGCTGTCTATGTGAGAAGATCTCCATCTAGTGGAAGCTAGAGGTTAGAAAGGGCCACGCCCATTAGGCTCAGAGCCGTAGCCAGGGTTTGAAAATACAGAGATGGCCAGCCCCTGTCCTGTTTTTGTTTACATTTGAACATTTATTGATTGAGTGATTTTTACATCCTTGAATTTCAGCATTTATGTGTGTGATATCATCTGTGTACCGCCCGGCGCCTTTTCCTCTGTGGATGAGAGACAGAGAGAGCGACTTCAGAGCTGCTACCAAAAGCAGAGCAGATGTACTTTTAAGAATCGGATCAGATCTCCCAACCTCACTACTGCTCTTTGGTGCTCAGGAGGTAGTACTCCTGGTGTGGAGTATGGGAGGAGCATTGGGTGCTACTGGGTGCTGCAGTAGGAGGGTGTGTCTGCTCACCTCCAGGCCATGGAGCAGATACCAGAGGGTGTGAACAGGTATAAAGACACACAAGTATGTCAACTCGAGTTCAGACCTGACACCACAGCTTGCCATCTACCACACAAAGGTAAGTGCCCGCCAAAATCATCGAAGAACATCGATTTAGATCACCTCTTTAGAGTTCTGTAACATTTATAGGTCAGTGTTATGACAAATTAATGACAACCTTTATGCTGTTAGTTCCTTTTCGGCCTCCAACCAGTCCACCCAGGAGCCATCATGAGCTCACTGGTTGAAGTTATTTTCCTTGTCATTTCCTTGTCAATGTTACTGCCTGCTGGAAGGGGACTTACGCCATAAGACCATCGTCATATCAAACTTTGTAGCAGTTGCGAGTGAAACGTGGCCGTTTGCTTTGTGGTCTGGCACTAACATCCTGCATTAGCTTATGCCAAGGGAAATATTTACTGCGCATTTTTGCGTGGACTTACCAGTTTGTCAGGTTTTATATCTCACTATGAAACAACACTCAGCTCATAGTCTGACAAAGTGTGTTAAACTGGACGACACTGGTCTGTCAAAATGCTTGACACCCTAAACATGTCTGTTTAGATCTGTGCACTGGAGCACTTATTGACACAACAGACGTAGTTAAGGCTGAGGTCACACACAGGTGGTGAGGGGCCTGCCAGACTTATCGGTGTGTTTATTCCTGTTAGAATATAAGAAGAAGAATGTCCCTGTAACATAGCTTTTTTTTCTTTTGATAATTGAGAGAGAACCCCCCCACACACACACACACACACACACACACACATCGGAGGCGGCACACCCTTCACAACGAGTTCGGTCTCATTTCGACATTTTTCCCTGAAGATCAGTTGGAGTACATTGAATTAGTGATGTTGTAATGTCACTTGAGGCGATTAACTCGTCACCTGTCACTTACGCCTAACATGTCATAAGCTATTGTATACTCTAGATTCTTCATGTCTTATATTCTAAAATGGTAATGTTGGGATTGTTGCACTGTTCCTCATTTCCTTAATTGTTGAAGTGAAATTAGTCAATTCCTTAATCAAGTGGTTCGCAAACTTTTTCTTTTGCGCCCCCCTTTTAAAGATCAGAAGTTTTTCGTTAAGTCGTTTGTTTATCTCTTCGTCTCGTCAGTGTTCCTGAGAACTTGATGCAGTTTTCTTGTGTACCTTATCAAAGACTGTTTCAACACGCTTTTGGGGACTTGCCAAGGCATTGTACAGGCAACATTTCTGTGGAATCGCTGGCACAGAAATACTCCACATAGTTCCACATGGAGTTATTGATCTAATTGTGCAGTTGAGGGTGCGGTGCCTTGCTCAGGGGCACCTCGACAGTGCCCTGGAGGCAAACTGGCAACTCACCAGCTACCAGTACACTTACTTGGTCCATGGGAGACTCGAACCAGCGACCCTCCGGTTCCCAAGCGGAATGCCTACCGACTGAGCTACTGCCGCCTCTTAAATGGTCTTTTACCAGAACTGGAATGAACCTGACAATATTAATGATTTATTCCACCTGTAATAACAATACTACTACTAATAATAATAATGATGTCTTCCAGTATTGCCCCCCCCCTCCAGGCCCCACACCAATACCTAAATGGCGTCCACCAGCACTATAGCACAGGGCTGTTTTGGGAAGGTGTACAAAGAAAAGTACAATGATACCTGGGCTGCCATCAAGAGGGTCCCTCACCACCTCATCAGCAAGCACGACCTGGACCGAGAGAGCCAAGTGTACAAGTGAGTACAAGTACAGTGACGTTCAATTATTTAAATATATATTTAAATAGATTTTTTATTTCTTTTTTTACTCTTTTTAGTATTTTAATTCTTTCTTTTTATGTATTGTGTTTTTTTACTTTTTTTTTTATTGGATTAATTTAGTTTGAGTAATTTATTTGTATTTATTTAAATGTTGTTGATGTTATATTGTAATTGGATATTTTCTCTACTTTGTATTTGATCATATTGTTTGATCTCTGCCTCTCCTTGCTCCCTCCTAACTGTTGACGCTTCTGCAGTAAAGCAAAACATCCCAACATCGTGAAGCTTCTGGGCGACATAACTCTGAAAGACTGTAAATGGGTCATTCCCCTGGAATTCATCTTTGGAGAGGATTTGGAGACCACCATCTTCAAAGCATCAAGCTCTAAAATACAGGTAAAGTCAAAGGAAGACAAAGGAATGAAGTGCTCACGCTGAACACACAATGGCACGTGACAGTGATTCAGTGAGTTACAGAGATACTGAGAGTTAATTGTAGAGGAAAGAGTGTGATTCTCAGTGGCAGGAAGGTGCTGTCAGTGTCATGAACAAAATGGAGACCCGGGCAGCTAAACTCCATCTGCTTTTTTGACAGTTGACTCCATCTAACAGAGGCAAAATCATCACGGGCATGTGTGAAGGCCTGCTTCACCTCCATCTTCGTGATATTGTCCATCAAGACCTCAAGCCTGAAAACATCATGGTGAGTGATTAGAAAGCTCTGCTCATTGGCTGGAATCCCAGCAGACATCACCCCATGCAGCTATTTGCATGTTGCCACTAGTTAACCCCTCGTGGGGACAGTCTAGTTTGATCCTTGGTGTGTAATGATTCCAGCAATACTGAGCATAACTAATCAAATCATTTGTCATCATTTGACTGTGGTGTGTGGTGTTTAGCATGGCTGATGAATTGCGTTGATTCATTCCATCTTACTCTACATTGACTTTTATTTGATTATTCATTTAGACATTTGCCACATGATAGCAGCTAAACTGCTAGCGACTGGCTAATGTAAAGCCAGACTAGCTTGATGCTGTAGGAAAGAGGTGTCTTACTTGTAAATTGAACTCGTCTGTGGTTTCCAATTCTTGACAGGTTTCTAACTTGATGTGAATCTTTCAGGTGGAGCATGGCACACACAGAGCTGTAATCATCGACCTGGGACTGGCAAAGTTCTTCCGACGTGGTCTGAACTCTGCCATGGACATGGGGAACGAGGCCTACTCGGCCCCCGAGGTTCTGCGGATTGGCAGCCAGAGGGACCAGCGCTCAGACGTATGGGCCATGGGGAAAATCATAGCCGAGCTCTGTGCCAGGATTCGACTGCACACTCCCAGCGTCTGTCCAGACAAGATCAAGGAGACTCTGCGGGATCAGGCATACTGCAACGCTGTCTGCAGGATGGTGGAGACGAACCCTTCTCTGAGGGCCACCATGGCTGGAGTTATCGGTGCTATACGGAGGGCCACGGATGTGAAAACTGTCCCCACGGCACCAGTTCAAATAGATCGCCTTCAACCGCCCTCCACCCAGGGAAATATCCCAAACCGTTCTCCATCCCCTATGAACGGAGGTGCCAGGGATCCATCCCCTTTGAAGATATCCCCATCACCTTTTAACAGGGACCTACCCCCACACAACAGGGACCCAGCCGCCCGGAGGATGGATCGACTGCATGTGAACAGAGCTCCTCTATTTAACAGGGACCTATCCCCAAACAACAAGGGCCCACCCCCACATAAAAGGGGCGTGTCACCATTCAACAGAGATCCGTTGCCCCAAGCAGACGTTGCAGCTTTGCCCCCTCATCAAGTGACAGAGGTCAAGAAGAAACCCGAGGCGATGGCCTCAGCTGACTTCTCACAGGACTCCCTGAAGAAGAAGCTGCTACAGGACGACCCCGATCTGGCCCGCAGCCTGCCCATAACGGGAAAGGTGGTTTCTAAACGCTTTGTGGAGAAAGACGGGAGGTGGGAGCAGACGGAGATAGTGACAAAAGACGGGAAGATAGTGAAATATATAACCATTAACAGCAACTAAGAGCGGGAGGCAGGTTCCTAATGAATGGACTCCCACAGGAATGAATGGGTGCTCTTTCAGATGAGTTCCAGGTGTGTTAGGAATCGTTTGTCCCTTAGATATGCAAGTTGGAATAACATACATCTACTCCGCTGAAGGATAAACTGAGAGTAAGCAAAGTTATATGAGCATGAAATGTGTTATGGATCTGTGTCTGAGCTTCTTTTCTCATCTGTATTATAAACAACCAGCTGTGAATGTTTTATGGCATATTGGTGGCTTCTCCAAGGTCAACCTTTGGACCAGATGATGAACACAATTGCTATTGTCTTTTTCTGTTATTTCCTGTGTAACTACCAGCGTCTACTGGCAAAACTGCTTACGAATACTAAACTAATATACTGCTACTAAGCAATAAACTCTGGGCCTATAGTATTCAGCAAATGTTATCACCATCATATCAGGAAGAAGAGGAGAGCATTTCATTTGAATCATAACTTTATTAATGTTGATAAGGCCACTCTGGACTGTGCAGAATTCATAAAGAGAGCAGAAAATAATCTTGGGTTCCTTCGGTACGACGCTGTGGCGACTGAGCATGTGCCCGTCAGAAAGGAGTCCAATCAGGAAAGACTAAACAATACCACGGCTGCACACTGCCAGCTTTGGAAACACACACAGCTTCCATTGTCACATTCATTATGTTTCTCTACCTGACAGCACACACACACACACACAAGGGAACTCACATTTTGAAGTTGCAATAAGACAGAATCCAGTACACACACACACACACACACACACACACACACACACACACAACCTCACTGATGGGCGTCTGCCTGCGTACTGACCTTCTGATATAAAGATCCTGTTGCTGCTTCAATGAACAAACGAAGGAGATTCATATAAACTCACATCAAAAACAAAAAAAAGACGCCACCTTCTGCTCACGTCCGGGCAAAACAAAAGTGACGAGTCGGCAGTCATACTGTATGCAGCTCAACCACAGAGAAATACAATCAGTCAATTCATCAATCAATCATACACTGACGCTCCAAATGATAATACAGAATAACTGAACTGTGCCATATCTGATTTAAAAAAAGGAATCATTCAAAGCAGAAATTTGAATACGAGGTTGGACTTAACAATGCTGCCGAAGCACAAAATAAAGTTGGCGTTTGAGCTGCGACGAGGCGGGAGGGGGCGGGGGGAGCGACGACGGCGCGGCGCGACGCAAAACCAGAACACACCTTCACACTCGTCTCTGTCCGTGCCGCCATCTTTGGTTTCAGCGTACGGGAGGGGGAGGAAGGGGGAGGAGGGTGGGACATGCAGCACGGGGGCACCGGTGGGAAGAGCTCGGGTGTGGAAGCGCGTGGAATCTCAGGACTTTGACAGACAGAAAAGGAAAGAGGCGGACATAAAAGGTGCCTCCGTGTTACTCTTGGCGAGCAGCGTAACCAGCGTCTCATCTCGTCTCTCTGCTTTCATTTAGGTTCCATTGTGGGAGAAGCAGCCAGGCCTGGAGCTCCACATATACATCTGTGTTAGTTTTGACACAGAGGAGCTCGTAGTTCTTTCCACTTCAGCAAAAACATGAAAAACAATCAAAGCAGGAGCGACTACACACGCTTGAATTTGAATATGGTCGACAGCAATCGGGAGACATTTGTCATAATGTGCTTTTGGACATCAGCTACTGAACTAACGCGCTTCTCTAGATGGATTAAATTGGACAGCTGACGATTCAAATCGTTTGGCTGCGGCAGACAGATTGAGTTCAAGTCTGTAAGGACAATGAGAGGCGATTACAAAGCTCCACTCCGCCACAAAGAGCTGAGACGAGCAGTGCCAACTCCATTTCGATGCGACCGACCCAATCGGCTTCTCCGTCCGGCCGTCACTGATAAAGGCAAACTCACAAGCGCACACGGAAGAACAATAAGGTTGTGGCGGATGGACGTGTTGATTTAAGGAACGTGGGCTGAAAGGCTGCGCTGAACACACCGATACTACGCTCGAGACCCGTGACCCCTAGGGCCCCATTTATGTGTTGACTACTTATCTTAATGTCCTACAGTATATACCAACAAAGGCAACAACCGTCTACAGCTGTCGTAACTTTGACGACGTGAGGAAATGTTGGGTTTGGCTTTAGGATACACAGCAGCCAAACCGCGGCGGTGTCCGGGTTCCCGTTTGGAGCGGACAGCAGCATGTGCGTGAAGGAACCATGGCAGACCAGGGGTGGGCCCAGGGGACGTTCAGAGGGATGGGGGTAGGGACCGAGTGGCGTGGGGAAACAGCAGCAGTGATCACGGTCAAACACGTGAGATCGTCACATGGGTTCCTTTGATTCGGTCTCCATCCTAACAGCTTCATACGCTCGGCTGGAAACAAACCACGGCCTCCTGTCCTCGTGTAATCAGTGGCTTAGAAACAACAAAAAATCAACAAATGAGGATTCTGTCTACGTTAGGGTGCGGCGCTCCATAATGTCACAAATATCAGAAGGTACGAAGGCAAAGAAACAACAATTCGATCAGATTCTAAGGCATCACAAGGTTTAGCCAGCGGCCATGGCGCTGCAGATACATAAACTCACAGAGTCCGACTTTTACCTTTCGCTCTTTGCTGAGGCTCTACAAAAACAAAAAGAAGAAAATCTGAGGCGTTAACAGGAAGTGGAGTGGAGAGCCGGGGTTTGACGTTTCCTGTTCACAGTTTGTTCATACGGGTGCCCCAGCATAGAGGCGAACTCCAGCTGAATGTGATTATGATCCTCCCCTAGCTGCTAAGTCCTGCGTTGTGGGATAAAAAGCCTAAAATGGGCGAGGGACGCCGCGCCGGCCCGCTGGACCCACGGTCGGCGAAGGGCTAGTGGTCTTGTAGCGTTATTGTCTTCATTTCTCCGGGTGGCTCTCGTTCCGTTTGGCGTCGCGGCCGATCGGGCCTTTTGCTTGGTTTTCCCCGGCAGCTTTGCCTTGCTGCGGCGGCGGCGGAGGTGCGTGCAGGCCAGCCTCGGTGCCGATGTTGACGGTGATGTTGGTGTAGAGGGGCATGTATTGCCGTGACACTATCTCGTACTCGGCCGTGTTCATCCCATCCTGCTTCCAGGTCTGACGTGTCTTGGCCAGCATGTTGAACCTGGGAAAGGCGATGGGAGGAGTGAATTCTGAGGACGACCCGCAGGAAGTTTCGATTCTCTCACGTTCAGATTCTTACTTTACCTCTTTGGGTTCACGTCGTTGCCTTTGTCCAGCTTGTGTTTGATCATCTTGTAACGGCCCGTCTTCAGCGAGGGACGTGTGATGTACATCCCTGCCAGAGAAACCCTGAGGACACACACACACACACGCACGCACACGCACGCACACGCACACACACACACACACAGTGGTTCAAGCAAAAGCGTTTCTCCTGCATCTGTAGTAGTCGGACTGTGTGACACGCCGCCTCACCTCACTCCGATGTCGTCATCCTCGCCGCCCCAGCCCCAGTAGTTGTTGGGGAAGCCATTCATTTTGAGGTAGTGTAGTGGCGTCAGAGCCGACACTCCTCCAAAGTACATCTTGTATGGAAGCCTGGAGAGAAATACAAACGCATTTAGATATTCTGAAGAGAAATCTGTAAAGAGAAAGAGAGCGAGCGAGCGAGAGAGAAAGCGAGCGAGCGAGAGAGAGAGCGAGAGACAGCTAGGGAGAGCGAGAGAGATCACCCACTTATAGCCAAACTTGTCCATGGCGATGGCCGCGTGCTTGGGGTTGGAGTCGCAGACGTACGTGTTGCGGTCGTCCTCAGGAATGAGGTCCACGTCGTGGAAGAACAGACAGTCCCAGTCTTCCTCCCTCATGGCCTCGCGGAATCCCACATTCATCAGCTTGGCTCTGTTAAAAGTGTAGTTTCCTGCCTGCGGATCCAAATGCTCAAAGTCAACACTGCAACGTGTGTGTGTGTGTGTGTGTGTGCGTGCTTTGAAGTGGAGTTGTGCGTGTGTATGCTTCAAAGTTGAGTCTGAACCTGATCCAGATGGTTGACAGTTTCAAATATTGATAAATCAACAATGGAATCAGCAATGACAGATGCCATGCCAGAACCCCATGGTGAGAGATAAAGAGATGAAGTGCTGAGGAGTCAACATGAACCGATTTTAAACAACGTTTTTAAAGGGATTAAAACCTATAAGCAGCTCAAGCGTCCAGTCACTGGTATGCAGGGCCAGAGCTGAACACTAGAGGGCAGACTTCATCCAGCCACTAACTGCAGCCAGGCAGGACGGCCCAAAGTCTACTAAGGACCCGATTCATCCATCCAGGTAGGAAAGGTCGGAAATAATCAAATACAAAACAAACACTGCCGGAGTGTGTGTGTGTGTGTGTGTGTGTGTGTGTGTGTGTGTTTCACCTGATGGATGATATAAATGCCGTAGTTTAGCTGTTGCCTCTGCAGGAAAGGGTGCAGGTAGTACAGCAGGAACTTGAGGTGATGTTCTCTGTGTCTGTGTGGGATAATGATGGCCGTTCGATGCTTCGCCTCACAGTCTGGCGGCCTGTAGCGCCCCCCTCGGACCACAAGGGGGTTTTTCCTCTGGACGTCGGTCAGAGTGAGCCCTGAAGGAAAGCTGACGTGGATCGGCCCGCCTGTAAGCAGGGAACACTTTGCCGTCACTCTCTGGTCTGGATTTCAAATATGCGAGGAGGGGAAGTGGGGAGTCTGAGGTGAGAGCTCCCTGAGGGCTCTAATCAGTCAACATGAATGCTTTATTCTAACAAGCTTCTGCCTACTGATTCCACCTAAATGAATAAATAAAGTCTTCTCTTCAACAAGAAGACAGGAGTTTTCCCTGTGAGATCTCATCAGAGTCCTCCTGCACATTTGTTGTGTTTACATTGAGGAAAGCACAGATGCTTCCAAACTAACACTTTCTGATCCTCAGTTCTGCTTTAACAGCTGAGTGATCAGGATGTGCTGGATGTTTACAGTTGATGTGAAACGGCCTGCAGCCTTCAGCCACAGCTTGCATCACACTCAAACCACAGGCTGCTGTCCAACTTCAGCCTCCTCATCCTCTGCAGCACACACACAGCCTGTTGTCCAAATATTACATCTTTAAAAGCTGGGATATTTCTTGTTTTGTTTTAACAAAGCCGGCCTTCGCGTGTGTGTGCGTGTGTGTGTGTGTGTGTGTGTGTGTGTGTGTGTGTGTGTGTGTGTGTGTGTGTGTGTGTGTGTGTGTGAGAGAGAGAGAGAGAGAGAGAGTCTGGGCTCATGCGGCACTATGCACATGTTCCATACTGTTGGAGTACAAAGATCAGCCGCTCTCCCTCTGCCAAACCAGTTCCACCTTTCCTCCAGGTGTCAGAAAAAGAGCTGATGACCTTTGGCTTAGGTATCAGGAAGTAGTTTCATTTTACTGGAAATCATGCAGGAAGTTGCAAAGGTCGGAAGCAGGAACCACGGCAACCTGCTCTGTCACAGCAGACCTGAACTACATTCACTCTATACGCAGTTGGATTGGAACAAACCTCAGATACATGGAAGGATAGCAATGCAAACCAAACTGGAGCCTCCTTGTGTTCCACTTTGTCCTAATCTTGGGATAAGATGCAATCTAAATCTACGTAGTGTAGGGACATTGATTGCAGCGTTATCGTTGCAGACAGCTGCTTCAAAGAGCCGCATGATAGAAACAGATAGATGTCAAATGAAGTGTGTGTGTGTGTGTGTGTGTGTGTGTGTGTGTGTGTGTGTGTGTGTGTTGCACATGTTGCTCCACCTTGCCACACACACACACACACACTTCATTTAACATCTATCTGTTTCTATCATTGCTATCCTTCCATGTATCTGAGGTTTGTTTGATGAGTTACCATCTTCAGAGGTTGTCTGTATTCTTTTTAGAACTCTACAGCACCGATCAAAAAGAGATGTGTGTGTGTGTGTGTGTGTGTGTGTGTGTGTGTGTGTGTGTGTGTGTGTGTGTGGGCCGGCACACCTACGCTACATCTCTCCAGTTACTATTGTTCCTCAGCAGCCATTGGAGCAGATGATGAAAAACTGTATGAGCTGTAAATTAGTGTGTCCGTGTTCTTGTTAACTGTACCAGCACTGCAGTGTGCGCCAGCTTTTGTGTGTGTGTGTGTCTATTCTTACACACACACACACACACACACACACACACACACACACACACACACACACACACACACACACACACACACACACACACACACACACACACACACACACACACACACACACACACACACACACACACACACACACACACACACACACACACACACACACACACACACACAGGACTCGTGGCGCCCGTTCATGACCCCCGTTCACGACTGGTGGCGTTGTGTGATGAATTATCTGTGTATTAAATGAGAACGGATGGAAGGAGGGAGCGGAACTCACCTATCAAAGGGGACGTCTTGGGGCAGAGGGGCATGCCGTCTCCATGGTTATGGCCTTTGGCTAGGTGGGACAGGTTGGCATAGACGTCCCCACTGGCGATGCCACCCACTGTGTGGTTGCGGCCCGTGGAGCCGCTGCTGTCGGGCTTGCGGAAGATTCGGATGAAGTAGGTGACCCTCTTCTGGTAGCCCTCCCTGGAGAGCAGCGCCATCACCACCAGCTGGATGCCAAGGAACATGAACAGGTAGCGCCATTTGGACTGGATGCTTAGCATGGCGAGCGCTCTGTGTCGCCGACAGCAACGGAGGCCAGGCGGGAGGAGGCGGGCCGCAAAGTCAGGGCAGCACTCAGGTGAGCCGATGCTGGGGCTACGTTGGCTCAATCAAGAGTGGAGAGAGGTGGCCGTGGTTATGATGACTAGGTGAGGAAGAGGCTTCTGCTACTATGCACCTTCCTTAACCTACAGGCACTGAATGGGAAGGTTCATGTGAGGAAGTACAAAGCAATCATCTGTGGCAATATGGAGCTGGAAGATGGAGAAAGACCAGTACGTTTAAAACAACAACTGTATTTTTAAAAAAAAGGCACTTTTGGTGGACTGGAAACTAAAGAGACGACCAAAAATAAGCTGAATAAAAAAAGAAAAAAGGTCAATGGAGGAAAAGGTCAGTCGCCTTGCTCTGATTCACTGCATTCCCCGCTGCAGGTACGTGTGTGGCAGATATGTCCAAAGTTTACAGTTGTTCCAGTTGCTGGTTGCTGTGGGGAGGTGTTGCCCGTCCCACATCATGTAGTTTCATCCCTCACTGAATTCCATTCGTTGCCCTGCAAAGCTCATCGTCCTCGAGTCAAATAAATGCCAGCGTCAGTGTCTCTCTCTCTCTCTCTCTCTCTGTCTGTCTCTCACTCGCTCGCTACCTCTCCCTTTCTCCCTTTGTGCGCTTTATGCTGCCTTCTGTTCTCTCTCATGATCTCTCCTGGGGGAGGCCTCGGCAACAACAACAACGGCCGCCGCGACAAAAAGGAGCATATGCAGCCCGTATAGGCCCTGTACTTTACAGAGGATTATACACGCCATCCATCCGCTCCCTGCCTGACTGGCTGGAGGGACAGGGGGGGCAGACCGTGACCAGCGTGGGAGGAGTGGTCAGGGGGATTGGTTTGTGTGGGCGAGTGTGTATTTGCTGCGGGAGGGTTGGGGTGGAGGGTCAAGCTGAGAGAGAGAGAAAGAACCGGGAGAGGAGATGGAGGAAGAATAGGAGGAGGAGGGAGAGGTTTGACGCCCACTGCTATTGTTCCATAATGATGCGCAGCGACGAGCTCGCTGGCCGACAACCGGTGGCACCGCTGGATGGGCAGGATGTGGATCAGTGCAGCACGACTCTGCGAGAGGGAGAGAGAGGGAGAGAGAGAGAGACAGAGAGGGGGAGAGAGAAAACACCAGAGAGGAGGAGCGACAGTTAGCTTTGCTTCAAACCGATGACATCTGCACTTTCCTACCTGCTGCAGAATATTCCCCCCCCTGTGCAAACAATGACTAATTGTGTGTTTGTTTACACGGCGACACCGCAGCACTGCTGCATGGCGATTCATCAGACCCCCAACCAAAGAGACCTGCAGCACCAGACTCTCCCAACGTAGATGAAACTCCCCTAACACGCTGCATGAGAGCCTTGATTTGTTGTGTTGGCCCGACACACACATCCTCATTTCACAAATGGATTAGTGCTGGTGAAAGTAACTGGCCTAAGCTCACTGATCTTAGTCCTACTGAGGCCCATGAGGCCGCTGTTGAACAGATTAGTGAGACTAAGTGGAGTTACTGACTAAACAGGCGTAATTGTGCGGCGAGACTGAGCTCACGCCTGCACGTTAACAACACACTGCCAGCATTTCCACTCATCTCAGCCAGGTGTGTTTCCAGGCCTGCTCTCTCTGCGTGTAGCTGCTAATTACATGTGATGCATGGTCACGTGACCAGTGTGTGTTCTGCTCGATATGCTAGCTGGAAACAATGGTGAGGGTTTATTTACATACCTCTCTCATCTTTCTCACACACCGAAACTATCAACATATCTCTCTCTCTCACACACTCTCACTCTCACTCTCACTCTCTCACACACACACACACACACACACACACACACACACACACACACACACACACACACACACACACACACACACACACACACACACACACACACACACACACACACACACACACACACACACACACGGGGGTTGCTACACAGTTTGTTTCTGCAGAAGGAAAGAAGCAAAGACGAGAGGCAGGAGGAAAGGAAGGTGGGAGGAGGTGAGAGAAGGAATCGTCTGTCATGTTTGCTATCACAGAATGTAGTCTTAAGTATTGTAATTGAGGTAACATCATGTCATAATGCAGAGAACACTGTGTTTGGGCTGCATGGCTGAGGCTCAGCTGTTAGTCGAGTTAAACTCAAAGTATTCAGCTTTGGCTTCAGGAGGATTTTCCATTCCGGGATAATAAATCATTTTTCCCTCAGAATATGGGGCTCAGAAAGGCGAGCGGAAAATCTCCAGATGATTTTCTCTAAATCTGCTGATGGAAATGCAGGCAGATGGAGGGATTGACCCTCTCACTTTGCCCAGCCCCCTTAATAACCTCACAGATGATGGATATGGTTTATATAGATCAGGACATAACGACAAAGCTTAATCCCACAGGAGGGAAACTCGCCTCCGCTGCTGGAAAACTGTCATCTCTATAAGGAATAACAGTTCTACGCAAGGAACAATAAAGCACAGTGTTCAGAATGTGCAGTCCTTTTACAACATCCACACGTTTGAATGTTTTCACTTAAGACTTATTCAACAGATCAAGTCTTCTAGGACAAACCGTAGTGCGTTCGCGTGAGCCGCTACATGACATTGAATCATACCTCCGTCTATCCCACTGGGGCTGCACTCCAAACATCCGTGACACGCCCCTTCCCACTCGCCCATCACGCACGGGCCCCCAGTCATTGTAACGTGTTATATTTCCTCCTCGCAGGCGAAAGAAGCCGGCACTGGAGGGCCATATTGTGCTTATGCTGGCTCGTATGCTGGGAGAACTTGGCAGAGGGGAAGCTTCTGGAACAAAGCTGGAGCAGGGACTTAACACGCATATAAAAGAGAGCCTGTGACTCGATGCAGACAAATGTTTGTGTTAGCCGAGAGGGTGAAAGACAAAGCAACTTGGAGCAGCTGGAGAAGAGAGAGCCGCCAACAGTCCGGTTACACTATGTACTTTTGGGCTCATTGTCTCTCCTGAACAAACATTCCTCATGTCTACGCTAGGAATTCAACGCAGTATCAAAGGAAAGCTTCTTCCGGCCGTTTTCGTTCCGCGACAGTTTGAGCTTAAAACTGAGATGGCAGATCACAGCCAACAAACGGGACCTTCTCCTTTCTACCCAAGGGGCATTCATAATACATACGTATGCTGCGTCCGCATGCATGCTTGCACACACACACGAATTGATGCGAGAGGAACCGAGGAGGGCTTCGACATGAAAAGCAGACAAGGGAACAAATGGGGGTGGGAGTTTTATATTTAGATCACCGTCTGGGGACCGAGGCTTGTGGTTAACACGGCTGTTCAGATGCAACGGGGGAACGGCACAACGCACACATGCGCAGCTCCAGAGACCGCAGCAGTCGCCCTAAAATGGGGATAAATGAGCAGCCTTTCCAACTCACAGTGTGTGTGGGGGTCACCTATTCAGACATCCCTACTGAGTCTCTGCTGCCAAAGCCAAAGTCCCGCTTCAGTGGCCTTCCTCCGTTACTTCTCCTCTCCAGCCGTCACGGCCCCGGGACTCATTAGCAGCGTTTGTGCACACGTCACATTTTCTCAAGCGAAACCTCGTCTTCCTTCATCTCCCGGTGGAATCAGTTGTAATCTCGACTATCCGCGACACAACCGAGAGGCTGACGTGAACTACAAACTTGCGACGGCAGGAAATTAAACAGGAAGCTTTCGAGTTTGGGCTTTTTTCTGTCTTTGATCCTCAGCTGCCAGATGTGTGCTTGTGAAGGGGAAAAAAAAATATTTACAGCAGAGAGGCAGATGAAAATATGCGGCGGCGAAGCGGAGCAGATGTGCTGAGGGACTCTTCCAGGAGAGGAGAGACAAAAGGAAAGGAAAGGAAAGCTTCCTATACTAACAAAGCTCTGCCGTCTGGATAAGGCTTTGACCTCTGACCCCTGCCAAAGCACACGGGAGGGCTCTGCTCTACGGGATGAGCCTGTCACATCAGCTGGACCGTGCCATCAGGCCAACATGCCCCGGTCTTAAATGCCAGGGCTTCATTGTAAATCCCTGAAAACCTGCTATGGTTAACAGGGGAGAAAAGCCCTCAAGTCCCAGCCTCCACACTCAGAACAGATCAGAACACTAGTTTGAAATGTTGAATCTATGAAGCCGTTTGAATGCTCAATGAATATTAAACTTCAATCAACACGTGCTTCCAATCAAACTGAGCACCCTTCAGCACAGAGGCGTAGCTTTAAATCCCAATATACTGACCTGAGAGATTTACATAACCTTGGCCCCTGGTGCCAAAGTGCACTTTTGTATTGGCAACCGTTCAATTCTATCTGACTCTCCACAACTATTGCGACAGATTAGGGAAACGCCCCTCTGTGTGATCTCCCTGGGCCTCACAGACTTTCCTTCTCCCTCCTGCTGGTGTGACAGTTACCACAGAAGTCAAACATAAGAGTGGATTTGGAAAGACTCCATCTGCTGGAGCCAATGGACGATTTATCTCATCATCATTATCACTTTATCAATGTGCGGCAGTGGCAAAGGGGAGCAGACTTCTTCAAATTGGTCTTCTTATTTCACCGACAAGAAGTTTGCTTTCTTTGTCGCAGTAGTAAATGTTGTTCTGCTGGTTTGGAGTGAAGCTGAACTGGGGGTTGGATGTGACCTGTGATCTGAATACGGCCCACAGGCACTGGTAACCAGGTAACCACACCGTTTAACTGTACTCCAATACCAAAAGGTTAAGGGAGTAGGGTTGTCATGACGCTACAATTTCAAGTCTGTACGATACTCTGAAGTATCGAAATTCAATACCATTTTGGATACCCAGGGGTGAGTGGGCGGAGTCTGGAGACACCGAGCCACGAAGAAACATGTTTTTATTCAATCAAACCTTTTTTGTCATTTGTCATCCATTGTGTCCCCTGTCACTGTTAAACCAGGGCCTCAGAGCAAATCAATGATGACCCACCAGAATAAAAGTCTAGACACGTGTAGGTTCTTGCCCCTTAACAGTGTTGCTTAAATGCCAGTTAGCCTTAGCTATTTAAAGTTTAGCCTAAATAATATGGAATCACATTGCTGCTTTCTTTCTTTAGTTCATTTACTCCCCTTTACATTTGAAATGCTTGAACAGTGTCTGACTCTAAGCAGGGGTGTCAAACTCATTTTAGTTCGGGGCCACATTCAACCCAATTTAGATTCAAGTGGGCCGGATTAGTAAAATCATAGTGTTATAACCTCTAAATGGATGTAAATGGAAAAGTTTTCCCTTTGTTTTAATGCAAAGAAGTACAGGCTCATATTGCAGATGTTTACTTTTATTTAACTATCTTTCTACAAAACATATGATGAACAACCTGAAATTTCTTAAGTCAGTGTTTCCCAAACTTTTTCTGCAGGAACAAAACAACTTGTATGATTTTAAATGTACATACATTTCCACATCTGTGTAGAAATATGAACTGAACTGACTCACTATCTCCAAAAAAAGTCTTGGAGGAACAGAGTTTAACTCTGCCTGGACAATTTGCAATTTGCTTTCACTGACAACAATACAGGAGAGAAATAATAATAATTAATAATAATGAGATGAGAGAGAGAAATTATAATAAATAAGAGAAGTAAAAGGCAAAATACTCAAAGACATTTCCAGAATAAACACGCAACATTTAGTGAAAGTACAAAGCAGGAAATGAACGTAAAAGAGCGATTTGGATACTGCTGTGGAAAGCTGGGGAGACGGTTCCATCAAGAAGATTGATTTGAGAAGATTGTAAGGCACGGAAAGCCGCTCACAGACGGAGATTACATGAAGGAAGCATCTACGAAAATATCAGAGAATCTATCCTCGGAAAATCAACTTCTTTAAACGCTGATCTGATGCTGATGTGGAAACGCTGCATTTTAGCGTCGGGATGCCGTCACTTCACGGGACGCAAAATCGACATGCATTGTATGCATTGAAATGTAGTTCATGGACAATTTACGCATAAGAGCTCTTTGCTCTCCCGGGCCACATAAAATGACTTGGCGGGCCGGATTTGAGTTTGACACCTGTGCTTTAAAGCCACTTAAATAAACAAAACTAAAAGCTACAGCCATGACATCATACTTACACATTACTCCAGGTCATCTTTGACTCTTACATTGTCGGCCCTTTATCGACAGGGCAGAAGGCAATTATCAAATGTAAACCTTAAGAGTCAAACTACTTTTAATGTCCATGAACTGTAACTTGTAGGATTCAGCTGTATTGTTGTTAGTATAATCGTCTCTTGGTGTGGAACTGATTGTGACCTTGACTCCTATGCTAGTTTAATGTTTGCTTTACAGGCCCCAACTTGCAAAAACATCATTTAATATCCAAAACTTAAACTAAACTCTAGTTTTGGATATTAAATGATGTTTATGCTCCACTACCATTTTTGCAGTAAACTCATGTGAGAGTGAATCTCAAACACGTGTAGATTGGTGAGACTTTGTACGGCTGAAAGGTGATGAGGTGTTCAGTGAGTCATTCAGCATTCCGTTTCCTCAAACCTCTCAATGTGAACCTGCTCTGTATGCGACTAAATTACTTCCCAAAACTCCCGTTGTCAAGTCAGTGATCAAGTCTTTCACCACAAAGCCTGGCGCCTCACCAAAATAAAACCTGAGCCGAGGGGGGCGGAGGGGTATTCAGTTTCTCTATTGGCAAGCGAGCTGCGGTCTGGTTCACCAACCAACTGAGAACACGATTAAATAACATGCAGACAAGCCCTGAGAAAAGATGTGTCTGCATAAGATCGCGTGCCAGCGTCCCTGCCATGGCAACCCATCCTGCGCCTTGGCCATTCATGGCGGGTGCAGCTGGTACACGTCTCTGTGACTGTTCCCTCAGGTCTAACTCTGCTGGGACAGACTTCTGAGAAGAGGGGAAAAACACCGTCCTTCTTCCTCACCGTCCTTCTTCCTCACCAGCGTCCTCCTCTTCCCTTGGGTGTTCATGCAGTTTCCATAGTGCAGTGTTCACCTCCAACCATAACCAAACCCTCAGGGCCAATCAACCATCCAATCAGTGTGATGCAAAGCTGGCAGCCGTGGTGATAAGGGAAACTCCCTGTGGTCTTATAATCCTCACTTTGAAACTACAGCAGCACGCCACACATGACACACATGATTCAACACCACAGGCGATGCAGCCAGAAGTACACCGGACTGATGAGAGCTACACTGCTGACTGACGAGCAGCAACCATGTCGTTTGTCACTTGTCGTTTTGATGGCCAACGTGCTGAACTAGACAGTGTGACACCTAACACAAGACACTATAGGATCAGAGGGGAACTGTAGCTCAACAATGAGTTGGATCAGTGTCACAGCAACATTGTGAGAATATTGCACCTTGTGCTTTCAAATAATAATCATCTCAAGATTTGGGACTAAAGGGATCTTCCTTGTTAAGTAAACCAAACGCTATCATTACTACGGTCTTATACAGAGAGGAACCTGCTGTTCTCTACCGCATGTTCAGGAACAGGAACAGCAGTGTGATAGGAGGTGGAGGTTGAGGTATCAGGACAGTCGCCGCTGAGAAGAAATCCTATTTTCTTTAAATGCAAATGAATGGTTTATGGCTACACAATGAATCCAATGGCCCTCCTGATAGGAATATAATGTGACTATAAGAATGGAGGTGACTTTTAATTCATTCAATAAAGTCTGGGCTGCTAATTCATAGTTTGGAATAACATTCTTACTCTGATTCTTTTTCTTAATATACACAATTTAGTTTTTGATTTGATTTTGAAATATCCAAAACATGATTTTGAAGACAGTGTTAAAGTAAACATATAAAACAGTGTGAAACAGTGAGTCAGTTGTATATGAGCCGTGTTTGACATATTTGACACATTTGAAGAGATCCTATATGTTGTGTTTAATGTAATCACAGTCGCTTAACACCTGTGAAGCATTGCACGTGTTGTGTTTCCAGACAATGAGAAGCACTACTGGTGACTACACACAAACTCAAATGAGGACGGAGTGTATCAGGCTGACCACACGGAGGTGTGTGTGTGTGTGTGATAACGTGCCCGCGACATGCACAGGCCCTCTAATATGGAAAATAAAGGAGGAGTCTTGCCATCTGACCCTTGCACAGGTTCAAGTATGGGCACAGTCCAGCAGAGTGTGTGGGTGTGTGTAGAGAGAGGCGGAGGGTGGCTCTGGGGGGGTAATAAACCTTAAAATGGGTAAATAGGGACTTTGAGCTGTGATTGAGTTGGTTTGTTGGTATGAAGCCACACAGTCGCGCCCTGAGACTCAAAACTCCTCACAAATACTTCATACTTAAATCACTAATCCGTGTAAAGCTCTTTACTTACATTGTTTGCCTGATTTTAGAAGTATCGCAGAATCTTGACTAACTTTTAAAAACATTTCGCGGGGGGCTGCGGCTCTAAGTTGACTAAACTTTAACGAGCTGCTGACAGCGGCAGTTTAGATTGAGGAGTGAGTACAAACACTTTTTAAAAATTATGATCGGTAATTTGCGTCTTTCCCCATTCCCCATTCCCCAACAATGTAAGCACCAATTTAAAGCAGTTTGTGATCCATTTGTTTACTTCCCCTGGCTCTGACTTTTTATGTACAGCTAACTGTTGTGTAACTCGTTTAATCAATGCACGCCAACTAATCGCACTTTTCCAACTACAATGTAGCCACAACAAATATCTAAATCTGTTCTAACTTTCATCCCTGAGCTCAAATTTACAACTAATCCAGCTGTGACGGCAGAGCCAACCAGGCTAAACGCTCCTGGGGGTCTAGTTAGCTAGCGTAGAGGCAGCTAGCTTAGCAGACGTTTTTTCGCGGTAGATTCGCGGTTAGTTTGTCTCTTACCGGGGAGTTTGGTTCCTCCGTTGGTTCGTTAGTGGCCAGTCGTCGATATTTCCACCAGAAGTCAAACCTCTCCCGTGGTTCAGATATGTTTAGAAGTTGATGCTGCGTTGACGTGGACGTCCGGGGTTCTGCTACAGTCGAACAGCGAGCTCGCCGAGGTTCACGCAGCGGTTCCTCCTCCTGAAGCTCCACTCACATCACTCAGGCTCAGTGGGTTTGTAACGAACTACCCACGATGGACAAGTTTCATAGATTGGTATTCATGGTCCCGTAAAGTCAATGAAGTTCACAATTTAGAATACTTGTTTAAAATTGAATGGCACGTTCAAAAAACAGTGAAAAGTGCCACATCGGAACAAAATAACAGAGAAACGAAATATGAAAAACAACAATCAGAAAAAGCTGAAATTATAATCATGTGAAAACAAGGAAGATTAAATCTCAAAATAAAATAACAACTTCCAAACTTACCCATGAAGAGCCAAAGCTGTACCAAATCTTTCCTCTATCTCACCAATGACGTGGAGCAGGGGAGGAAATGGAACGCAACATTACCACCCAGCGGGTCTTTTGTTTTATTCGTCTCTTTTATGTCCTTAGTTCCACTTCCCACAACTGGCGACCCAGCGACCCTGACAATATGATTAGACTATTTGACAGAACACAACCACTCGCGTTGATCAGGGATTCTCCAACTCTCATAGACCTCTAGACTGATGTCTGTGTTGCTCATCAGCAGGGAGAGGGGAGGAGGGGGCCGATTATTCCCAAATATTCGGGGGCCAACGAAACTTCCTGCTTCTCCGTTTAGGAAGCCAATATCCTGACAATGTCTAGGAGTGAAACGTTTTGATGAATCGATCAGGCTAATTAACAAATGTATGTGTCTTGTTTCCCTAGGAGGCAATATGTTGAATTCGCTGTTCTTGCTGGATTTGAATGTTTTAGATTATATAAACAGCTAGATTAAACTACTCTGGTGACTTTGATTTTATTTAAGTGACTTAATATTTAATAGATGGATTTATTAAGAGCTTATTGTAGTCTCACCCACATAGATATATACTATTGTAGGACAATGGTGACACTTTGCTAGAATTGCTGTATTTATATTCATGATGGATACTATTGTAAACGCACTCCCGCCTACCTGTGGTTAGAAGGGAGAACTACAACTCCCCCCTCCTGTATTAAAAAAGGATCTCCAAAATGTCCTATAACTGTATAAGCACTGTCTTGTGTTATCCCTACTATTGTTGTTAAACTTTATACATGGACCCTGAGGTAGAGTACAAGTGGACTGGAGTTGCAATGATTTTATAGGGTACATACAGAATTTACAGGATGTCAAACAGCACGTCATGTAAAATGTTTGAGACAGCTTTTCAGGACAAAGGGGGAAGCTCGGCCCACAGGTGGCCACCGTTAATCTTGACCACATCACTTCAAAAGATCAAGACAATGGAGGGAGTATATTTAGGAGACGATAGGTTTATCTGATGCAATGGCTGCTGCTTCTGCTGTCACAGTATCTGCTTCCAAAACTGGCAATAAATTGCAAATGTTATTTAGAAAAGGTACACACGTCGGAATATATAACCAGACATTTTGATGGGGCAGCAGCATGGGCCGGACAAGAATCTGCATTATGGTTGAAATTGACAAAACAGGTTGCACAGTAAAATCCATTTTATGCGTGTCGATATTGTTCAAGCAATCCATTCCACTTTGCTACTACATTGCTGCTCCGTTCCTTTAACAGCTTATTTATCTATCAAAAGCCTGATATTGAAAAGCAATAAAACAAGGACTTATTGTTTTTATGGAAAACATCTTTAATGGATTTTTTTTTAATAATGTCTTTTCAAGTGAGTACACATAGATACAAATGTTCTGCTGTTATTCTAGCTACAATAAAGGTCAAATAGATACAGGAACCACTAGAGTGCTTGTACAAAAAAACCTAAACCCTGGTGTCATGTGGTAGTGTATCTTTCTCATGGCCTAAGCTGACATTCAGCCTTGTACTGCAGGGAGTAAATGAAGTCTGAAAATCAATGAGAATCCACTAAAGACACACTGAGGATACAGACGCAGACATCATTCAGAACAGACTTGTGTCTCTGGACATTTCTTTTTCCGGATGCATTTGTCATCTACTTGTAGAACTCGTGCTCCTGCTCATCCTTTTTGATGACGGTCTTATAAGCTTTTTCAAAATCTTTGGCGAGGACGATGTACCTGTTCTCACGCACTGCCAACATGCCAGCCTGAGACAGCAAAAGAAATGGGCAAAGTTTAAAACAGACAAAAAAAACAAACAGCAAATGCAATGATTTATACATTTAGTTATTCTATGAGAAAATGGAAAAAGCTCATCTGTACTCTGAAAGCAAAGGAGAACAACAATGCTCTGGCTCACCTCCTGACAGATGGAGTTAATGTCCGCTCCTGAGATCTTGTCTGGTCTGGCCACATCTACACATTAGTTAAGGACAAATGAACAAAGCAGCAACACTAAAACACATGCAAGGGGCTGAATCGTGTGTGTGTGTATAAATAAATATATATTTATAAAAAAGTATAAATATATATGAAGCCAAACAGTGTCGCAGGAAAATTCAAATCCAAATGAACAATAGTTGAAACTCTTCAGCAGATGGAAGCAGTGATTCTGTATTTGATTAATTTACCAAAGGTCACATGTGTCTCATTCTGCTGTTAGGAAATACATGGCCAGGAAAAAACAAACTCGCCACTGCTTAATGGGCAGAGTCTTGTGTCATCACCAGAGAGCTGTAATCAGCAGGCAGTGATGGACGCTGTGCCTTCGTAACTCAGTTAAGACATTACAGGAAACACAATGAAACGGTGCATCAGCTGCGGTGGAGTCCCACAAAGCTTCATGTTGAAATGTGATATTGAGGCAGTCAAACAAATGGATCAAGGCCAAACAACACAACTCAATTGTTCCTGAGAATAACTGAGCTGGACAATAACAGGGAACAAAAGGAGTGATTGGTTTCTGCTGGCTGCCTCTTTGTTTCTCTATGATCTACAATAACTTAATGACCATTAAGTTATCAACCTAGAATCCCTCAGTGACCATGTATCTTTCCGCCCACCCATTCACATGGGACTAATAGAGTAAATAATGTACCAGTATACTGTAGCTTTTCATGCTGTATACTGCTCACATACACACTTTAAAATATGAATACACCCCAATGGGATGCAGGCATTCAATGGATTCATGAGCAGGAACGTCTTCAGAGTGGATTCACGGTAAAAAAAAAAAAAAGAACAGAGCAGAAAACTGGAGCGACACCCAGCCAGCAGAAAATGCTGACCTCTTGCAAAAAACAGCAACGACGAATTCCACCCATACTGAAATAAAGGCTGGTTGGGCACAGAGAGGAAATGAAGCCATTTTGTCAAACTGCCAGTTCCCAGCAGTGGAAGACAACAAATCTGAAGTAAATGTGTTACGATAGATAAAAATGTTTTAAGGGCGAAAATGCTATGATTTCTTTTATAGACAT
Organism: Genypterus blacodes; assembly: GCF_046128005.1. Taxonomy (NCBI): domain Eukaryota; kingdom Metazoa; phylum Chordata; class Actinopteri; order Ophidiiformes; family Ophidiidae; genus Genypterus; species Genypterus blacodes. Next base: position 765,163 of record NW_027466853.1, read on the forward strand.
ATATTAAGACATACATTCATGCTTGTTGAACCAAAAGGATACAGTCCTCCAGGTCAACCTCCTCAGAGAGATTCATTTTACTGGTAATGGTGGAGAAGATGAGACGTTTCTGCCTGCGGTCAGGCAGTGGGAACTCAATCTTTCTGTCCAGGCGACCAGGACGTAACAGGGCCGGGTCCAGCGTGTCTGCTCTGTTGGTGGCCATGATCACCTGAGGGGGATTCAGGTGTTGTCAGACGTCATGTGATGATTATATCAGACTCAAATCATATCATGTGGTTTCTAAAGCAGGGCTTTTGGCAACTTGATGAAAAGGTAAGCATATAGTGAGAACAGAGCAGGAGAGGACGGCATCCTATCGATCCAGTTGGTGTTTTGTGAACATAGGGACCAGCAGCCACTCAGGAATCTGACTTTGACTTGAATGGTTAACAGTCAAATTGTATGATGCACAAAAGGGACAACGTTTAAGAAAGGTGAAATCTTAAATGAGGGGACCAACCACTGCCACTGTCAGCATTTGTTAGTGGAGGGCAATTACATCCCAGCTGCTTTAGTAGCTTAGCTTTCTCTAAACATCTACAATCAGATTCTAAGTTTACCCACTCTTCATAACAACATTTGTCAATGAAATTCCTACAGTGTGACAAAGCACATGACAACAATCCTCCTTTTCAAAATCCACAAATAAAACAGGCAGACAGTAAACATGTTATAACACTGAAGACATTCTTTGTACTACTTCGAGTAGTAACAACATCTGCAAATAGCTTACAGGCTAAAAGTTCTTTGGAAGCTCTCAAGCACACAAACAAACCATTGAGGAATTTTGTAAATGGAGGAATGGACACAGGGCATAGGTGGAGCCAATGGCTGTGAGGCATAACGGAGTCTGCGCTGGGATGAAGAGGCAGGGGCTTGGTGACTAACCGACCCTAACCCAAACTGCATCACTGGGACCAAGAGAAGAAAAATAAACACGGCCCACCTTCACATTGACGTTCTGATCAAAGCCGTCCATTTGATTCAGCAGCTCCAGCAGAATTCGCTGCACCTCCCTGTCAGCTGCAGGGGAATAAAAGACAGGACATTCATTTTAGTATAATGCAATCACAGTTAGAGGACTGTGATCATAAATATCAAACAATAAAAAAAGTGTAGGAATAAAGTACAGGAATACATGGAAGTCAATGTGTTCAATAGGACACCTAGCGATGATTACACGTCAATGAATAAAGTGTGTGTTTGCCTGTAAATCAACCCACAACCTGAGCTCGGTTAGTATTTTGGTTTGTCTCCATCTACGTGTGAATGTGTGTGTGTGTACCTCCAGTCTGTGCATCAAAGCGCTTCGTGGCGATGGCATCAATTTCATCAATAAATATGATGGCCGGGGCATTTTCCTTGGCCAGCCGGAAGACATCACGTACCATACGAGGACCTTCACCCAAGTACTTCTGAACAAACTCAGATCCCACCACACGGATGAATGCCGCTGGAAGACAGAGACAATTGTCAAAGATTGATTACTTCATGTTCCTTATCAATAATCCCTACATAAAAGATCCAGAGTAGAATTCGTATGCAATGAGATGATGTATAGCAGTTTATGTTGTAGGCTTTAAGCAACCACAATCCAATCTAGGGCACAGAGAAAAGAACACAATATAGCAATGAATAACCAGTCCCATATGTGAGTCTAACGCAGCTGCCTTACCTGTGGTGTGGTGTGCCACGGCCTTGGCCAACATGGTTTTGCCGCATCCTGGAGGTCCATACATAAGGACGCCCCTGGGGGGGTCAATGCCGATCTGAAAGAGCAAATATTCAAAAGGTGAAGATCAGCAGCTATTCAAAATATGAGTAAATCATTCCTTAAATATCTACAACAGAGACTGTGAATCATATTCTGGGCGCTTTCACACCACAGTTCAACCTCCTTTCCTTACATAGCATCGCCTTTATTTGGTTGGCTTGGGTCTACACGGTCATTTGAGCATTGTGCGATCAGAACTACCACAAATATCCAAACTAACAGGTGAACTGAAGACACTAGGGGTGCTTTCACACCTACGCACCAATCAACATATCCATCACATTCCTGGTGACTATCTGACCTGTTTGTAGAGCTCAAAGTGTGTGAGGGGCAGCTCCACTGCTTCTCTGACTTCTTGTTTCTGAATGTCCATACCACCAATGTCAGCATACATCACATCTGGCTTTTGGTCTGGGAGCAAAAACACAGAACTGTTAGAGACAGGCAAGTAATACAAGCTTTGACTTCCAGCATAGAGTAAACTACATAGAAAATCACCTACATAATTTAAGAACTTAAAAAATAACATGTTCCACTCAGGTAAAAAAAGAAATCCATCTAAATTATTAACAGTTAAATCTCGAGTGGAGCATAGCAGCAGCACCAGCAGCCGACCCAGGAGGGCAGAGCTTTGTCTTAAACATGCCTACTGTGCATGTTCAAGCTCTTACCTGAAGTCAGCATCATGATGCTGCTGTCGGCTTCAGGTGGGAGAACATCAACCAGAGCGTTACTGTGTTTGTGCAGGGCTACAGAGGCGTTGGGCTTCAACAGCTCTCTGTCAATGGTGCTCAGGATGCGCACATAGTAGTTGGAGCCTAAGAGAATAACATTTTGAAAAAGAAAAAGGAGTAATAAGACATGCACACAAGTCATTATAGATTAAATACAAGTTCTAGACGTTGAATAATTGATATATGACTGCATATAGGGCATCTCTTCTTGGTTTTCATCCACAACAGGACAAAGCATTAAAATATACAGCATACAGGCATCTGTCAGGTCTATTCAGGCTTGGGCACAAAGCCATGCTCAACACTACTGCAACTTCCTGAGAATTTACCACACAGCAATTTTAGCTCACTAACACAATCTATACAACAATAAAGGGAATCTAAGGACACAAATATAATTTTAAAATGACAGGCAGTGTATAAATCTCTTCATAATGTGTCACTATAATAGATAATAGGTTAATTGGCATTTCAAATTGTACCTGTTGTGGAGCCAACAATAGCCGTGTTCTGGTCAACAGCTTCTAGGAACTGGCCAATGACCAGTGGGATGCTCTGAATCCTCTTCACCTCCTCCTGGGCATGAAGGAACTCCTTCTTCAGGTTCTTCTGTTCATCTTTGATATATTCCTCCTGCACCTCCAGGAACTCCAGCTCTTGTTGCAGCTTCTGTAACACAGTAAGCACAGGGAATTTAAACGGGGGGGGGGGGGGGGGGCTTTGTGCGGAGGAAGAGATGAGGATCAAATGAAGACACAGATGGATCTAAAGAAATGCAAAATAAAAGTTTGCAAAGAGCCACTTAAAAGCAACTGCATGTCTGGGAGGTACTGACTATTTCAACTGTGGTGTTTATGTCATCTGATCTAATACGTTGGCTGTAATTCAAGATACAAAACAATGTTATGATCCTGTGAGCAACCCTCTATTGGGGCGACATCTAGTGGACACTTTGATTAATGCTTCAGAATAAACATGCATGGATCTATGCAGGAGCAATGTTTGGGTCATACACTACTATCTGCAATGTACATTCATTATTTTGCCTTGTAAAGATTATTCTTATATCATTCGGGTCATTTAGGTCCAATTGCTTTTCAAGAACACACATTCAGAAAGTGGTTTTGTTTTAGATTTCCAATTTGATCAGGAGCAGATTAGTGTCTGCACCAAATGTACTGAGGTTTCCTCTATTACTTTATATTTGAGACTATTTAGTCATTTGCCGTTTCTGCCGGATTTAGTTGCGATAATGTTCCCACCTATGGCACAAGTTTTTTACAAGACAAATTGGGTCGGACCAGTGTGGGCAGACACGACGGACAAAGGGAGTTTTCATTTTAGATTCTTCAAAATTAGGATTTTGTTGATGGTAATGGATGCTCTCAAGTGCACAATTCCTTCAAATGGCCGAACAATCCTCACTTTGGACAAACTGGAAACCACAAACACAAACTTAACTTGACAAACAAACTAAATAATTCATAGAAGATTCCAGCATTAATTGTCTTCGCCGACCAGAACACCAAATGGATATAAGTTGAATTGTTTCGATGTCTGACCTTGTATCTGCTGTACAGGTCCTCCAGGTCCTCTGGTTCTGGTGCCAGGAAGGACAGGCCCGTCTGAGGTCTGGAGCTCAACATAGCTGGGATTTCTTCCTGAGTTGGAAGATAGATTGATAGACAGATAAACAGATAAATACTTTTATTTATCCCAAACTGGGGAATTGTTTAGCAGCATTACAGGTAACAGTAAAAACACAGCAGTAAATAAAAACACAGATATTAAAACAACACATGATTTTGATTGGTTGATCAGCAGTAAACCAGCAGCAAAGTCAAATAGAATCATTTGTTTATGAACATGAGACGACACAAAACATACAAGCACACAACAAAAACAAATAAAGAGCTAACAGCCATGAGCACTGTCTCCAGCTAGATACAAGCTAGGTGCCGCAAAGTTTGGTCATTCGGAGCTATTAACGACGCATAATGTGTATAAAAGACACACTTCAAGCGTTTAACATGTAAACTAGAATACAATGATTGCACAAAAACCGCTTCGGGATTTGTGAAAACTGTTTTTCTCGGGCTTTATCTGCATCACGCTAACGCTAGCTGCTAACTTGCATGACATAGCAATTACAGTGAGTAGAGAATGAATTGGCACGTTTACGTTTCAGCAGCGCAAACGGGCGAAAACAGCAACAGACAAAGACACAAAGCTACAGGTAGGAACGTTCAAATACCTGTTTTTACAAAAGGCTACCAGAGAAAGTCTATCTATTGAACGTAGAAAAAAAAATCTGGAATCAAGCGCACTATTTCATACCGGGTTCTTCTCCACGGATACGACGTCCTCCATGTTGATTTTTCATCGACTGAGTGTGTGACGTAAATCCGGTGTGCAAGGTTTTATGGGTAATGTAGTTCTGGAATGCGGGACACGATCGTTCGCTGTTTTTATGCGCAACAACGGGTGAAAGCAGGTTAAAACGCTTATTATTGAATAAAACACGCATACTCGTCTTCTTGGACACTTTTGCAGTTCATTAGAATGATGCAAACACACACAAAAAACTACCTTTAAACCACATTTAAAATATGTTGAATTTGTGTCTTAATCATATTTGAGGTAATCTACAGAATTATAAAATGTTTAGGTGTCCGTGTGTGTTTTATGTTATGTTATTCTATATGTTACTCAACACCTTTAATTATATTTGACATTAAACATAAAAATGAAATGTTGATTTGATTATAAAGATAAGATAAGATAAAAGTTTATTATCCCGAAGGAAACTACTGTGGAACAGTTACAGAACAGTGGATGTGTGTCTGACACTGTGGTGTGCAACACTGGGGCCCCTCAGGGTACGGTCCTATCACCATTCCTGTTCACCCTGTACACATCCGATTTCAAATTCTGCTCGGAGTCTTGCCACCTGCAGAAGTTCTCAGATGACTTTGCAATAGTAGGCTGCATCACCGAGGGAAAGGATGAGGAAAGCAGGGGTGTCGTGGACTCCTTTGTCGAGTGGTGTGAGCTGAATCACCTGCAGCTCAACACTGACAAAACTAAGGAGCTGGTGGTGGACCTCCGCAAGAAGAAGTCACCCCCCCACACCTGTGACCATCAATGGGGTGACTGTGTGCAGGTATACAAATACCTGGGAGTCCATTTGGACAACAAACTGGATTGGTCGAAGAACGCTGAGGCTGTTTACAAGAAGGGACAGAGCCGACTTTACTTCCTGAGGAGGCTTCGATCCTTCAATGTCTCTAACACCATGCTGACGATGTTCTACCAGTCTGTGGTCGCCAGTGCCATCTTCTTCGCGGTCGTGTGCTGGGGCAGTAGGGCGAGGTCAGCTGACGCCAACAGGATCATTAAGATCGTCAGGAAGGCTAGCTCCGTCCTGGGGGCTGAACTGGATTCGTTGGAGCGTGTGTCGGAGAGGAGAATGAACAATGACTCTCACACTCTCCACCAGGTGCTGGCCTCATACAAGAGTACCTTCAGTAACAGACTCATTCCCCCCAGGTGTACTACTGAGCGCCATAGGAAATCCTTTCTCCCTGTGGCCATCGGACTACCTCGGGACGGTGGGGACATAGGGATCTGAGCCCCGCCCCCCCCCAACCTGCTTCACTGTCACCTTATAGTATATTGCACTTAACGTTGCTGTATGTCATATATACACACGTGTGTGCTGTAGTTGTATAGATTGTCATTACTCATGCCTCAGTCAGATGCACATTGCATTTGTAACCTTGTCCTCCTTATGTACTTATACTTTCATGTACTGTTCCCCCCATTGTATGTACTTCGTACCCCTTATTGTGTATACTTATCGTGTACTTATTATCTACTTGCATTCTTGCACTTTTCATTATTGCATTTGGGTGATTTCAGATTTCTGGTTCTTGTTTTTTCATGCTGTACTGTAACTGTTGCACAGTAATTTCCCTCGGGATAATAAAATTTCATCTTATCTTATCTTATCTTATCAAGAGTGCATGCAGATAATAATAATAATAATAATAAGTACACACAATAAGGGGTACAAAGTACATACAATCGGGGAACAGTACATGACAGTACAAATGACAGTACAAATACATAAGGAGGACAAGGGTACAAGTGCAAATGTGTGTTTATTTGGCTCTTTGTTACTTTGTTTGCATATTTATTATTAGATTGAAATACAGCTTTTTTTCTTCGGTTTTCTTCTACTTAATTATTTATATTTACAAAGGTTCTATTGGTCAGAAAAATAAATTTGTTTTCCTGACTAGCCTGTTGCAGATGTAATCTTTCTCACATACACACTAGGCGTCAATAATAGTCATTTTCCATGTGGGTTTGAAGATTAGGTTTCAGCTGTGGGCTTCGAACAGAACAGCAGAACATGCTGACAGGATTGTCGTTATTGTAAGCCAGAAGATTCACCCACGTACTTTCCTATGTTTTCAGTTCCATCACATGTGCCTGCTGCTGAGGCGTTGAGGCCTCTGCACCTTCAGAGCAACAATGAAATGCCAAATGTGTTAAAACATTGACTTGGAAAAAAAGTGTTAGCTGATGCAGTGAGAGGAAGTGGTGAGTAAGTGTGCAGTGTGCACATTAACCCACTCATAAAGCTAACATTGCTTTAACGGATCTCCGTAGTGTGGATCATCTCTTGATTAATATGATCCTCTTGTTTGAGCTGCATCACACTTTGATCTATAAGAAATATGGAGGGATGACGCTGACGTTTCTCTACTTTGCTCTCACAGGTAAAACAAAAATAAATTCAATCATTTTTTGATGGATCATATTTGTATGATCCACCGTCAGTGTGAGAAGAAGGTTTGATTTCTTTTTCACTCTTTTTATGTACTTGCAGCTTTATATTAATATTTATTTATTAGTAATACCAATAAAAAAAGACACTGCTAATTAAGATTTTATTAGAATGAAATGGAATGAAAGTGCAAATGCCAGATCCATGAGGTAATGTTTTTGTCATGTGAAGAGGAGATAGTGCTCGTTGTAGCTCCGGACAGACAGACAGACAGACAGACAGACAGACAGACAGACAGACACAGACACATACGCGCACGCGCACACGCACACACACACACACACACACACACACACACACAGGTTGCAGAGCTGGGTCATCTTCACTACAGTACCTTATGTAGAGACACGTCTTGCTTTCTCTTCAGCATTGATGTTTTACTTTCTAGGTCAGCCTGGAAACAGAAATACTGAACTTTCCTTTAAATATTCAATTAGAAAACAAGTCAAACACGATGAAAACACTGTGTAGCCTCCAATGCTTCTTACAACAGTATGAGACTCTAAATTAACTTAAAATATACAACAGTGATGACACCACACTTACAAAGTGGTGTCATCCATTAATCCAAAACTACAAGAGTGATGTCATCAAAGCTGCAGGTTTTTAACAACAATGTACATTTCTAAATTGTTCAACTTTGACTTTACAAAATCCCAATCACCCAGTTCAGCTCTGGACCAGGTTGTCAGTACACACACACACACACGGCATCAAAACCAGTCCACAAATGCGTCTTAATAATGAAGGCTTTTGTTCTGCTGGTGTACTGTCAAATCATTCTGTTATTTCAGAATATATCTACTTTTCCCTGAAGACAGTACACTCTAAAAACAAAGCATTGGCTCAACAAAAAAAATTAACGCAACAGTTTGCATCAATCTTTTTGAGTTACGACAACTTCTAATGAAATTATGTTTAACCAACAAACTACATTGAGTTAGGGGAATTAGCATTTCCGCTACAATCAAACGTATTTTTAATTACCGCTTACTTGATAATTGGTAGCATTAACACAAGTTTTTTAAGTTGATTACTCAAAAAATGTAGTTGTATCAACTACTTTTTCCAAACTGTAAGTTGTATCACAATAGTAACCAAAGTCCAATTTACAATACAAATATCTCACCTAACATAGACATAAAAGCAACATTGGATGAAATGAGCAAATGAATTTAGATTACATAATGTAGTTGACAGTTACACAAATAAGCAATTAATCATGATTTTCCTCCCCACAGCACAAATGAAAAGCCCTCTCTAGCTGAGCAGATTTGTCAAATGAAACTTTATCATTCTTCACTGTTGTGCTAAAATAAAGGGTTGGATGGCCAAATTACACTGCTAAATATGACTAGCGTTAGCTACATATAGTAGTACAACATATTCCATCAACTGTATTAGCAGGTGTAGCCTAACGTCTGTGCATGGGTCCACTATTGTTCATATTACAATTGAGAATATGCCCAAATACATTGCTTTAGTAGAATTTATTTGTAGGTTGAAATTATAGTCACCTTAAAAATTTCCTTTGTAACGTATTTCTTCAGCTACAGGTCCTCACAGTCTTAACTGTCTGAATTCGTCCAGGCATGTTACATGGGGGGGGGGGGGGGACTTGAACTCAAGGTGGAGAAAAATTAAGTTACCAAGCCAATTTCATAAAGTTACTACAACTTGAATTTTGTTTTGAATCAATTCATACAGAAATTTGAGTTTAAATTACACACAATATTGAGTTGATGTAATTACCAACATTATCATGTAAACACAACTCATCAAAATAACTTTTGCAACTTCAAAAATTGATCTAAATCAATAAATTTTAATTTCTATCTTGCAACCATGCATCTAATTAATTGGTGGTAAAAGGTCCCCTGAATTACTTTTTAGAGTGTAGAAATGAAAAGAAAATTATGATAATAAGAAGAAGTACGTAACAATCCAAGAAATAAGAAAGTGTGACAAAGCCACCACAAACCTCACAGAGAATATCAACAGGAAATCGTTACAATACACCAATATCCTGTGGTTGCTCCCAAGCAGGTGTGTTTGCATGTGTGTGTTGGCAGATAATCTAAAATGTCCTTGAGAGTTCTTGTATAAGAAGTTTGTATCAAGGATGTGGGCCAAGGGACATTATGATAGATTATAGGATTTTAAAGTGAGTGCATTTGTTTTGGACATTATTTTTGAGCCCTAGACAACCATTCAGACTGCTTGCTTTGTTTAACCAGGTTACCAGTGGATGGTAGCAGGGACTGAGGACAGTACAGTCAGATTACAAAAAACAAGAATGCTTCTTTTGGGTGCTCAGTTAGAGAGGAATGCTCAGTCTTGGCACTGCTTTGTGCTCTGAGTACTTCATTTATTAATTTACTGATTTTCTTGTCTGTTTCCCAGGTGTTCACTTGCTCATCACAGTACTTCAGCCTCCTGTCATTGTCACCTCTCTTGGTCATGACGTGGTCATGCGATGCGAGCTCATCGTTGATGAAAAGCTGACGAGTGCACCGCTTATGTACTGGGAGAATGTGGTGCCTGACAGGAAAGAGAGGGACAAAGTTTTCCCCCCTTTGGACAGATATAAAGGACGTGTGGACCGTCTGGACATGGACCGTCATTCCTCCAACAAGTCCATACTTTTCAGGAGTGTCCAGTGGGACGACAGTGGGACATACCTGTGCAAAGTCACCATCGCTACGACAAAGAGCAAAGGAAGTATGAGGAAACTTGGAGAAGGCACCTCACTGCTAGTGTATGGTAAATACAAGGATATACATGTTTGGCTTTGCAAGTCTAGAGGGAATGTAGCAATAGAAATGCGTGTGCAGTTTCATATGCATGTGGGTTTGGTCTCATTTCAGACACCATGTTCTTCAACACCACCAGTAATAATTCCAACCTGCTCCAGTGTGCAGTGAATGTGTCCTGGGATCCTGCTTTTGTTTTGTCCATTTTACAAGGAGGATTAAACCTCAAAATCCAAAAACCAGCAGAGCAAACTTTACCGTATGTCACACTGTCTGAAAGCGTCACTCCCAACTGCAGTGAGGAATATGAGTGTCAGCTGCACCTGAATGCAGAGCTGATAACCACAAAGATCTTCTTCTACAATGGGGCTGGTAAATATATCTGTTATAAATTAACTGTCTAACTCATCTGGATAGTTAAGGGTTAATTTGAAAGCCAATCCCACTGCTGCAGAAATGTCGGAATAAAGGGCGATCCTGTAGAAGTGTGTTCGATTGTTTGATCCTTTCTTCTCAGTGATTACCAACGATGGAGGTGGTGAAAAAAATGAAACAGCAGGTGAGTCCAGATTTCTCTTCATATTAAGGTATAAAATTGCCGTATAGACGACGAGGTCTGCTACTATGTAGATGTGTCAGCGCATAGTTCAACCACACGTTAATGTAATAGTTGATATCAAAGAAAGGAAACTGTACAGCTAATTGATGATTAAGAAAGTAGCAGATCTAATTTGAGTCATGGAGGAATGTATTTAGCCTCTTTGCTCTTCTGTGAACATTTATACATTTAAAGTTAGGTTTTACTCCGAATTTTCTTTATTGAAAACCTCCAAAAGGGATGAGTTTCTTTAAGAAGAGCTTAATCAAAGGCTTTTGAACTCCAACCCTGGACATTACAAACAGAAATCTTGCATCGCTTTAACGTTGGTCCACATTAAAATCCAGTGATTGTTGTATTGAGGTGTGATTTGATCGAACCTAATGTAGTTTATTAGGATTATGATTCATAGCCTTGGTTTGTGTTTCCCAGAGGCAGATCCAGATGTTGCGGTGTTGCCTCAGCCGTGGCTCCTGTACCTGCTGCTCATCCTGGTGCCAGTCACTGTCCTCCTGGCCGTGCTCACTGCCCTGTTGGTGCACAGCCGTGGCTGCAGTGGAGCGTCTCACTGATGGAGATGAGACCTGTCAGATGCTTCCTGCAGGCGTCTTTGTCATCGCTACTCTGGAATGATGCATCAGAAGACAAACTTAAAGTGGTTGTGTACATTGTAGCATAAATACTGTTCTTCTTCTGTACATATGGGTTGTATTAGTCTTGTTTATTCATTCGTAACACCTTTAATTGAATATGTACAGACTTCAGTGGTTCCAATGTTTTTGTGCGAGATGAAAAATTAGAATTTATACTTTATCCCCCTCTAGTGGCGAGTTGATGCAACATCACTTTCCCCATTTAGATACTATACCATTATTTTGTCATCCTATAATGACAAGCAACACAACTCTTTGGCTGCAAGTCATTTAAATACAATCTATATCTGGATTCGTCACTGAGATAAAACTAACTAACTCTCTCTCTCTCTCTCTCTCTCTCGCTCTCTCTCGCTCTCTCTGTCTCTCACATGCTAATGGTATGGTGCATTTGACTGGGGTAGGGGAGTGACGCCATCAGCACAGTAATCCTCCATCCTGGTCTAATGAAATGGCCAAACTGATGGCTCAACACACTCACTGGACTAATTCCCCCCTGAGCTGAATCAGAGTGTTTCAATGCACCTATTTGGACACATCCTCTGTGTGTGTGTGTGTGTGTGTTCTGAGCTCTTGTTTATGTGGGTTAATCACTCAGAGAGCTCAGTGGCTGCAGAGAGAGAGAGAGTCTGTGATCTGAAAGTTACATGAATAAAAGGGAACACAACCAAATGAGAAAAGCTCTCCGTTCAGGTGCAAATGAGCAAGGCACTCAACCTACAAAGCCAGTCTGTGCAGTAATGAGCTATTTGATGAAAAATATGCTGCTTTGGCGAAGGTGAATAAAAACACAATCAGCAGAAGTGAATGTGCTGTTCTGGCTCCCTGTTGCATAATTTGATTGGATTGTGTTACATAAGGTGCATCTCGATGTTTTGTGTGTTGCCTCTGCAGATTAAAGACAGTAACATATTCAATAAACTTGGCAGCAACGTTTATAGGTCGTACTTTTATTAAGTTTAATGTTTATGCTGCAATTGAGCCCAAAACAATGAAATCAATCTTATCTTATTCTGAACAATGAGTGATTGATCACAGCCAAATATATGTGTCATGTTCAATCACCTGTTCTGTTATCTCTGTTCTCTACTCAGACACAAGAGGAAGTTTAGAGCTGAAACAAGAGAGAAGTTCTATTAAAGACAGATTCAATCGTTTAAAGTTATTGTTCAAACATGAAAGCTAAAAGTTTTCATTATTGTCAAATTGAATCAGTTTGTTTATATTGTTTCAACCTCTTTGTTACCTTTTACACAGTAATTGATCAATCAAAACAAAGAAGATTCTTTTGACACGTGGGGGTTTCCTGCAAAACTCTGTTGCCATAACAACGGCTCTATACCTCTCCCTCCTCTTCCTCTGTCTCAACCAACCTGCTGCAACGCATCACACCCTCCCTCCTCCTCCTCCTCCTCCTCCTCCCTCCCCTGCCTTCACCCATCCCATGAGGCTGATGTGATCAGCGCGGCTTCCTTCCTCTGTCACACCATGTAGGTCCTCTGCTCCATTGTTAAATCTGACGCCATCTCCATCTCTGGTCCTTTTATTAATTGCGCACTGCTGTCCCCAGGGCGAAACCCACCAGAGAGGCCTTGAGAATCTGACGGCCAGATGTGGAGGGGAAACCGTCCACCTGTCATCTCTCAATAGGACCCCAAGGACGCCTGAGAGGGAAACAGCCCAGGATTGTAAAGATAAAAGGACTTTGACAGGTAAAAGGAGATGTTGCATGTGCGCTCCGCTCCATTTTATCGGATGTGTCTGAATTTAAAGAGGACAGAAACGATTTGAATCATTACTGCGAGATCACTCATCCCGTCTGCTTTCTTTGTTTCGCCTGCATGTTAGTCTGTTATAGTTTTACATGCTTATCCAAGTTCACACGCCGCCCTCACAGCCACGCCGCTGGAATGCACTTTTCTCTTGCAGACTCGCTCCGAAGACACACTCACACACACACACACACACACACACACACACATACACACACACACACACACACACACTCACACACACACACACACACACACATGCATACCGTTGTAAATAACCCCCAGCTGCTCAATGCATGCCTCTGCGTCTACTTTGAGGCTGCTTGCATCTGCTGCTGACCCGTCTGAGAGGCTCGCCTATGCTGCTGCCAGTAAGCATGCTGCTCAACCTTCCAGCTCGCCGGCTCTAATCTGATGTAAATACACAGATTTCACTGGGATGAGCAGCTAAGACGACAGAAGGAGCGACCAGGAGATCCGGCCCGGATCTTCTGTCTGAAACTTCACTCCGAAAAACAGATCTGTAGCCGCGTTTCTGCCGTTTGAAGCATGAATGGGAAGCAATAACTTTTGGTACGGTCGCAATAACAGCGACGAAGGAGATAAATCGATTCCTTCCAAAAAGAGGCGGATACGAGCGGGTAAAGCTCCCACATGCTTCCGTGCTGCAGCATGCCTCTTCTTTTGCTCACGCCGCCTTTATTTGAATGAAAGCGGGCCTTTCTGGCATGCATGTGACATCCCACTGCCTCTAACTGACTTCAACCTGCGCATCACTCCGACCTCGCTGCACGAGTCTCACACCGCCACTTCCATTTCCTGCACAGGATCACAAGTCTTCCAGTAGTTTTGCATTGGTAATCACATCAACAGTGCCATTTTCTAGCCAGATCGGGACTCACTGTACTTCTCTCTGACATTATAAGGCTCAGGCGGTGTCGAGCCCGTGGGTGTGCAGCCCAGCCTCCTGTGGCAGCGGCGGCAGTATAAATAGTTGGACAAAGGCCTTTTAGGAGGAGGAGAGGTCGAAATCTGAAACCCGGAGTGATTCCCTCCCTCTTGTAACTCTATACACTGGCGCTCTGGGAGGCTGGAGGCGCGCTCCAGCTGAGTGAGAGCGATTCGGACCCGAGGAGCAGTGGAGTTAAGGGCCCTGCTCAGCTGCTGCTGCTGCCAAGTTTTCCAGGTGCAAAAGAAGATCTGAGGAGCGAGAGAACCGAACCCCTCCCAGCATCCGTATCAGCTAAAAAAAGAGGAGGAGGAGGAGGAAGAAAAGGAGGAGAAGGAGACACACCCTGTGTCCCCCAACACCTATCAGGGAAACATAATACCACACGTGCGCTTGCGGAGGGGAAAGGACCATCTTCCTCTCACCTCTCAGGCTCTTCGCCTCAGTCGGGTGTCCGGCCACAATCACCAGCTTGTCTCATCTGTCTGTGTCTCCCAAGCTGAGGTGTGTGTGTGCGTGAGTGAGTGTGTGTGTGTGCAGTTGTGTGTGCTTGCGCCGCTGAGACCCGCCAGTCTTTCCCCCTGCCAGGATGTCTTCAGTGCAGACGCTGCTGCTGCTGCTGCTTCCTCTGGCCCTCTTGGCGCTCCAAGGTGAGTGGGCAGTGGTTTGTTGCCATGGCGATGCTGTGATGGCAACACCTAGGCGTGCATGTGATTGATCGTCCGGCGGGTTTCTGTGAAGGTGTTTCGTCTGTTTTTGTCTGTCTGCTCTGTTCTTCGGCACACTTTTGAAGTTACTGTATATGTGTGTTTTCAGACGAAGAAGTGTGTGTGTTTCTGTGTGTGTATGTGTGTGTTATTGCAGTGGATTGCTCACTAAAAGCTTAAACCGCTGTTAATTTTTTTAAATGAAGTAATGAGATGAGGCCGCATTAAACTGGAAGGCAATAAGGCATGTATACACACACACACACACACACACACACACACACACATCAAACAACTGCCATTGTATGTGAAAAGGTCCAGAACAATTAGACCATTCATGTTTTGTTGTATGTCACTATGGGACATGATGTTCATCTCTCTCTCTCTCTCTCTCTCTCTCTCTCTCTCTCTCTCTCTCTCACTCTCTCTCTCTCTCTCTCTCTCTCTCTCTCTCTCTCTCTCTCTCTCTTTCTCTCTCTCTCTCTGTGAGTGTGTGAGTGGCTGTGCTACTTCAAAGGCCTTTGTAGTTGCTGGTAAACTGAACTGAAAGGACTTTACACAATAAACCCACATAATGAGACTTGAGAGCTTCTCAGCGATGATGACTTGTTGCTGTGAGTTTAGGAGAAAGCCGGTCTGACAGCTGGAAGGACTGAGGCGGTGACCAAGGAGAGACAGGATATTGGATGGACTCTCTGGAAAAACAAACAAACAAATTGAGGCATTGGGTTAAAAACAGCGGTGCGTTGTCAATGTTTGTCGCACTCACTTTTGTTGTGGTTGTGGTTGTTGTTGTTGTTGTTGTTGTTGTTGTTGTTGTTGTTGTAAATAGATCAGCAACTGCCAGGGTGTGTTTACACCCCTGGATGAGCCCGGCTGTGATCTGCACTACTATCAATACGATCAATACTATCATAGCTGGAGCAACTGTTAAATTCAACCCGCCGTCCAATTCACAAAGACTTACAAACCAAACGTGTGTGTACGTGTTTGTGTCCACATGGTGACAGAATCAGGCTCAGATGTGTTCGTGTCCACACGGTGACAGAATCAGGCTCAGACGTGTTCGTGTCCACACGGTGACAGAATCAGGCTCAGACGTGTTCGTGTCCACATGGTGACAGAATCAGGCTCAGACGTGTTCGTGTCCACACGGTGACAGAATCAGGCTCAGACGTGTTCGTGTCCACACGGTGACAGAATCAGGCTCAGACGTGTTTGGAGACTACATTTATTGAACTGAGTTGTGAAAAACCAGACAAATATTTTTTGCATTTAATTGGATTCAATGGAGGAACGAGACCACAGGCAACGTTTAACCGCCGTCTCTCCTGATGGGCGATGCTCTTGTCTCACATGACATCACGTGACCTCGTTCTCTGACAGCAGAGGCCCATCGGCTGAGATTCAGCTTCGCCTAATGCACAATCTCAGCGGGGAGGAGCCATTTAGCCCGCAAATGGTTTCGGCGCGGACTGATGGAGGATCGTTACTAACAGGATGGAAGAAGAAGTTGGGCGTCTCTTAAAGGCTGAGATCTGTGTCTGATGTCCATTCAATCACTGCCATAAAAACCGCAGCATCCGCACAAATGGAAAACGCCATTATCTGAAACCATCTTTGAAAAGGCAGAGGAGGAAAATAAACAAGTTAGAGCTGCAACTGCACTTAAGCAAGATAAACGATGAAGAGTGCCTTATGTTTGTAGTCTTGCATGTGATGTTTTCTAACGTGTGTGTCTGCCGAGTCAGCTGGATCAGCTTAGACAAATGAAATCAAAAAGCAAAAAAACAAGTAAAAGTCCAAAAAGCAGTAAAAGCAAGTAATGTTGGGGATTTTCATTCATCAAGACGAATTCAAGACTGAAAAAAGTTCAACAAAGAATTTAAAAAAGTACAAAGAAGAATAAAAATGCAACTCTAGCAGGAGACATCTTCACCCACTGATCTGCAGCAAGAAGTGGAGCTAATGAGGTGCAGCGGCCCAATTACATGCTGGATGTCACACACACACACACACACACACACAAACACACCTGAGCCCTTGTTCTTCCAGCTGTGTGACTCGGCTCGGTGATCTCTCTCTGTGTGTGTGTTCTGTAGCTTTCTGACTCATGCACACAGGAGCTTTGAATGACTGTGTGTGTCTGTATGTCATTCAAACGACCTTCCGCCTTGCAAGACCTGAGCATTTATTGATTTCTTGATGAATAGCAATACTGCAGTGATGAGGCTCATCAGAGTGACGACCTTTATAATCTCACATCTTGGAGACGAGCAGGATGAGAACACGAAGCACATTAGAGTGTTTGCTCAGCATCAGCACACTGACGTCACTGAGGTGGTGCTTCTAGAAAATGTGTGTGTGTGTGTGTGTGTGTGTGTGTGTGTGTGTGTGTGTGTGTGTGTGTGTGTGTGTGCATAAGAGCCACACAAGAGCAGGCAAGGACAAGCACTCATTCTGAATCAGGACAGGAACAGATCCTTTCTCTGTGTGTGTGTGTGTGTGTGTGTGTGTGTGTGTGTGTGTATGTGTGCCATTACTGGTTGACAGAGAGGAAACTCCAGACAACACGAAGCCTCTTGATCTTCTGTCACATACTGACCCACCAGTGCAGCAACAAACAAGTAGGATTGAATGTGCATGTGTTTGGAGTCAAATCCTTCACATATTTGCTTGCTTGGATCATCATGAAGACAATCTGGAATATTGTGGCAGCAGAAAGGCTTGAATAGTCTTTGAGCTTTGGGTTTGTTGAGGACGACTGAATGCTACTCCTGTGTCTCATGGTTGAGAGACAGATCACAGATTCTGCTCTATTTTGCACAACAAGATCTCTCCAAACCTACTAAGGGCCTTTGTGCCAAAACTAAAGAGAAGATAGCTTCTAACTTGTGCTCCAGTGGAGAGTCTCTGGCTTGCTCCGAGTCAAGGGAAATGTCATGGATGCTTGGCATTTCCCCAGGTTGTGTATGTGTGTATGTGTGTATGTGTGTGTGTGTGTGTGTGTGTGAGTGTTTATGTCCATGGAAACAGGCATTCTCTCCTGCCGGTGCTTATCCAGTTTCCATTCCTTACTTTTGTCCCTCCTCGGGGAGCTGCTCATGAAGGTAGTGAACCTCAGCGGATGGTTATTGTTTTGTGTGAAGCTGCGATCAAACAGTGTCAATTGAAATGTTCGCCAATAGATTTCAATTTGTGTGTGTGTGTGTGTGTGTGTGTGTGCGTGTGAGTGAGTGAGTGAGTGAGTGAGTGAGAGAGAGAGAGAGAGAGATGCAGGGCGCAGAGGTTGTCACTTGAGGAAGAGGCACAGCTCCACCAGAAAGTGCATGAGATCAGATCAGAACATGACCTTTAGATTAACTGATCAATCAACTGAGTGGGCCTAGAGGTCGTTTTTTTTGATTGACCACGGCCACACGTGAACCAAATCCGTTTAAACCGTGTGTGTGTGTGTTTTCCCCTCACAGACACGTGAAGTTTCCCTCTGTGTTCGATGATGAGTCTTCCCCAGTGACTTCCATCACGCTCATACAGCGTCAGCACTTGTGGCCTGTTTAATAAAAACACTGGTCTCTCAGCCCTGCAGAAGGTTGAATTAAATGGCAGGTAAACAAACATCTAGGTTGTGAAACAGTGAGTTCTCCTAAGCTGCGGGTTTTGGAATATCTTCTATGCTTGTAGCTGGAGTCTGGTGGACCGGATGCTGTCTGCGTCTCTCTGTGTCTCTCTGCATCTCTCTGCGGTCCAGCCCCCCCCCCTCCCTGCAGGATCTGTTTGTCTGTCCCTGTCTGTCTCTGTGTCTCTGTGTCTCTGTGTCTCGCCCTTGTGATTTATTGTCAGAAGTGTGCTGAAATGTGTCTCCTCTGTCTGTGTTCCAGGTCCCGCCTCCTTCTCTCTGAGCCGTCACTATGCCAGCCATCTAAAACCTTTCCTGTTCCTCTGCATGGAATGTCTCGCTCCCTGCCTGTCTGTCTGTCTGACTGTCTGTCTCTGTGCCTCTGTGTCTCCCTGTCTGTCTCTGTCCTGTCCTGCTCTTCCCACACACTACAGACACAATTATCTTCGAATTGGATTAAAATAGCACTTGGACATAATTCCTTATTTTTAAATGAATTATATTTTTGCGGAAACATATTTTTAAATTGCGTTCTGTTTTTACATCTGTTGCTGACCATAAAATTGGCAACAATCATCAGCTGATTCCAATCAAGACAACGTTTTGAGAGCGAAAGATAAGAGAACTAATAAGAGACTAATAAGAAAACTTAATCAGCAACTACTTTAGCTTTTAGGTGGACCAAAGTTGATGTTTTAGCAAAGAAATCTATTATTTTGAATGCAGTTTGATGCCTTAGAAGTACACACACACACACACACACACACGCACACACGCAAACACACACACACTCACTTGCTTGTTTCCTCTGAGAAGCACTGAACTCATATGTACCACTTTACCATCTGGCATTCACCACCTCCCTGTGAGCACCTGAATGCAGCATTAGACTGCCATAAGCCCATTTTGGCTCGGGTGTATTCTTTGAGCCTGTGATGAATAACTTTCTCTTTTCCTCCTTTCTTTTCTCTCCTCTCTCTCTCTGCAGTGCATCAGCCAGCTGCTGCCGCTCTCCCCGTGCTTTAGTACAAATGGCTGCCACTGTGCTAACCTTCTCTCCCTTCATTCCTCCCTCCCCTCCCCTGTTTCTCTGCAATGTGGCGGCGTGATTGTTACAAACGTCTAACTGTGGTGCTGCAATATTTGGTTTCCAGGGAGTTGTGTAGCGATTTGTACACGTACGGCAAAAGATGGCACGCGTCCTCCTTCAATCTCGACCAAATGCTTGATGATTTCTCAGAGTAACTGTTCATCTGACCAGCCTTGTGCTATTTGTTTCCTGTGCTTATCCCTCACTCCCCGCCATGTCACGAACAAATCAAAACCTTCCCCAGAGGTCAAAGTTGAGAATAGCACAAGATCATTGGTTGAGAGCGAAGCTGGGGCCTCAATGGGAACTGCAAGTTGCAGTGTGAGAGAGAAACATTTGGAGTTGCAGGTGTGTAACTCTCGGCCGATGAGAAGTATGTGTCATGATGATAATGACATATATAGACTCACGCTTCTATATATGAGTTTAGCTCCATAATCAACTGTCAGAATGCAAGGAAACAGAATTGCTCACTGCAGCCTCGGTATTTCCGCTCAATTTCCAATATAAATGTGCCCTAAATGGGAATCACCTCAAGCATTCAAAATAATTTAGTGAGATCAAGCAAATTCACAGCAAACCATAAACTGAAATGAGTGGAAATAAAAAAAGGAAGCTCTGCCCGATTCAAGAAAAAACACACGCATGCACCAAGGTACAGGAGCAAACACGCAAAATGCAAATGTTACAGCAGCTAACATTGTTTTGCATCGTTGTCTAGACACTAGATAGTTGAAAACAGCAGAACCTTTTCCTCAAGTTCACGGAAAAGACGATGCCGGCCCCCCACGGCTCTTACCCATAAACCCTGTGAGCTGCACGGAGCGATGTGATGATGGACGTCTCTAACCGCGGTTTCCCCCTCCTCTTCACTCTGCAGCATCGCTGTGCCAAGGAGCCTGTGTGGAGGTGGACTCGGACACAGAGGCTGTGGCCAACGAAGGCTTCAAACTGGGCTGCATCTCCTGTAAGATGAGGGCCGAAGCGCATGCCGTAGCCACCGTCGCCTGGTACTTCAAAGCTTGGGGCGAAAAAGACGACAGCTACGTTAATGTGAGTGAGAAGTAGAAAATGGAAGAATGTGTAACACGTGTTTCTCAGCTGGAAAATGTTGGATGTTCCCCTCGTGGGATAATGTGGGTCAAGCCGACCCACTGTCGAATGTGGATGTAGTTGAAGACAGGGATTCCCCTTTTCAGCTTTAAATTGATTCCCAAAGGAAATGTAATTCCAGGTGACCTAAAATTCAATAACCTAATCCAGTTTCTCCAGCAAATGACAGTTTGTTACATTTACAGCAGCTGCTTTTCTCCCCAATGTAATTAGAAGTCATGTGTCCAGATACTGAAAAGAGACAAAAACACAGATAAAGACCAAAGCAGCCTCATCAAGACAGAAGTGTACAGGTTCATCAGGCACTTGGAAAGAAGAGCCGTTGTGGGAAACGGCAGCTATGCATTTATCATGAGAGAGAGCAGAGTCTTGCATTTTTCATGTAGGGCCTTTTTTTTTTTACTTTGCGTCAGCTGCAGAGTTCACACCAGGCAAAGCTAAGAGGCTATTACAGCGTATGCCTCCACCCACAGCAGGAGAGATTCCATTAGCCATTTACAGTATAGATTCTGGATCCGCTAGTTTAGCATGAGGCACAGCGGTCAGGTCAGAAACGGATGTTTGGTCAATAAAGAGGAAGGAGTAGAGCAGCTGCCTGGTCTGGAACTGGAATCATCACCATCTGCATGACAAAGACAACTACTGCTTTCATTCAAACACACGAGCTGAAATCTTTCATTTTACTCTATTGGTTCATAAAATCCATGATTCTTTCTCAGATATACAACTATGGAAATCTGGCAGGTGAAATCCTAGACGACCGTTTTATGGACCGTCTGGAGTGGAACGGCAGCAAGCGCACCATAGATGTGCAGGACGGATCCATCTACATCCTCAACGTGACTTTCAACGACACGGGAACTTACATGTGCAAATTCGAACGCACCCTCTTGTACCCCAACTATAATTATGACACCACCACCAACAAGACCATCGACATGAACGTGGTGAAACGACGTAAGACTCTTAATGGGAAAGTCTCCCTGCAAACATCACTTTCCCTTTGATTTAAAAGCTGAATACAACCTTTGAATAGCCAGGTGGTGTCCCGCAGGGCTCAATTCTCGGTCCTCTCAACCTTCATTAGTTGCGGGAGGCAGATTCATAGGAGCTGAATTAGCGGTATAACCTTTAACTTTTAGGGAGATACAACCCAACACTGAGCCCGTGTGAACATCAGAAGAAATGTAAATGATGTCATTCAGGTCGTCATAATTTATGACTCATCTTAAAAATGTGTAGCCTGGGAAACTGTGAGGCTTTCTATCGTAGGAATCGCACCTGTTTTCATCACCAGACATATACTACAGTGCATCTTCTCTCTCTCTCACACACACACTCTCTCTCTCTCTCTCTCTCTCTGTAGTCACCAGGGGAATGGCATCCATCTTGTCGGAGGTGATGATGTACGTTACCATCATCGGGTTGCAGTTCTGGCTGTTGGTGGAGATGATTTACTGCTACAAAAAGATTGCAGCGGCAGGAGAGGAAGCCCTACGAGAGAACACGTCTGTCACACTTCTAACACTCACATACACACACACATTATAGGGAAGTGTAAATGTATCTTCATGTATGAATTACTAAACTCAAAGAAAAACATTTTTAAAGGTTACCAAACTAAACACTCCAAAGAGGCAAAGTTTCCATTTTGCGTCTGCGTCCGAATTTCACCCTTTTCTTCTCTCTTCCTTCATCAGAGCGGAGTATTTGGCGATAGCGTCGGAGAGTAAAGACAATTGTGCGGCCGTGCAAGTAGAAGAGTAGCACCGGTAGGTTGGTCCGGATTCTCTATTGGGTTTCTTCTTATTTTGCTGTCTTATATTCATTGATTTTGTTGTTTTTTCCTCCAGGTCAAGGGAGAGCTCTGGACATGTTCCTTCAGGAGTTTCACACCCACTTCTGTGCCCTCTTCTCTCCCCATCGCTCCCATCCCGCCACCGTCTCCACATGATGGGGAAACAGAGGCACAGAGAGGGAAAACTTCTCCTCCAAACCCTCTTTTACTGACATTCTGTGAAAGGATGAAAGGACTAAAGTGTCAGCTGTTCTGCCTGACACAGTGGATCCCTCAGGTTCTGATGCAGCGAGACAAAGCGGGAGAGAAAGAGAGAGAGAGTTGTGCTGTATGTAGGTGTGAAAGTAAGCAAAGATAAACTTCACTACTGAGTACAACACAGGCCTACGTTCAATATTCACTATCTGCATGTTTAGAAGCGTCTCAAAACGACCAATGACTTAATTCTGACATCACGCTGTTGAGTCAGTTTTGGTTTGGCTGACGTTGACGAAGACGACGTTTGTGCCGAAGCCCTTTTCAATGTTTCCTCTGAGAATTTATGCAGCTGAAAATTGTTTTGTTATTCATAATAAAAGGAAACATCCCAATCAAATAAAACAACAGTGGCTTGAATTCATTTGAGTCAAACATTAAATGTAACATTTGCCGTCTCATTTTACTCTTACTACTAAAATTCCTCGCGGTGGTAAAATGTAAATACAGAAGAAACACTGAATAGAGATCGTCTTCACCTTAATGAAACCCACACTAGTGGTGGTTTATATGGAAGAACGCTGGTCAGCATTAGCACAGATTTATACTAAAACATGTTTGCAATAGGTGGAACTTATGACTTCTCATGTTGATCAGGCACAGATCTTTCTTTGTATATCTATAATGGACAATAAAAGCAGCAGTCAGCTTTGAAATGTTTTATATTAGACTGGGGAAGTATTTCAGATTAATGGATAAGGAATTCATCTTTAAAATGAAACCTTTTTAGCAGACCAACGTCCCTTTTAAACTCTCATCTGCGCTGTGAGGTTATTTCATCTACATCTCTCATTGCTGACATCTTTCATTGCATGCTGGTGTTTTGGATCAGATTGCATGTGGGTGAAAATGTGACTTCCTGTCAAGTAGGTGAGAAGATGACTGCCTGCCTGTTGTTTTCTCTCATTTGCGTCACACCAAGCACCCATGTATCTGGACACAAGTCGGAATTCATCCACAATAGATACTCCTATACTTAAGGTTTACGTTTCAGTGTCTTTGCAGAAACTAAGGGCTTTGCAGTGGATGTTATTTTTCACTGCCGTGGGCTCTTAACCCACTTAAGAACTGTGTGCTGTGAACAATTCAATTGTTGAATATTGGCTAACACTAGATGGCAGCCAGACACTGCTATTACGCACGCACGCACGCACGCACGCACGCACACACACACACACACACACACACACACACACACACACACACACACACACACACACACACACACACACACACACACACACACACACACACACACACACACACACACACACACACACACACACACACACACACACACACACACACACACACACACACACACACACACACACACACACACACACACACACACACACACACACACACACACACACACACACACACACACACACACACACACACACACACACACACACACACACAGAGAGAGAGAGAGACAAGCAAGCTGTTGCGTATTTTAGAACTTTTCATTTCTCTCCATGTCTTTGTGTACAATCACATTGTTACAGTACATTCTCATCACTGTGTCCCGTCCGTCTTCGTCTCTCCTTGTTCCGTCCACCCTGCCCCCCCCCCTCCCCCAACCCAAAATAAATATTACATTTTAGTTTTTTTTTGTTTTCCGCTGATGGCCGTGCACAGCAGGGCCAGGCGGAGCTTCCACAGCTGATGGTTTCAGTGCAAAGGCGGGAAGAGAGAGAATGAGGGGCGGGGCTGAACGAGCACAGAGGACAGAGAAGACAACAGAGATGACAAAATAATAAAGATAGAAAATGAAAAAGGAACTCAGTAAAAAGAGGACGGGTAAGTCGGAGGTTACAAACACAAAAAAAGACTAAATACTGCAAATGGGATTCCCTTTTTCCACACCTGGGCCTGTGACGTTCAGGTTGGTCCTTGGTTAGAAATGGTTGGACTATGATCTACCTGGTCGGGTCTACAGTGATCCTGATCGGTTACCGTTTGGCTCTAAGGTAAGAAGAGTGAGCGGCCGGACACGGTTCAGAAAAACTCCAGAAAAACTAAACAAACAAATCAAACATACAACCAAAACAAACTCAGGAAGTGATAATACCAAAATGTAACATTTGAAGATGTAACATTGCAGTCTCGCACACATCTGTCAAGTCAAAAAAACGTATTTGCTTGTTTTCTCTTCTCTGCTCCTACACACATTCACACACACAATTCCTTAATATCATTATATACTACTTTGTTTCTAACATTCAAAAAGTACTAGTATCACTATTGTCTGTATTATTGCTTTGACCAATAATCGCTCTGGTGATCTTTCTTGGTCCGGGCTGAAACAGCAACACAGAGCACAAAATACCCACCAAATGACTTCTGGAGAGCAGGACAGGACTTCAAAATAAAGTCATTGGTAATAAATACTGTAAAGGTCCGAGGAAACAGTCAGATGCAGCTTGATGTCCTTACAGACGACCCAGTCACACTTTGATTTTCACAGAAGATAAAAACCCACCGGGATGGGAGCGGTGGGAGTGTGTTCTCAGTGTGTTCTCAGTGTGTTCTGAGTGAGTTCTGAGTATGTTCTCAGTGTTCAGAGTGTATGTTTCCCCCGCAGTGCTGTTTCACATCTAAAAATACAGGTGCGTGTTGAAATGTCGACCTCGAGCACGGAACAACAAACCCCAGATGCAAAGACTGAAAGCAGCCAGAGAGAGAGAGAGAGAGAGAGAGAGAGGACGAGAGCTGGGAGCCGGCTGGACCTCTGCGCTCTCCTCTCTCGCCTCTCGCTGGCTAATTCCTCCCCATCCGGACAGCAGGCGGCGTCCTCAGAACGCCTCAGTTCAGCAGGCAGTCAATAGAGGTAAAGGTACGGAGCGGCTCCCAGGACTAGGAGGCTCTCCCTCCCACTTTCTGGAATCACAGATCCGAACCTCTGAAATGTTGCGGACCGACGAGACCGACTTGAAAGCGGGACCGTCTGCGCAAATGGGATCTTCTGAAAATAAGGTGCGTCGTCCGGAAATGTGGGTGGCTATGGTGACATGTCTCTGGGGTCCCGTGGGAGGCGTGAGCGGTTACTAGGCAGCACAGCAGGAGGCTTAAGAGGAGTGGATGGCTGAACCGGCCCACCTGTGGCCCGTTTCCATGCAGTACAAACAGGCGACTTTGCAGCTGTGCGCCGATTATTGCTGTGGTCCGGAGCTGACCGACTTTACAAAACGTGTTACTGGTTGAGGCTGAGGGTGAACATCACCAATTCAAGTCTGTCAGGCCAGGGGAATTGTGGGTAACGTGGCTCCCACATTGTCCCGCTCCCGGGTTCAGTTGACGAGGGAGGAGGCGGCGGCGGCCTGCAGCCCCGCCCCGCCCCTGCTGAAATGCCCGCCTCCGCGCTGCTACTCCAGCAGGGTGTATTCACAGGCAGGGGGCGCCGATGGGAGGTGGTGCGGCTCAGGACTCGGCCAGGCCGTCTGCGGGGGGGTCCGGCTGCACCTCTGGGACCACAATGCCGCGGTGGAGCTTTTCTAAAGATTGCTTCATCTGGGAGAGGAAGAGACAAAAGTTTAAAGAGGCGGCGTACACGAGCACCGCCACACATTGGGCAGAAACCAGCACACACACGCAAACACACACACAGACACACACCTGGTCGAGCAGTGTGACAGAGGACTGCAGGATCTGCTGCCACTTGCTGAGCTGGGCCTGGTGAAACTGCCTCTGGAGCTGCAAGACCTGCGCCCACTCTGCCGCCGTCTGAGGGAGCGGACTGAGGAAGAGGAGAGAGAGCGGGAAGTGGAGAGAACACATGTGGGAACTTGAAGGCCGGACTGCACTTCCAAACAAATCTACGGCTACAAGCACTGAAATATCATGGACCACAGAGGCTCATCCAAGTCGAGGTCAGCCTGAAATGCAGTTTGAACCTAGAGCATCAGTTGAAGCTACGGCGTGTAAGTGATCCACATTATACACCAGGATATGAATCCATAACCTGAGCACTGAGTGAAATATAAATGAGGGAATCAAGATTTGTGGAGGCGAATAGGAAGAGACCGTCGTCGACCCCACAACCTTCAACCACTCAAGACATGAAATCAAATCAGATTAGATTAAATAAAAGAAGTCATTCCTCCTCTTTCCCTGTGATCAGCACAACACTCCCATCGGTTACGCAATAACGTCTCCCTCTGTGGAATACTGCTGACCTCAGACCCCACATGGGGAAAACCTCTTGAAGAGGGCGAGCACCAATTAACGGCAGCGTTCCCCCGGGCGAGGAGCGGCGCATTATAGAGAGGCTATATTTGTATTGGAAAACAACTCGGCGTGTTTACCTGTCAGCAACGGAGTAGGAGTGCCACGTCTCCAGTGTATGAGCCGCTCGCTCCAGAGAGTACAGCTTGTAGAACAGCAGCATGTTGAGAGCCACCAGCACCACCAGGCTGAAGGGGAGAGATGGACTGAATTACACTCCTGTTCTCAAATCTGATCCAAATCACCAAGACGCCCGGAAGAATCAGGCAAGTCACAAGACACAAGCCCGGATTTGTAAGTGTGCACTGCTACGCTCTCACTCACAGCACAGTTTGACTTTACTACAGGAAAAATACACCCTGCGTTGTAAACTGTGTGTGTGTGTGTGTGTGTGTGTGTGTGTGTGTGTGTGTGTGTGTGTGTGTGTGTGAAGTGCGATGACAAGTGCTGAATGCTAAACATCGCGGGGTGGATTCTTCCTGCAGGAACATTGGACACTGAGAAGATATCAAAGCCTCTCATACAGTACCTGATACAGATCCTATGCACAAGACGCATTGCAGAAAGGAGGGGAAAGGAGGAGAAATGGTAAGAAAAGCATTGGGAGGCTGTTAGTATGCAGCATAACACTCACATCCAGTTTGGTCTGAACAAATGAAAGTTCAGACCCTGATACAGACTTAGAGAGTGATGTCGCTGGATTTCTGGATTTGAATGATTCAAACTCAAATCACGCAAACTCGAGAGCGTGTTAAGACCTGAGCCATTCAAACATGAGGGCCAGGACCACCCTGGAGTGAAGCTGGAGGGGGAAAAGGATGAGCCTCGGCGCTGCCACTCTGGGGTTATGCTGCCAAGAATGCCTCTCTCCATGCTTCCTCCTTCTACACACCGGTCCTCCACCCTGGTCCCAAACCTGGGCCTCGGGTATCAGGCCAAGCTGGCATGGAAAACCGCTGACGTAGGTGACCCAAGGGAACATTCATGATTATTGAATACCACTTAGTGAGCTGTTCAGCTGTTTCAAGTGTGTGTAGTGAAGAAACACCTACAAATACTCAAAGCTTCGGGTTCAGGTGTTGGGCTACACAGCCTGAACTTACACTATCAATATGTCTCTGCATCACATGACACCAACTGGTCAATTACATGAGCTTTACCCCTCCAGTCACCTACAAAAACAAGATTTGCGTACTGTAATGTATTCCAGTTTAAAGAACTAACGGTGGACCATTGTGTGCTCCACAAGTTTGTCCACACACACACCCACAATTACACAATACACAGGAAAGGACATATGACTAAGAGGAGGAACCACATGTGGGGACACACATACTACATGCAACCTTTGTGTGTAGCCTGTACCGACTTCCTACAGAAAAGCTTTATAATATATACAGCAAGACTTCCATTCAGAGACACTCTGGTCTGCTCACTGTGTGTGTGATGACTGGAGGGACAATCTAGCATCTTCATCTCTTCAGTATGCAGTGAAATAAAGATCAAGACTCTGGAAACTGTCATACATGAAAATAACCGGGGGGGTTCAGCGGCATGAACATCACCACTATTCACACTGGACTTACATGAAGCTGACGATGAGGAGGACGGTGGATATGCTGTTGTGTCCTCCGCCCCGAGATCGCTCCCCCAGCTTCAGAAACGGAGCACCTGGAAGCACAAACACACACCCAGGCTGAAACACTGTTAATGCATCATTACGTTTTCTTTTAAAAGAACTGAATCATTTTAAGCCAAAATTTAGTAGCAACACTGAAGTCATTTGAAACTCCACGGTGACACCGTCATGTCATTTCCTATTCCATATCTTTACTGGCTGTGCTTAGCTGCTGTCACTCTGTTTATTATCCCTTTGCCTTCATTCACACGGACGTGACAGATCCGGATTCACTCCATTGCTTTTCTTTCACTCTGAATGTTTAAAAACCAGATCCAAAGTTGTCCCATAACTTGATGCTCATTATTGTGTCACAGGCTTTCTTCAGAAAAAATATTCAGCAAAAAATGTATGTGAAAGGGGAGAACGAGAACAATTTGTTTCAAAGACGACCACTAGAGGTCAGCATTGCACAGAAGATGGACCCTGGTTTTAGTCCCTTTGGATCGGTGACCTTCACTGTTGATGGCAAGGACAGAAATTCCGACATTAACCCACACTGCCTGAACCAGTGATGCTGGCCGACTTACTGGCTTCTCTCCTGTCTCTCTCCTCTCCCATCCCTCTCTCTCCTCGCTCGCTCGCGCCCAAGCCTCCTCCCTCCCTCTCCCTGTCGCCTGGCCGCCGCGAGCACGTGCGCTTGCGGCGGCGCAGGGCTGGCGGGGTCTTGGCAGAGTCGGGGCCGGCCGTCTCGCCTGTGGTTACCACGGAGACCTCGGACTGCAACAGAGTCTCCAGCTTGCACACCTCGCTCTCTGCGCGGGGGAGGGAGAGAGAGCGACAATGTTTAGTAAACACATAATACAGGAACAGTACCGACAGACTGGCTTAGGTAAGGCTGTGTATAAATCCTTCCTACATTTTCAGAGCTGAAAGCTGTCATCTGATACTTGGCTGAGATTCCGACTTGGGTTGACTTTATATTAATATTTCCTGATTTGAACAGAGTGCGGCATGTAACAACACATCCTGACTAACTGAAGTGAGTGGCAGCGGACTATGAAACAAGCTTTCATTATGCGTAGCAAAGACTCAACTGCATACTGACTCTCTGCACGATCTGCCTCTGTGCTTTAGGGAAAGGGAAATAAACCTGAATAGCTCACTCAGAGGCCGAGCATGTGACTCACCCATGTGTCTGTAATACTCCTCGATGCCGCTCCAGGTGTTCTTTTCAATCAGGGCCTTCACCAGGCTCCACGGCTGTTTCCTGTAGCAGATGTCTGAGGAAACCCTGGGGAGAGGAAAAGCAAACAAAGCCAGCTTAGAAAATTCACAATATGCAGACACAAAAGCATGACGGCCCTTTTTTTTTTCTTTTTTTAAATAGTAGGAAAGCAGCAAGGAAGGCCAGACGAGACAATTGGGAGAAAGCCCTGGTAGGATTGGTTCATACCAGGGAGGGTTTGTGGTCCTCACAGGCCTCTTAATTACAGCTTGCATCATCTATTCGAAATGGGGCGATGGGATGAAGCCAAAGTGTTGAAATGTGGTTATGTGATGGATCTCATGGTTCCTGTATTTGGAATTGTGTTTTATTCACAGTTCTGGCCCAAAGTGACTCCTGTGCCTGCTGCCAGCTCGGGGTAAGCGGCTTCCGTCACCGTCAGCTGCTCTCTCTGTGTGCTTGTGTTTTCTGATTATCTCCTTTCTACACCTTACAAGAATGCCACAATGCCTTTTCCATTTAGCTCATTCACTTTATCCTCCACTGATAAAAATGATTAACTGCTGTCGCTACGTTTTTTGGTCTGTGCTGCAATAAAGAGCAGAGAGAGGTACGCATGGGCTGAATTAACGGGATTGCGCCTTTACCGAATATCCATGACTTGTGCCTTTATCGGCTTCTGAGGGGAAACACTGCAAGTTGGGCGGGAAAAAGACAACACACCTGAGTCGGCTCTTGTGCTTGTTGATGGAGGTGAGGCAATATCTGTGGATGGTATAGAAGTAGTCCTGGTACGGGATGCCGGAGGTGATGACCTCAGAGTCCACAACGTAGCACTCGCCCCGGGCACTGCTCTTGTGCAATGTCTGGAAGCACAGGAAGGATGGAGGTAAAGACGGGAGAAGAATTTTGAGCACACACATGCATACAAACACCTTTTATAACGCAGCGGCTTAACATACCTCACCATGTACAGGTACAGGTAACAATGACATCACAAAAACAATTACACGCAGGAAATGAACTTAACAGGAACCACATAACAGGAAGGGATGCAAGTCGAAAAAAACACAAAAACACAATTGCCTCATAAAGCAAAATCCTCTCTGCACTTCTGCTTCTAATAAAGCCGCCAAACAAACGGGATGAGCCTGGAGATGAGTGACGGTCTGTGTTTTCATGACGGACTGACCTGCGTCTCCTCCACAGGGGCGGTCTTGGGGCCGAGGGGGTTGTTGAGGGCGATGGTGTAGCAAAGCACGCGGCTGGTACTCCCGCTGCTGCTGTCCAGCTGCCACTCGCCCACCGACAGGTCTGAGAGAGAGAGAGAGAGAGAGAGAGAGAGAGAGAGAGACAGAGAGACAGAGAGACAGAGAGACAGAGAGAGAGACAGAGAGACAGAGAGACAGAGAGAGAGAGAGAGAGAGAGAGAGAGAGAGAGAGAGAGAGAGAGAGAGAGAGAGAGAGAGAGAGAGAGAGAGAGAGAGAGAGAGAGAGAGAGAGAGAGAGAGAGAGAGAGAGAGAGAGAGAGAGAGAGAGAGAGAGAGAGAGAGAGAGACAGACAGACAGACAGACAGACAGCAAAAACACAGCAAAAGTCAGCAATCTATGAATGAAAGATGAGGATCATGAGATGAAGAGCATTCGGGGGGGGGGGGAAGAAAGAAATGAAGACAGGGTCAATCCACACTTCTTCATGAGAAAGAGAGCGAGTGCCACAACACAGTGGGCTGCAGTGTAGTCTCTAAGGGGGGGGTTGGTGGTTCTTAAACTGAGCGGTGCAGCCCCACGGCGAGTGTAGGGGCATACCAAGGGGCTAGCGTGGCAGGCAGAGGGAGCTGAACTGAAGTGAAATGAATGGCCACTGAATCGGCTTCATCTGGGCTACATGGTGGAAGTGATGGGTGTGTGTGTCTGTCCCTTTTTAGTACTTCACAGTAACTCAATTAATGTGAGCCCTGTCTGAAAAATTGAACACTATTGTGTTTCCCTCCATAACATCCAGAGTCTTACCTGGATTTGCACCAGATCACAGCTGCTGGGTGACATCTCACAACTAGAGGTGAGTGTAACTAGAGGTGAGTGTAACTAGAGGTGAGTGTAACTAGAGGTGACCAACTGTCAACACATTCATCTGACATTACTCTGCTTCAAAACATGTAGTGCCTACTCCACATCACTACAATTTAAATGGGATCCATTGAACGCACCATCTGCTGAAATAGAATTCTCATTAACAATTGATTCACGGCGTAGAAGCACCGTCTCTCGCCAAAGGGCTCAGCGTCACAAAAGCAAAGTTAAGTTCCTTGTGCGGCCATTTTCTGTCATCAGAAATGATCGTGTGTGCGCAAGTGTTTTTCAATTACCAGTGAAGTGTCGCTGGGAGAAGAGGTGCCGGATGAAGTGTGTGTCAGCGGAGAACAGCAGGTCGTGCAGCTTGTCCACACTCATGCGGACCACCGTGTTGATGTGCAGCCGCCCGTTCAGGTTAGCACAGAAAGATTCCACTTCACCTGAAGACAGAGAAAAGCAAGAGTTGTGTTCCGATTTCAATGGTGGATCAATATTCACTCCTGTTTTGTTCCCAGTTACAGAGTCTCCAGCAGTGGTGCCACTTTGACATTTTGATGAAGTGTGGAGTGTGCTGCCACTGGGCTGTCTAGGAACTTCAAACAACGCCTTAAACCTCCAAGCAAGTATTTAATCATCTGTCAACATGAAGTTGATTTCAGGTTAAACATCCGTCTGTGCCAAAGCAAAAAAAAAAAACAGACCAAAACAGGCATCACCCGACTGTAACGACACACAAGTTGTTCTCAGCAGCAGACATAAAACTCCTGAGGTCATTGTTGAGATTTGGTTCAGGGGAATGTGAGATAACCTGCAGCTAATAGCTTCACAGTTACACCTTTAAAAGCCACACTGTTCTTAGTTGTGCGGTGTCACATTAGCTTAGCTGTCAGTTGATCAGGAGAGGGAATGAGGAATATGAAAAGATAAAAACACAGAGCTTTCTTAAGCGCATAACAGCATAACTGTGTGCTTCATGGGCTAGAAAAACAGGTTTAAGACTAAATTAATCAAGTCATGTTGAATCATCTGTCCCTTTATCCGCTTGATGTAAATCTGCATGTACATTAAGTTGTGGCGTTCAGACAGACCAACAACACTCACTCTCTTCCTGTGTGTCAGAAGAATTGCTGGGGTCAGTGGGCAGGTCGTAGTCATTGGCGATGTCCAATGAGGAGAGGTTTCCCAGGCTGGTGGCTGGAGGGGGCAGCATGTGATTGGCCGACTCTGACAGACTGTCCCCGCCTTCTCCCAGAATCTAGAGCAGTGAGGGGAAAAGGCACGGCGGAGGAGAGTTACCCGGAGCTTTTTAAGGAAATCACCCCATCGTCATATGACTTGAGAGAGTGAAGGCCTGGGCTGACCTGAAGGTGTGTTGACACAGCCTGAGCAAACATAGACATGGAGACATGCAATTCATCTGAAACTAATTCAGTCAGCAGAACACTTTGATAGATCAAATCAAGACAAAGCTGTATGAAAACAAACCACAGCTGTATTTGAGCAGGACAGATTTGGCACACAGCCAATATTAGGTCAAGAAGTACATTTGTGTTCAAGTGTGTGTCTAGTGCAATTTTATATTTCAGTGACGTGTGCAATGCTCCAGAAACTTTCCCTCTTACATGTTCCTTTGCAGAAAAGGCAATGAGGTTGAGTTTCTAATCTCCTAGAGGGGCTAAGTACTTTGCAATTGAATGCCCTTAGTAGTAGTATGCAACACTATAATACTAACTGCACTGAATATATGAGCAGGACTTTGTAGGTAAAAATGGCTTTCTCCAAAGATCAACTCAGATCAAATCATTTTAAAATGTGGACGATGGCTCCATTACAGTTATGTGTTGCTTTATCTTGAACGTCATCTCCTGCAAACCCGCATGTGTCAGTGGATGTGGTTGTGGAGCATTTGCACTCACAAATGAGGCAGAAGCAGAGGCCGGAGCAGAGGCCGAGGCAGAGGCCGAGGCGGAGTGAGTGGCGGACTGCAGCGAGCCGTGGGAGCTGGGCGGGCTGGGCTCCAGGCTGTCAGAGTTGAGTCTGTGGCTGGATGACGAGGGCACGTCTATGGGCAGACAGGAGGAAGAGGAGAGGGGAGAAGAGCCCACCAGGCTTGCGGCTGATGAAGGGCTAGCTAGACTGCAGGACACCAGGGATGGCGGGGAGCTGAAGGTGGAAGGGACCGACACCGAGCTCAGGTCTAGTAGATCGGTGACTGATACCGACTCGTCTACTGGCCTGGTTAATGAGAGGGGGGAGAAGAAGTGAGACAACACAAAACAGAGAGAGTGTCACTGTGAGGCCACAAAGACAAATGTTCATGCATCAGGGCTGGGAATCTTTCACTGAATCGTCATGTTGGCTAACACCAAATACACGGCTTAATGTAAAGCGGTAAATGCTTCAGAGAGTACCAGCAATGACAGGCTTGAGTACAAAGTATAACCACTGGCCTGACATCTCTCTTTTGTAAGCAGTCGTGTATTCACTTGCATAAGAGGGTGAAAGCAAAGACAACAGGAAATGGGGCCGTTCACTCCGTCAATCTGAGACGGAGTGAACGGTATGAATTACCAAGAGTAGTGATTTATAAATACATTCAGTAGTGCTTAGCTCAAGACACAAAAATAAAAGCATTACTCTCTCCTTACACCAATGCATTTATCCGTTTACTTCACTTATAGTAATAGTTGCGCTGTTTAGATCAATGAGTTATTATCGATTAGTTTAGATGTAATGTTTGTATTTCACTTAACAGCACGAAATGTCAGGCAGTGAGGGCAGAAATGGGATTCCAGATGAGATATCATTATACTCTGATAGCAGCAATGGAACACTCACAGTAGGCCGTTCATGTGTTCGGCGGTGGGGGAGACGTAGTCGTCGTCTTCACTGGTGAGGCCAAGCTCGGTGCCGTAACACTGGTGTACGATGTGCCACAGCTCTCTAGGGGACAGGGACTGAGAGGGACACAGAGAGACACTTGGTATATGAGGTTAATCAGGACACTGAAATGGTTTGTTATGATTCATTATCCTTCTCGTTTCATTTAGGAAGAACACTGCTTCTCAACACAATTACGCATTAGATGATTGCTCTTGGCAGCTATTTAGTTTGAAAGTACACAAACTCTTGGCAGAAGGAGCATGAAGTTAATTGCAGACTCTGATATATAGCCTACAGTCTATTATGCTGCAGTATCAGAGTGTACTGTGATGCACTAATCTGCCAAAGTGCCCCTGCACCAGTTTTCCCATAAATATCTCTACCTTCATAGCATTCAGCAAATACTAGTGATTTAGATTCTAGCCCAAAGCTGATGTTTGTGGCTGTATCCTGCTCCTTGACACCGTCTTCTATTTTGAGACTTTAACTACCAGCCGTGTCACATGAGGCTGTGGCAAAAACCATCAGAGGAGTGGGAGAGGGAGGATGTACCTTGTCCATCAGTGCATTCTGCCACAGGCGGAAGACCATCATGTAGCTGCGATCCCTCGCTCCGAAAGATGTGAAGAAGTGCTGAGAAGGTGAATACAAGTGTGACAGGAAGGAAAGAAGGGAAAGAAAAACAAATGTGACGGTTGATAGGTTGGTTTGCTGTGTCACGGGCCAGTGGAGAAAATGCAGAATCAGCTGGACTTCATACTGCTTCACTGGCACAAAAAAAACGACTTGTAATAAACAGAATCAACAATTAACTGGCACTTTGACGCTTCACTGAGCAGAGAAGACTGGCAGAGGAACAGACTGGCTAATTCAAGTCTCTTGTGCTTAATGGTGTTGTTGTCAGTTTGCTTTGTGAATTCCAACATTAATGGGGAAAGGTGAGTGGCCTTGTGAGCGCGCTTGTGTCTGACCTTCTCATTATCAGTGCTGATCTGGATGGCATTGGGGATGAGCTTGGCAGTCTTCTCTTTGGTCAGAGAGGTCACGTCTTTCAGCAGGATAGTGATCTGAATGGAGAAGGGAAAGGAGTTACTGTGTGTATTTCTCCGCGTGTATACCGCCTGTCTGTGTAACACTCTTTCTTATCTTACCAATAGCCAGGGCCTATCTATATGACTCTGCAAATACCTGCACTAAAAGGACCTGTTATCTGATTCAAAGTGTGACATTAACCAGCTTTAAACGTTTGTTTGATTGCGCGCGTGTGACTGTTTACACAGCGGCAGTGCCTTTATGACTTACAGTTGTTTCCCAGCGGAAGATGTTACTGTAGAAACAGAGCCAGTTCTCTGACAGGTAGAGTCTCCCTTGGAGCAGGATGTCCTTCTGCAGAGCACAGGAGTAGTCTGAGCAAAGAGAAAATGAGGTCAGTCAACAGAAAGACACACCGACAACCTAACTTGACTTGTGCTTCTATCAGATTCTAGAAAGGATTGAAGGTGCTGCAGTGTATTATGACGCAGGTGCAGGCTTACCCCAGAGAGCTCAGCACAAACAGCATTAATTGTACGTCAACACGTCTCCCATGTTTATGTAACTCTGTCTTTCACTCACCCACGATAAGTCGCTCCGTATCTGGCAGTTTCTTGAAGAGTTTACGGAAATCCTCGTTCCGTTGTTTGTATGTGGGACTGAGCACCTGAGGAGGACGAAAGGGAAAGAAGAACTAGTTACTCAAACTCCCCACTAGCCTGTGTTACAGCTGAGAGCTGTGGGCTAGAATGAGTCACCTGACTAAGTTAAGGTCATAGTAAAAGAGTAAAAAAAGGGGACTTCTGCCCAAAATATGTAATCAGAAACAAAGCCAATAATTGAGCACTGTGTGGATAGAAATGCACAGTGAGGGTGGGAGACAAAAGCTCCGTCTTCAGCTCTAATGCTGAGGATTTCCCAATGTCAACTAGGTCCACCACTTCGGACTACACCGTCAGCAATATAAAGCGCCTTACAGCAGAAAGGCCAAATGAGGGCCTGTTAATGTATACTTACATTGTACCAGCTCTGCATTTTCTGCAAAGGAAAGAACAGCACATTCAGTGGCGAGCAGTACACAACGCTCTCTGTAGCATTAAAAGCAGCAATGGCTTTGGGCAACAGTGCAATTTCAAACCCTGATTTTATACAGATATGGAAAATCTACAAGCAAGCCGTTCAAGTAGGCGTGCTGGATGTTGGTGGGAAACTCCAGTCCCTGTGCCAAGTGTGTTTTACGTAATCATGACACGTTTTCTATATCTGCCAAACTGGCTGCACTTCTTCATTTTGACCGGTTATGCTTCATTGACCTGGTATAAGGAAGACAATCAGCTCTGGCTTACACAGTAAAGAGGCTAAAGGGGACTAACACAGAAACACACAGGTCATCCAAGGCCTCAATAACATGCTACATATGCCAAGTCATCACCGGATTGCTAGTTATTCATTTGCCTGCCGACGTAACCATTTGTGAATTGCAGCTATTGTTTACTAAGCTGATATGACTCAATTAAAAAGGTAAAAGATATCGTCTACATGCAGATATCCATCATGGCTGAGAGTGTACTAGTGTGGAGGCGGTGTGTCCCAGTGCCATGTTGCAAGTATACGTTGGTGTGGACGTGTTGCTACACAGCACAGGTGGAAGTTGGATCACAAACTGGTACTCCGGCCTGCACAGCGGTTCAAACTAGTTGTGATCCAGCTTCTGTGGTGAATAAGTCTGGAACTTTATGATGCTAGAGTGTGTACGTACTGTGAGGTGTACGTACACTCTAGCGGCGTTTGAATGTATTTGATTTGCAAATGCAGATTTTAGGATGACCTTGAAGTGCGTTTTTGTTGGAATACTCTGTATTGTTTACCAGCCTCCATTAAGATCACATCATTAATGTAGTCTGACTGAAATGAAAGAGGACGCAGGAATGATTTGTGTGCCGTCGTCAGTCGGAAAGGTTCCTTAAGATGTACGTCATCATCAGAACAATACGGAAGACAACGTACATAACTCAAGTGTCTGTTCAATCAGGTTGGATCATTCTACCAGTGGTTTGTTCTCCATTACCTTGGCATTGCGTGTGAAATGGCGAGAAGCAACGGGGTAAGCAGAGGTCAGGGAGGAGGCTGAGGCCACGGAGGGCAGGGGGCTATCTGGACCACCTCCTCCCCCGCTGCTCTTCTCGCCCCCTCCCTCACCCTCACTGGCCCTGCCTCCTCCAAGGACCCTACGCCGCAGGGAGGGAGAGCTGCCAGGCGTGCTGCGCGGAGAGTTACTGGCCGTACTGTGGACAGAAGGAGACACAGTGAGGTTAGCTCGGGGTCAACACAGGCACGACGCCATATTTCATTTCTAAGTTTTTCACAGCTCCAGGTCGCTTCTAAATGGACGAGATACCAAACACCAACAAACACACAACATGAAACACAGCAGTTTCAACAATAGAGTAAAACATTGCTGAGTGGGGAATTCATCAGACGTTCTGTGCTTGATGTGACCCTCAGATTTACAAAGTATCCCCTGGTCAAAGCTGCACTGGCATCTTGACTTGACACAGGCAGCGATGAAAAACAATCAGATGATAAAAACTCTGAATTTTGATTACAAATGTGTCATGTGCTTGTCACTTTAACATACTATCCATCATATTGGGAATGCAAGTTCAACCCTCCCCTTATATTGCCATCTTCGGTACTCCGTATGACCTACACCGTTTTAACACCCCACCAAATAAATCATGTTCACCTTTTTGCATGCCAGACGACGCCTGCTCCTACATTGGAAATCCCTCTCCCCTCCCTCTATTTCGCAATGGCTTAAGGATACAAAGTACTTTCTTAGACTCGAGACAATCAAATACACTTTGAGGAACCACACTGATAAATTCTATCAGAGATGGCAACTTTTCCTCTCCTATTTCACAGAGCTACAGGCTATGCCAGACCAGTGACTGAATACCAGACCACAGAGCAGTTCCTTTTTATTTTATTTTTCATTTTATTTTGCATTTCAGGCAGGCCAGGACGGGGTGTGTGAATGCGGGGTTGTGTGACTGTGGGGTTGGGTGGGGTTTCGGGGTGGGATGTCCTCTCTCCGGTTCTTTTCTTTCCTGTTTGTTTCTCCCCTCTCTCTCTCTCTATCACAACCTATGATGCGATTTGTACTAGCCTACATTGCTGTTTAACATCATCCTGTAAGTTCTGTATGTACCCTGTGACATCATTACAACTCCAGTCTACTTGTACTCTACCTCAGGGTCTATATATAAAGTTCAACAACAATTGTAGTGATAATACAACCTTCCTCCCTTCTCTCTATCTTTCTCTCTCCTCTTTCCCCTCTTTCTATATAAAAAAATGATCTCCAAAATATCCTACACCTGTATGCACAATGTCATGTACAATGTCTGCTTCAATAAAAAACAAATTGCAAAAAAAAAATTATAATGTAATGATAGATGTTATTTGCTTGCTTTTCTGTGTGTTAGTGGCCTTGAAGCCGTTATGTTTCTGATCAATTGTTGAGTTAAAACTTGTAGCCGGTATGATTGCCATCTTATATGAATCACAAACATGGTGCCAGCAGACTTGGGTTGTTTAACAAAGCCCCTCAAAATCATCCTGTTGTTACTTTCCTTCCAAATTGTTCCAGAACACAGCTTTATGTATGCCAGAACATAGTTGCCTTGGTTGCTTGCTTGTTGGTGTGCCACAACCACCATCAGTCAGAAAGACAAACATCTATTTATCACAATTTTAATGAAACTTCCCACAGCAGGCAGCAGCAACCAGGTGGCTGTAAATCAGTAAATATGCAGTGACAAACCCTGCAACTCCATGAATCCTCTGCTTACTCACTCACTCCCTCGACACGGGTGTGCTCCCTCATTGGCTCTTTCTTGGTGTGAAGACAGTTGAAAAGAATTGTTCTAAATCGATTACTCAACATTTCAATAACCCGTCAGGAGCCCTGTTGCTCTCCACAGCCAAAGCAATTCTTTCCTCAATTGTTCCCACGTTAACCCTTGCTTTGCCTCAGCTGCTTCACCAAATCATTTTTCAGTGTTGTCACAATTTGTGCTGCTTTCTCAGTCTGAGCTAACAGGTGAAATATACCTATATGTGTCAAAATCACTTACCAAATGCGCTCATGGTCGAAATAAAGGCATAAACATGCTTTAGATTAAATGTTATCAGTAGACTATCAGCAGCATATTAGCAGCAGCATTGCAATAGACAAACAGTACTATAAATGTTCTTCAGCTGACTTCATTTTAACGAGGATTTGTTGTTTTGAACCACAGAATGAGCTCGTCGTGAAAGAGCTTCAGTTATGTTCCTATAACCTGCCAACCAGACTGACAAGAGCAACACGGGAAAGGGGACGCCGTCGGTCAATATGAGCGTCGCCCAGGGAACACTAGTGAAGGCATAAACCACATGGCCCTGAACCCTCAATCACCGCAGGGAAGCCAACATTCGTATACCTCATCAGATCTGTGTTATAAACATCTCACACATTGCCACATCTTCTCCACCGATGTTCCTTCAGTTGGCGTTATGAAAAGGTAACACACTGTCAACAGAGGCAACTTATTTGATCAATTGCGTTTCCCTAAGTAGACACAGTGAATCAGGTGTCACTGTCCCATTGATGGCTGAGTAAACATGCAATCACCAACCTGAGCTTTGGCTGGCTTCCAGCTTGATTAATACTCCAATCACTCATCAGTACAACATTGTGTATTATGGTCTTCTTAGATTGTTCAGGGTGATACATTGCTCACGTGTTTAAGGAGCTTCATGGCGCTACAAAACAGTAAAATATTGACTAAAAAGGAAAGACTGCCAAATCTCGTAGGCCTACTGTATGTGCCATTATGCGGTAATAACCTATTTTGAGATAAACGCACTAGGCAGACGGCGGATCTCGCTAATAAGCTTCTTGTGCGGTCAGTCAGTGCGATTGGTGTATGTGTCAGTGTGTGTCTACAGAAACTAGAGTTCAATCCAGCCTGAGCCTAAATGGAACACCATCCATGGCAGCAGTGTGAAGGCTTCCCACACACACACTGATCTGTTCACCTGACGTGGGCAACCTTCTGGAGGCTACGGTCATTTTTGCAGTTTGCCTTAGCCGCTGGACTCGGCTGTATTTGTTCATCGCCTCGTCGGTTTCTATCCGTGAAGATCAAACCTCAACCTCAAGGACTCTTTGTGGGCGCAGTCATTAAATCTGTGCATTTGAGAACCCACTTCAATAAATGGGATCAACCAAATACACATTACCGACGTATGATTTCTGTATGATGCATTTTATTGTAAACAAGCGCCTTGTTGTTACCATTCAGATTTAATTCAGTAAGTATTCTGACTAAACCCAGTCCCTCCTGACACATTATCAAAGCGGACTGACCTACAGCTCTTTAGATCAGTTCAGCTACTTTGTCCCCCATGAGATAAGGGAGGACAGAACCTGACTGAGGACTAAAGCACCTTCAGTTACTAAGAGCTACGCGGTGCAGATCGGGACGGGAGGGGCTGAGCTCTCAGTCACCGGCTGACCGAGTGAACCTGGTGGGGATGAACACAATAACCTGCGGGCTGTTTTGTTCACGGCGCCTACAGCAGCCTGTGAGCGCCCACTTGGGCTTTAGAAGGGAACCTCTCCGTGTGTCGCTCCCATGTTCCAGTCTGAGCGCAGTAAGAGCAGACAGGGACTCTACTCTCTCTCTCTCTCCCTCCCTCCCTCCCTCCCTCCCTCCCTCCCACACACACACACACACACACACACACACACACACACACACACACTCTATTCGTGTTACTTACTCGAACATGTCATGGGGTGTTCGCGATCCAAATGATTCCGAACAGAAACGCGTTGCCCCCGTGTCGTTAACGGCACCCGGCGCTCCGTGTTGTGTGTGTGTGTGTGTGTGTGTGCAGCTCCAGCCGGCCGGCCGCTCCGGACGTTATGTCAGCTCTCTGGCCGTGTTGTCGTCGCTTAGCTCCGGGGTAAAAACGCGCCCATCGTGCACCGTCCCGCGGCCGGGTGTTCAATTCCCCATCTCGATCGACAACCCTCCACCTCGCGGCCAGGTACCGGACGGACCGCTACTCTCTATGCGGTTTCCTGGACCCGGTAACGGGTTGCCGTCGCCGCGTCCATTCGTAATCCCCGTTGTAAATGGGCAGAGAGGCAGAGGAGAGACAGGGAGGGAGGGTGGTGGAGGAGGAGGAGGAGGAGGAGGAGGGGGGGGGGGGCTCCATGTGGTGACTGAGGTCTTGCTTACAGCGAGTCAGTGCTGAACGGGGGGGGGCGCTAAGAATCAGAAGGAGGAGGGTCAAACTGAGGGGCGTTATCTGAATCCAGGTTCACAAACAGCCGGTCGCTTGCTCACCCACCCTCAGTTATCTTTGTGGTGAATGGCTTCTTCTTTACCGTTTACAGCCTCTCCCTGCTCCTCTATGGTCAATCGGTTAACACACACACACACAGGCTGATAAAATGCCTCAAATAAAAGGTAGTTGTTGTTGTTGTTTTTAAACTTTGTGATAAATGGCTTCATGTTGTCAGATGACGATTGACTGAAAGGTCTGGGTTTAAATAATTATCCTTGCGTAGGCCAACCTTTCAGACAGATCCTTACAGGCTCACAATTAGGCTCAACCTGTTACAAATGGAAGAAGACAATTTCAAGAGGAGGTTAAGGTTGCAATATAGGGCACAAAGAAGCAAGACGGAAAGAAGGGGAACACACATGCCCCGATTCAGACAATACAGCAGAACCATCGTTAAATCCAGCTATAAGGGAGATAATCCAATATAAGAGGTCTCAAAACAAATCAGCCTTTGGTGTCAAGTTTAACGTCCTTACAGATTATGTTTCATCTCGCTTTCGTGGGTTGGAGAAACGAGAGGGACCGCACAGGCCAAGCAGCGACGCAGACGTACATTAGACCTGGGATCGATGAGACCGACTCCTCGCCGTCGGTGCTACAGCTCGATCACTACGTGCAATTATCACGCGTGGAAAAATCGGCTCATTATTTGGCATGGTTAACATTATGAACAAGGAGGCTGTAGTGAAAACCACATGGCCGAGGCCCAGAGGCCGGCCACCCAATCTCTTAACCCTCAATCCCTCTGACCATTCCCATGGATTAGAGTCCACATTATAATCCACGCTGGTCTTGGGCCAGGCCCACATCTCCAGCATTCTGTCTCCCTGTGCGTAATCTGCTTTTCTGACGGTCCATCATAATCTCAGAGCTTCACACAGCAACAGGGCACAGAGTTATGCAAAAAGAAAACAGTGTTGTGGCAAAAAAACAAAAGGAAGGACAATGTGAGAATGCAGAGGTGGTGAAGCTCTGATCGCCCATACAGGCTGGGAGCTCGCAACATGCAAAACACAACAACAACACAGGAAAACCATGAGATTCAACCAAACTGCAATCAAACAAAGCACCCGCTTGTTGCAATGCAGATAGTACTACTGATTTGAGAAAGATTTCATTCGATGCTCAGTTCAATAAACTAGCTTTAGGACACGACACAGACGCAGTGAAGCAGCTTCTAAACCAGGCCCAAGTATCAGCAAACCAGCATCAGGAGGGAAAATGAGGGTGGAACCTCCAGCATGTTCACATATCAGAAACAGAAATGAAGTGGTGAGAGTCTTTCTATATGTACCGGATGCCCAAATGGTATTGACATGAAGTTTAGACAGGCCTCAGAATGCATCACTGATGTCTCAAATTTAATTCCATCTTCAATTTGGATGTTCTCTCCCATTCTCCCATGGCAAAACAGAAAAAAACGGGCATTTCCCGTCGATTATACACCTAGAAAAGAGAGAAGAGCAGTGATGACTTGCTATTTTGCATTTAGTGCAGACGTTACACCCCCGTCCAAATTGTCTGGGAAGGCCAATCAATTAGGAAGTTTATTGTTCCACAAATCAAGGGTGGATGTGTGACGGAGGCTTTTGTCCTGCTGCATGCACACACCCTAAGGTTAGCAAGACAATCCTTCCGTGCAGTGATGGAAACATTTGCATTCACAGTGCACATGATAGCTGGTCAGACTTGTCTACGACCAACCTCGGAATACCGTCTGAGCAATCGCATCCCCATCCGAATTCATCATGAAGGTCAAGCTGCCTCAAATCTGAAGCTTCCTGAGATCACTTGACAGCCATGGCAGAACTCTGTGTGATTAGGGTCATATAGTCCTGAAATAACTGATCCTTTATTTTAATTAGCTCAGACGTTTTCTCGCTTTGGAAGTCCTCAGACATTTGTGTGATCTGGACACGACAACAACACGGCTGGTAAATGAGGAGGACAAGGGCACAGCTGCTCGTGTACAGCACAGGAGACAATCACCCTCCACTTGCCCTGGTAGCCCACTGAACACACTGCAGCAGTGTGGAGACCTCCCCTGATTGGACATACATGACATCATCAGACTGCTCCCATTGGCTGAAGCTGACGTCACGCTTCAGACGAGTGCTAAGTGGCGCATAAGCCCCGCCTGTGGCTCCTTGTGACCGACCCAGCTCAGTTTTCCTCCCTTGATAACAGCGGACTCGCTTTCATTGTGTACAAATGAGTTTAACTTTCTGTTTCCCCTCATTTAA
Organism: Genypterus blacodes; assembly: GCF_046128005.1. Lineage (NCBI taxonomy): Eukaryota > Metazoa > Chordata > Actinopteri > Ophidiiformes > Ophidiidae > Genypterus > Genypterus blacodes. The sequence goes on from NW_027466853.1 coordinate 809,590, forward strand.
AGAGAGGCCACCTGTACCATTCCTTTCAAATGTCATCACTGTGAATACAGGGTTGTACATGCATTCATCCACCACATTGAATTTATAACATGTGGTCCCTGGCCTGCTGGTTCTCTGGCATCAGATCATAGCATGAATCAACACAAAATTTTATCAGGGTGTTAGCAGTCAAATCTGTCCTCTGTTTTTTTGCTGTTAGATAATCAACACCACCACATTCCAAAATAGTTGACCTGGACAGAGATTAGATAAAAGTCAACTCAGTATAAATCTCTATCAGCTTTAAGGCCTAATTTTGATTCTACACCAACATGCACAACAGGCAGGCAGGCAGGCGATATCCCCCCCCCCCCCCCCCCCCCCTCCCCCCAGTCTCTCAGTGCAGGCAAATCTGGTCTCAGCAGGCCTGAATGCAAACTGGCTGTGGTTTCACAGAGCTATAAGCTTAGAACACCCACGTGACTGTCAAACATAGCACTGGCCGTGGGGACGCTATGTTCTAAGCCACTGAACTTTACATGGTAGTGCTGCAAGATAAGTGATCCCCGTTGGAAGGAGGGAAGCCTTTAACTGCATCACACCACAAAAATGACATTTCTGCTGCACGAAAGAGCATGATCCTCTCTTCACTGGCAGTTTATGTGGGAGGAAGCCAGCACACTAACCTGCAACTCTCCCAGTCGGAGTCTCTGCTGAGCAGGCTCCTGAGGGACCAACGGGAGCGGCGGCTGGGGGATGGGCTACGTGACCAGGACCGAGGTGGTGGTAGAAGGAGGTCCTGTGAACGGTTTCCCTCATCTGGCTCTCCTCCATCCTTCTCAGTAGCTACTGAGGGTGAGGGTGAGGCGCTAAGGTGTCTAATGCTGAGCTTTTCCCCAGCATCCTCTATTACAATTTGTGGGGTTTCACCCCATTGCGGCTTAGCAGAGGCACCTTGCTCTTGCTCGTTCCTTTTCTTGATTCGGCTCCTGCTACGATGAGATCGACTATGGTGGCCAATGCGGGACCGTCTGGGGCTGGGTGAGTGAGACCAGGACTCTGTGTCGGAGGATGGTGGAAGGACAGTCAGCGTTGGAATGGGGATGGGCCCAGCCAGCGTGCTTCCTTCTAGTCCCACAGGTGAGGACATAGTCATTGTCAGACTTTTTCTTGGGTAATCTTCACTTTCACTCAAGGATGTTTAGATCATGACCAAATAAACATTCCAGTCATGCTTGCAAAATAATGGTCTGGAAAGAATGATGCCTCTCCATGCAAAGCACCAGAAGTCTATTAAATAACATTAAACATGACCAAAGATGATTCGCTGATTCAAATCTTCAGGAAACATTTTCACATCAAGGTTCTCTGTAACTTGGGAAACTGCAGAGGACATCAGGTGAAAGTGTCGTGGGTATTCCTCCAAAGTGAAGAAGGATGCAACAGAAGGTCTGAAAGGTCATTGCTTGGGCCTTCTCAAATCAACTTTTAAAAGACGTCCCATTTCTGGGGGCCCAGTCTGCAGACTGAGACCGCCTAGGATGCTTTGTCATCCAGTTCTCACGTGCCTCACTCCTTTCTTCTATACACCTCTTGCACGGTCCAGTGTCTGCTTCCTCCCTTTGGCAGGCTTCACCTCTGTATTTGCATAAGCAGCCTTATCCCTGCAACAGCTGAATCTTAGAAAACATAAGATTTACGCCAGGAAGTAGCTACCTAGGAAGTAAACAGAGGAGAAACTTTGCATTCAAAAGGCCAGCCTACATCTCAGTACACCATCCTAAAACTGTAGTACTTGTTAAACCTATCAACTGTGCTAAATGTCTGTAATGCTTAGGCTATTTCTGTCTGTTCCTTATCAGTTATGGGCAGTATGACAAATGGTTTCACAAAGATAATCAATATACAGATTGAATTGATGTATGGTGGGATTGTTGTTAGTATCCTATGCTTCATATTGCTCTGCCTTTGCGAGCGATCTAGTTATTGCGTTCATGACATACTAATCATGTTTTTGCTCCCTTCAAGAATCAACTCAGAAATTGCCAAATCTTTGGTTAACACATAGATAAGATTGCCAAGTTTCAGGACGCAGCGATTGGATGAAAACGCTATAGCATAATACTTCACTGGTGCTTTGGTAGTTTGCCAGCATTTCCACACTTCACCTCACATGCAAAAGTACAACTAATCCTACAAAATGGCTCCAAAACAACAAAAATGATCTTCACTTCACCCAGCACAAGTCACACAGGTATTTTGAAAATTTGTATTTCAAGGTCTCACTGCCACCATGGCTCGCAGGGAAGTGTGTGTGTGTGTGTGTGTGTGTGTGTGTGTGTGTGTGTGTGTGTGTGTCTCAGTGTCACACCATTGTCTGCCATCAAAGCAGGCACTTCTAAAAACAAGGGCGCAGCAAATCAGACAGTATTTGCTGAGATCTGCTTTAAATAAAAACAATCTTGGCACAGGCCTGCATGTCTACAGTAATCCAGTATGATCCTGTGCTACCGGCTCACTTCGGCCGACACTTTGGTCAGCTCAAGCTGTTCCAAAGACATTACAAAGGGGACACATCGCACCACCTCGGCCATTTCTGATCCAGCCCAACATCGTCCACACAAGCTCTGGTTCTCGGATTTCAGCGACATGAGGCAAGTTTAGAGGAACAGCTAATCCCCGGGTTTCAGCACTTATTAACATTGCTCATCGAATCTTGTCGTCTTAAGTAAGAACAGAACACCAGCAGACACAAACAGCACCTGTTGATGTCGCCCTGTGTGGTGACAAACAGTAGCCAAAGGGCAGCATGAAGTCATGTGAATCCGCTATGGAACCACAACACCAAACACGGAGCTCCTACCTGCCATTTGACGAGTTCCCTCCGTTCCTGTTGTCCTGCTCGGCTTCGAAAACGAGCCGGGCGACGGTGCGGGGAGTGATATTGAAATCCACCTTCTCACAGGAACACATCAACATTCTTCGACGGGCATTTGCCGGCTGCAGCTAACAGTTAGCCTCGGCTAGTAACTTAGCAAACCCCGACCACCGAGGACCGACAGCTCCCAAAAGAACAAGACTATCTTGCCAGCACCGAAAGAACCATAACGACGTGTTTCATTTTAGGCACAGTGGCGCCTTAATATAAAACACAAGCTAAGCACCAGGACCGAGTTAGCACTGGTAGCTAACAAGCCATTAAACTCTCATGACAATAAGCTTTTTGTCGAAAAGTGAAATGGAACGGAGGCAGACATTCGGTTCGTTCATTTCAAACAGGGGGGTTGGAAGAAATCTAACCGGCATAAGTACAGTTATAGTTTCGTGGTTATCAACAAACCACCAATTAATCATTAAAAAGACCACAACAACTAATAAAGGCGACTTTGACATTTTGTCACCTTGTACATACATTTATAGAATCCCACAAAAAACAAAACTATCACCCCTGCAACAAACTTTGTGGTACAGTCCGGGGAAATAACTGTTCAGAGGATGTGGCGAGTCGAGAGTGTTTGATATCGTTCATCTAACAGCTGGAAGCGTAACTAAATCCGACAAAAACGAATTCAATAATAATCAACAATAATAAGTTCAATGAATGCAAAATTAACTCAGCAAAGTAGCACAGACTGCATCTAAATCGACGCGTGAAGTAGCTTTTTTCCTGTTTCGTTAATGTAGACATTTTGCTATTAATTCAAAGTAGTTTTCAAACTATAAGAGACAACAGCGATACAGTCACAGTGCAGTTCGTCCACAGATTTAGCAGATTTTGAGAGTTAATTTGAAGGGAGTTGCGGTTTGTCTATTGAAATGGATTGACAGACACAGTGCGATCCCTAGTGCCCAAAAAGGCTAAGTGCAGTTTGTAACCTGAAAATTGTAGCCTGAGCCTTTGCTGTTGTCATGGGTTACGTCTTTCAATTGAGCACATTTTGTCTTTAATTCAAGAAAGTTATTAAACATTAATTGAAACAGAAAACAATGTGATACGTAATAAATAGTTATATGGCCATCGTTCAGCTCACCGTGATCCTCCTGGAGCAGCATTGCTTCATATGATTTGCCTGAATCAGTGTATTTCAGGTGCAGCCCGAAAGACATTTGATATCTTCTACCACTGGAACAATACAATACACAGGACGGTGGACAGGTCACCTTGACAGACGCTGAAAAAAAGAGAAGAAATATTGCTAAATCGTTTACAGGAGGGGACTTAAATATACTATTACATATAAATTGTGCCATAAAATGTTGCGAAAAAAAAATTGCTGCAAATTTAAACTGATGTATCAGATATGGTGTGTAGAGCAGAAGGCAGTACATTTGCTTCACCTTCTTTTTAATCACAAACATATACACGGTCTCTTAAGATTCCTTTTCAAACTACTTTCCCATTCCTCTCTACAAACAGTTTTTTTTAATTATACTTCACCATCAACACCATTTTAGATCCTATAAACTACAGCAAATTACAGCCCTGCCTTGGAAAAAGTCGCTTCATCTTTTTTAAATAGGTTTTCTAAGTAAAAAAGGAATACGCGCAACATACTGTACAGTATATCCTCCAAAGCACGTGTGCTCCATCACCTGCCTGTCAGAGCTGAGGTTTGTCCAGCAGCCTCTTCAGTGTCCTTTGCCTCCCAGTAAATGACAGAGCATCACAATGACTTGGCAATTTCAAATCTCTCCGTAAGTGTAACGGGCATCTTCTTCGCTTCTCATTCCACCTGCCTGACTGTTGCGACTTGAGCGGCAGGGAATGTGATGGTTGCATATGTAGACGGCGAGCCGGGTCTCTCCTCTCAGAGTTGTGTAGCTGAGCGCTTCCTGCTGCTGAATAGGAGACTGGAAACCTGAGCTGTGCTAAAAATAAAAAAACATCACCAGCATAGAGAGAAAGGAGGTGTGTCGCTAACTGTCAGTGTGTGTGTGTGTGTAGGGTCAAAGAGGAGCAGGCCTGTCCCCAAATATGCAACGCACACTTGCATGGGGGTTTATCATGTCAACATTTCCTTGAAGTTTGCCCGCCCCTCATGTTTTTTGCAAAACCAAGGTCTCTCTCTCGCTCCCTTGCTCATTCTCTCTCACTCTCTCTCTCCCACACTCACTCGCTCCCCCCCCTCCTTCGCTCCCTCCCTCTCTCTCTCCCTCCCACCCTCCTCTCTCGCCCTCCCTCCAAGTGTAAAGCTTTTCCACGTCATCCAAGTAAATCACAAGACAGTAAGACAGCCTTGCCTGTAGGTTTATCCTGTCAATCATGTGTCTATTTTGTGTTGAAGCAACTGCAAATGATTCCCCCCCCACCCCCTCGAAAAAAGAGACCCCTTTCCTATCGACCCTATCAGTGCTCTGCTTGTATCTACGGCGTCATTATCTTTGCCACTCAACTCAGTGCGTAAATTGAGGCCTTCAGTCAATGGTCACTGTCTGTTTTGGCAACCTTGACTTCAATGGCCTTGTTCTGCTGATTGGCTGATGTCACCGAGTGACTGTCAGACCACCATAGATCAAATTTGATAAGAACAACGGTGGACCAGTTAGAATGAATGACGACATGCGACTGGAAAGAACTGCAAGCAACACATTAGGTCTCTAAGTTCACCTGATGGAGAATAATATTTTGTTAGCAGGCAAGTTAGTCAGGAAAACAAGAACAAATTGAAATAGCACACAAGACAAACAGACAAGTTTCATGAAATACAGACATGCAGCTGATAAGAGTGATGTGTTCAGCCATGGCCTTTGGTGAGTTTATCATCATTTAACTCATCAGGGCCGTTTCCATGAAGAAGCCACCATACTGCCGAGTCCTAGGTTTCCACTCTGTACTGTCTCATGGCTAATTACAAAAAACAGCTGCATGTTTACCAATCAGAGTTGGCACTGAACTGCTCTGTGTTACACAACAGTGCAGCCAAGCAATCCACCAAAGATCAATTAAAGCTCACCAACAGCTACAAACAACAGCAGTCAGAGGCAAATGGAATTTGATGCATGTGCACAAAATGGCTAAATTAGAACAGAAGTCAATTTAATGTACATCTGACACATTACACATGAAATACGTTGAATGAAGGAATGAAGGATGGATGACTGAACACTAACAAAACATAAATAAAATGAAACATTGAGCATATACACAGACATGTTGGATGTGTGACATGTTATGAAACCACAGCTGAAAAGTGTCCTGTAGCTGAGACCATTCCACATTCTGTCCTCATCCTGCACACAATCTATATATGTTAACCCAGAGGGGGAAAAGGTGTGATGGATCTGCAAAGATCATGTCAAGCTGAACTTGAGACATTTTCAACATCCATTCAGTTTGGGGTGAGGAGAAGAAAGAGTTGCACAAAACTCTACAAAGACAAACATACTGTGCAACTCAACGCCAGGGGTATCACACTCTTCTTGTGTCCTTGAGCAAAACACAGAAGCCCTGTCAGTTAAACACACACTCCTCTGAAACTAAGCATGACCTCTGACCTGTACAGAAGGACATAAAGACAGAAAACCTCCCAGCAGACAAAAATAAAGTATGATAATGCATTAAAACAGAGCTAAGAGCGTGAGCTTGACATGTTAACCTTGCATGGGAGGCTTTACTTCTGCCAGCAGGTGCTTGTCCAACATCATTTGTTTAACAAAATACTTGGAGGGTGACTTTGCATGTCAGACTTTGCTGCTGTTGTTTAATAAAGAACAAATGTCAGCGGAGATCCATATAAACCATACCAATGAAGTAGAACCATGACAGAAATGCTTCCTGTTTGCGACACCGCGTACTTTGAAAAACAAATCAGTAGTAAAAGTCTGTAGTCCTGAGTCGGGCGTTCGTGCCGTAGTTGCGGATCAGGTCTCGTCCTCTCAGGTTCCTTGTTGGCTTTCAACCCTTCAAACGTCCACCGAGTCTCCTGCATTTCCACACTCTAAATATAGCTGCCTTAAAGTCCGGCTGCAGGGGGAGACTTAACAACACAGAGCTACTGACACTCCACTTTTCTTCATCCATGTTTTTAGATTTTTGAAAACAGATTTGTGAAATCTAACACAGCTGTTTGCAACAGATGAAGCAATGACAGTTTGTTCATTTGAGTGAAGAACGAAGAGGAAGATGACACGAATCTGGGAGCGGGTGGAATAATGGGAGCTTAATCTAAACAGCAGTTTAACGCCATAGCTCAAAGTTTTATTCCACTTCTCTGGGGAAAAAAGAGTAGCCGCAGAGGGAATGATGCGTCAATTGTGTGTTTTAGTTTTCTTTCATCTTTTAGGTAAGTGCTAAAGTCTTCCTGTTTTTGATTTATGAGACATCTCTGCTGTTGATAGTTCAGTTTCAGAGCTTTTCAATCTCTCTGAAATCAAGATCATCATCATCATCAACAGACTATAAACAAAGTAACAAGTATATTTTCTATATAATACTGATTCATTTGTGCACTGAATGTATGTTTATGTATTTGTATTAGACAGACAGACAGACAGACAGACAGACAGACAGACAGACAGACAGATAGATAGATAGATAGATAGATAGATAGATAGATAGATAGATAGATAGATGGATAGATTCAGGCATTTCCTGCCTTTTGACTCAGCGGTCTTTGTCTGTAATTGCATGCACTTGTGTGTACAAACAAACAGCTGGAAAAAACTAAACTTGATTGAGAGACACACAACGAACACACATTACCAAGCTATTCTCATACTAACACACACTCTCTCACACACATACACACACACACAGAAATCACTGCACATTTTCTTCAAGAATAGCATTACTATTATGTATTGTGTTATTTGTTTATTTTTCTCCTTATGCTTCTTCTTACCTTTTTTTCTGTGCGACTTGTCGTCTTCTTCTTCTTCTTCTTCCTCCTCTTCTGCTCAGTGTCTCAGTGCCATGGCGGCTGTGCAGAGGTGGACTCTATGACGGAGGCTGTGGCAGGACAGGGATTCAAACTCGGTTGCATCTCTTGCAAGAAAAGAGAAGAGGTCGCTGCCCGGACTACATTGGACTGGCACTTCAAGCCGCTAGGAGACGAGAAGTTCAAACATGTGAGCGCAGACAACAACAACACTCACTGCTCATGTTTTGAACTGCAGTGTGAGTGTTTGGCTCTATAGGTGCGTCGTTCCAGGTGGATCTGTGTAGGGACACATTTAGGGATGTGAAAGGGGAAGCGTGATGGTGTTTCCATGTGTTCCAGCCCTAATTTGAAGATTTAAGGTTAATATTATAAAACCATATTATTGCGTTTTAGTAAAACATTAGTAACAAAATGATACCACTAAAGTAGGACACACAACATATTCTGTAATCATTGTGGCGATTAAAAGTGTAGTTGCACTTTGCTGGATCATTAAATAAGAGCCAAATGAACTATGATTAGTCATTCTTAGTCTAAAATAGACAATTTGGTAAGGTATAAATATGACATCACTGTTGTAACTTTGTTAGTTTGGAGGACATCACTGATGTAACAGTTTCCGGTGAAGAGGAAACACACCGAGTGCCACTAAACTCTTCATTTCCTTCTCCTCGCCTCTCAGATCTTCCACTATGAGCACCCCAGCGCCAACATCCTGCACGACGACTTTGCAGGCCGCCTGGACTGGCACGGAACACGAAGCCGTGACCTCCAGATTGGAGCCATTTACATCAATAACGTCACCTTTAATGACACGGGCACGTTCAGGTGCACCTTCCACCGCACCCTCTTTATGCTACACTTTGATGAGAGAGTCACTGTGGAGAAGGAGGTGGAGCTCAACGTGGTGGCTGTAGGTGAGCTTCTTCATATTGTACATGAACAAAAATCACTCTATCTTTCATTTTATAGGATGAGTCGGATCAGATAAACAGTAGAGGGCGCCAGATATCCTTCTAAATCCAAGTGACATTCCATAATCATCGAAAACGTCTACCTTGTACTCTGATCATCAATCCTGATTTAAGGGTTAAGTCTTCCTAACCATTACCTGCCCTGCTGACATCCCAAATCACACATTCCATTAATGAATGAAAACAGTTAATTGCCACGTCATATTTGGAGATTGGATTTTGCTGTAAATCAACATTTGCCTCCTCCAGCAGGTGTCAACTGTGTTTGTAGAGCTGAAAGTATAATATAAACACATTCTGCTGCAATAATTGTTTCTTCTTGTTGGTTCTTACGCCCCTAGCCAATCGGGAGCTGACGTCAGTGATCTCAGAGATAATGATGTGCGTGCTGATTGTGGTCGTCCAGCTTTGGCTGATTGTGGTTCTGGTTTACTGTTACAAGAAGATTTCTGGCGAGCATGAGGCTCGCGAGGCCCGCAAGGCCCTGAAGGCTCAGGAGGAGTGAGTCATGTCTCCTTCATCTGATCATATTGACAACTTATTGTGTGTGACTACCGTATTTACTTACATTTCTTTTCTTTTCTAAGAGAGACTGAGATCAAGAGATCAAGGTGAATCGCAAAATTTCAATCGTTTATTTATTTATTTTTAATCACATAGTTAAAATTACACTATTTCCAATTTAAGTAAATTGAAAAAAAATGTATTTCCACAGCAGGATATTTGTTACACTTTCTCTTTTCTAATGAAGAATGTATGTTTCGGTATGAAGTGAAAGTTACCTAAGAGAAAGAATTGGCAGTAAACAGAGAAGTTTGCCGGTGAGAATGGAGAGTTGTGTTTGGTTCAGGGGGAGGACCTCTCAACTGAAGACTTGGCCTGATATTCCAGGTCTAACGGGACCCTGATCCACTGCAGTGTGGCACTGATTCCAGCATGAGCGATCTCTTCCCCTGAACCCTTCCAGTGCCTGATTTGTAAAAACCCAGAGTTGACTCCCGTTTTCTCATTTGTCCTCTTTTCTATTTCCAGACTATTAGAATCCAAAGACAGCTGTGATGGAGTGCAGCTAGAGTAACGCCACCGCCTGTACGTAACATCTCTCCTCTCTGATTTTTCTATTATTTACACACGTGACTACAATAGAGACGGTTCATGCTTTTGTCTCCACCAGGTGAAAAGATCCTCCAATACATCTGCCATCATAACTGCACCAAGACTCTCACTGCAAATGATTCAGTTGTAAGAGGCTTAAGTCTTGGTCACATGGAACCTGTACGGAACAACCGAACCATGTAAACAGTAAAGGGGGACACTGTGAGAGGTCTTAAATCAGTTCAAGCGTATCTGAGAAGTCTTGATTTCTTAATAATATAAATGCAGGAACCCTGATGTCTTAACTTTGTTGGGTGACACATCCTTCACTGAGCTGTAAACAGGTTTGTCTCGTCTGTATGCGTGTCTCAACAGGTTCAAGCAGCAGTTTGATTTGATTTGTTTGTGATTATGCTGTATTCTGTCTACCGTCTGTACTCAAATACAGATTTATGACAAAGAAATGTTCTTTTTGACACTGACTTGCATAGGAAGAACTAACTATTATAAAGCTTTTACAGGGTGTTGTGTGTATTGGTAATTAAACACCTCATGAACATGTTTAGGGAGAAAATACATTAAACTCTTGACTCAACCTGATGAAGTTCAGGATTTAGTTCCTCCTTTATGAACGCTGGACAAATTAAAAGGGTAAACTAGCAAAAGTAACTTTCAAATAACTTTCTTAAATGCCTATTCATTTTTGGTTTTAGGCAGAAATAAGGACACACACACACACACACACACACACACAGAGAGACACGGAGACACACACGTGGTGACAGGGACTTAAGGACGTTTAGAGGAGACTGTGCTGTAACTCAATCTGGTCTGAGCTGCAGTGTGTCTACTTTACCTCCAGTCTGAAAGCAGCTTTGTTCTCCTCCTGCGGCTGGTTGCGTCCCATCGATGACCACACACACCCCCGCACATGCAGCACCCAAACGCAGACTCGGCTTTCCCGTACAGACCCGTACTGACCACGACAGTCCCGCCCTGTACGGAGCTTCTGACATTGCCCTGTGACCTCCGCGTTTCATTAAATGTGTTGAAACGTTGAACATGTTGCGTCGACCGAACAAGCGACAGATAGGAGGGCATTATGGGAGGAGGGCAGCTTATAGCCCTGCTGCCTGTGGAGACACATAATAGACTGAGGATGCTTATGGAAACATGAAGTAACTCGCTGTGCTTGAAAGGTAAGACAGACACATCTTATTTGCAGGGAAAATGCTACACAATTCTCGATTCCACCTTCAGCTACACTCACATGGCGATAAATCTACATCTCAAAGTTGTTTAAAGCCGAACACTAGAACGTTTCGAATCACACCAGCTGCTGAGAGAGAGATGAGAGATGAGTTTTGTTTGATATGAACGTGGCATTTGGAACATTTTCTGACCACTCACAACATTATCTCGTTCCTTAAATTTCATTCATCCTACATGTAATTGAAATGTGTGAATGTAATCATCTACAAAACGGTGCTGATGTAAAGGTTAAAAAAATTCCAACTTTTCCATAACAAATTCCTTCTACAGATCAGTCAAATATTCCGATGAGATCTCCATAGAAACCCTGCATACGGGCAGATATGTGTTACACCTGCCAGCCTCATTTGAAAAGTGCAAATATCTCCAGAATGTTAAAAACCATGAAATGGCTTTAAACCCCAGCAGTAACATTGAACTATGCTTGGCTTTACCGACAGCTCTCCCTTCTGCCTGCAGTTTGTTGAATACCCAACAGAGGTCAGCGATGTCACACATGAACACCACCGAGCTGCAGTCGCTCCTGCTCTTTCTGCAGCACTGCCTCAACCGCACAGGCGTGCTGACTCCCTGGATACCTCAGAACTCCACTATCCAGCAGGCTTTGCACCACACAGCCACGTCCAGGGCTCACCCCCAGTCTCAGGGCATCATGTATATTCTTCTGGTGGTGGGAATGTTCAGCTTCTTCACGTTTGGCATCATGCTCAGCTACATTCGCTCAAAGAAGTTGGAGAACTCCCACGATCCTTATCACCAGTACATCGCCCACGACTGGAGCAAAGTGATGAGCCCATCCAGGGCCGTCGCTCAGGCACTGCACAGGGTCACAACAGGCAGCGGGTCCTGTGGCAAGGAGCCTGTGGTCATCTGCAACCCTGCAACAATGGAGCAACTAGCAGGCGGGAAAGCGTCACGCCAAGATGTTCAGCTTCAGCGCTGACATGTTTCCAATGACTTAATCATTGAATGTCACATGGCAGCCAAATGTTAAAAATGTTTGTCTGTATTTTCAAAGCTATAATTTCACAGAAACTAGTTTGCCACACATGCAGCCTTCCCATCTTCCTTTACAGCAGAGGCATTCACACAACATCAGGACCATGATTCTGAAATTTTCCAAACAAACAAACAAATCTATATCCCGTCTATGTGGAGAAATCACAGCATGAGCATACAGCAACATTGATCAGCGGCACTGATGTCTAAATACTGAGTTCAGGTCTTTATGACATATTGCCCCATGCTCTGTAATAAGTGACTGTTCAAATAAATCAATGAAATATGGACTCCAACATGTTTACATTTACATTTTGTGTTGTCATCTGAGTAAATTCTGCATCCATGACATCAGCCCTTGTTTAGAGTTCTCAGGCTTGTTTTTTGCTGTGCCTCTTTTATTCTCCTCCCTCCTCCTCTTCCTCTCTCTCTCCTGACTGGCTCCTGTCTCTGCGCGATCGATCTCCCGAGACAGACTGAAGTGAACCATTTGCATGCTGAGCGTCGGTACAATGAGGTTGAAATTGTCCACCATCTTGTTAAGTTTCCCCAGGTCCTCTTCAACCGACGCACACAGCTGCTCCCACTGGCTGTGCTCTTTCGGGGTCATGGGGTCACCTTTCTTGGCTCTCCCCTCCAGTAGCCTGTCACGGATTTGAGTCTTGGTCTCTCGGATGTCGCGCTGCGTGACGACCCATGATGGCTGGTAGCCATTATCTATGAGGATGCGGTTGAGGTTGTGGGTCATTGGATCAGCGTAAGGATTGTGCTCAAACTTGTTAAGCGGCCTTCCAGCACCACTCAGATTCCTGAAGTCTCCACGGGCCATCGACTCCTGGATCAGGTCTTCCACCAGCCTTTCCACTGCCTGAGTGAGCTTGATCTTCTGGCTGCGCTGACGCATGTCCCTTTCCACCAACGCCCCGTCTGAAGCTGCAGCCCTCTCATGCTCCCTCTGCCTGTGGTTTAAAACCTGCTCAGCTGCACGATCCACACGAACCTGCCTGTACTGACGTTCACGCTGACTGGGTGTGCCAGAACCCACACCCTCATAGTTGAGGTAGTGTCTGTGTTGAAGTGCAGCACCTTTGAACTTCCCATCATCATCCACTTCTTTCTCTGGTTCAGATCTCTTAGTCTGGCTCTGGTGTGCCAGCACAGCGCGGTAGGCCCCCTCAACCTGAGCAAACAGGGCAGCATCTGCGGTTGGAGCACTTGAATCTGGGTGGTAGAGCTTGGCCAGGCGCAGGTACGCTTCTTTAACCTGCGCAGGGCTGCTGCTTCCCTCATCAGGCAGCTGCAGCAGCATGTAGCTCTCTCGCAGACTGCGGCTGATCTGAGGAACAGTGCTGAGTGTCCGGACCATCAGAGACCACCGAGCCGACGTGAGCAGAAGACGGCCATGGCAAATATTCTTGCGAACAAGTAGAAGGTTGAAAGTACAACTCATGCTGGCCACTGTGGAGGAAAGTCAGGAGACTGAGTTTTTGCAGTGGATAGAAAGTATCAACCAGTATCGGGTTTCATTGACAAGGTAAACAAGATGTCATGTTTCTATGGCAGCCACAGACTGAAGACTTTAGAAGTAAATTAGTACTGATATAATTAAGAACATGTGAGATATTTAAGGGTAACTAACCTGATATTTACCAAACACATCAGTTCTGAATTAGCCCTTCATGCTGGATGTATAAAATGTCAATATGCATTTTATGTAGGCAATCGTTTTGTTTTAAAATCAAATGTCCCAACATTTGGCTGTGCAAATCGCATAGCAACGCGACTAAGATATTTTAGCTAAACAATGCAACGCAATTTCACATTAAAACATGAAGGTTTATGATCAAAAACGGAAATAAGAATTCAGATAACTAATGCATTTATTATGACTGCAGATTTAAACAGTTATGGAACCAATGAACGCCAGGGCCACATGAATGTTCTCTGCTAACAACGAGGCCGTTAAAAACATAAAACTGAGTGGTGGAACACAAACCCGTTCTGGTTCCGTCGGTTCCGACTAAATGACGTTACAAAATACAGACAGACAGGTCGGTTTGTTGTTTTCAGGTCTTCTTCGCGTGTAACTCAGCGGGCAGCATCCTGGCTCCTTTGCTCTATTGCCCCCTACTGGATGAGGTCCATCAAGTCCATTTCATTTGAATAGCCCAATATCCCATACAATGTCACAAAGGGAAAAATGGCAGGATGGGAACGAAATCTTTAAAAAAAAAAAAAAAACTCAAAAAACTCTTTTTGTGAAGTGAAGTGAAGTAAAATGTAAACAGTTTGTTTCACAATCATTGGGCTGTTTCTTCAATCAGTCTTATTTGAGTCTGATGTAAATCTCTTAATGAAGTACAAACCCACTGCTACAGTAAAATGGTTTTGACTTTGCATTGACACATTTAAAAATACAACATCATAACAATTTTAAGACAATCCCATTATCCAGACAGATATTACAACATCCATTCATAATTTCACAGACACGACCACAAAGAAACACTTTGGCCCGATGCTAGGTTGAAGGAGCGATTCAACCTGACAATTACATCTCTGTCTTCAGCTCCTCCATAAGCAAAGGCTCCTTTTCCACAAGTATCTTGTAGAATTCCATTTTGCCCTGCTGAGTGTTTATCACTCTGAAGATCTCCCTCATTTGATTCTGAGAGCTACCGGTCCCTTGGATTGTACCGTAACATTCTCGATCGATAACCCTCTTCATTTTCAGGGAGTCCAAAATCTGTTTGACATTTATTTTAGTCACTTTTTGGATCAGATCTTTTTCATTGTTCTCCAGAAAGTCCTCCACTGAGGAAAGATGGAAAGAAATGTGATGTTTATGAATTATGAGGCGACAGTCAAACTTTTCAATCCAGTGCAATCAAATACAAGAGCACAGGAATAACTTCTGTCTTTGTAATTCTATTTGTTGATTCCACACTGTGGTCATATTTGGGTTTGTATTTTGCGTGGCTGTTGAAATGGATTGTACTTTGTTTCTATGTGTTTCTAATATTTGTTACCCCTTATGTCGTTATTTAGAATCTGCAACAAGAATAGTAGCAACATCTTATAAATACAAAATAAAACCACTAATTACAGACTTCAACATGCTCACATGGCATGGTATCAACAACAAAAAGATGACATGCATCAAAAAAGAGAGAAAGAAATGTGCAAAGCTGAGTGATGTCATTTGGGTTTGTAAACATTTACACATCACATTAACTAAACAACTACCAACTGCACTGATTTTACCCCTAAATAATGTGGCAAGTCTTAATAGTTGGGATCAAATAAATGTCGATAGATAAAAAATGACATTACACAGTCCACTAAAAACCTACGTTTACCCATTTATTAAAAAAAAAACATTCCACTCTCTGACAAAGTGAGAAAATAAGTCAAAGTGTGTTTTCCTTCAGCTTGTTGTAGATGGTCTGAGCCCAGTGAGGACTAACAGGGCCATGTGTCACTTTGAGAGGCATTAATAAGCCTGTATAGTGAATAAGTGCACCTACCTTCTTGTACAGTGGAAAGAGGACCAGCTGCTCCAGATGAGGATCCTCCAGCTGCTCCAGATGCGGATCCTCCTGCTGCTCCAGATGAGGATCCACCAGCTGCTAGACGACAAAGACAAGGAAAGAGGAGGGGGAATTACAATGGCATAATACATTTACTGATCATTCAGTTTAGCAGTGACAAAATGATCGCTCTCTTTAATCATCAGGGCAGGTGAAACAAAATATTTTTCTTGGGTAATCTTCTTTTACAAATCTGCTCAATACATGTTCTTCCATTGCTGTCTAATCATCTTGATGTTGCTCATCCTCTGAATCAAGTCATATCGGTGTTTATCCACAAACTGGCTCCCTGGGACAGAGGGAATGAGAATGACTCACAGCTGTTGAAGTCGCTTCAGTATCTATTGACTATCAGGTTGAACACCAAATCAACATTTTATCGAATAAAATAGTGAACTATCACTAATGTCACCATCTAAAATGTCTTCCCAGTTTGCACAGTAAGTATTTAGGCTGTTGGAAAGCAGCTGTAAGTCATTTTTGGCGGCCTCTATAGTTGTGTCAGCATCATTTGTTTACATTTATGTAAAACCTAAACCAGTCCACAGAAGCACTTGTGTATGCTACATATCCATCCAATACTTGAGTGAATCTTTGTGCAGGGAGCAACGAGTGTGAGATGGGTCATGATGCCAAGTGCTTATCGTCCATCCTTTACATTAATCTCATCTTGCATTTGACCTCGGCGCTGATTTGCAGGAAAATTCAAACAAATTGGAATCATCATATCTCACCCGGTGCAGCTGCAGGGTTTCGGCTTTGGTATTCATCTGAAATAAAAGGCAGATTTTAGATTTGATATTTAGCTGATTTCAGTAACTGTGTAAGCCTTTGCTTCATTAACACTGCAAATTAAAATCACTGACCCTTTCGGATTTCGTGGGTCCATACTGGTCCACGACTATTTCCGAGTGTGAGCATGATGTGAGTGTCTGGATTTTCAACGAACACTTCGTAGAAGTTTGGGTCTTCTTCTATTGTGAGAAGGTTTGCCTGTGGGAGAGCATGGAGGGAAATGAAGGAGTTTCTAACTTTTCATAAGTGATTATTTCAACTGTTACAAGAAGGTTCAAACCTTACCGCAGGAGAAATAACTGCAGTGTCCAAGTTTGCTGTGAGGAAGAAACGGTTTTTGATTTTCAGAGGTTCCACTGGATGAGGTTTTACAATGATTTTGTACCCAGAGGACAACCTCTCCTTATTGATAGCCTGAGGAAAAAGACAAAACACAAGGGGGGTCTTATGATGAAATAAAAGTATTATTCTGAAATTATAACTAGTGCCTTGATAAAGTGCCTTAATGACTATGGTTTAATATTGTATTGATAATTGCCGTCTTGCACCTGTTGTGATTTGTGCTGGGAGGGAGACATGAAATTAATAACCTGTCGTAGTCCAGGATCTCGTTGGATCAGATACACATGTAACGTGAGGAAGGCTTCGCTGGAGCTATATATCAACATGTAACAGTAAACTCTCTGTTGAAAGCCAAGTCTTATCAGGATCCCTTTAAGAGAGAAGTGGGGCTTTGTCAGTTTGACATGGGATGGTGTGACCTCAGACACTTGTTCCACTTCCACAGCATCTCCACAGAGATCCATGTGTAGGACTGCAAACTTGTCAGACACATCAGAGATGTCCTCTACACAACACACAAATGAACAAGTCTGGTGAGGACATACTGATCGTACCCATGCAAGCATTTACACACATGGTATTAAACAACAAACAAATCATGCGATTTCATTAAACATCCGCTTACCGATGCAGATCCAGTGTGGCAGATACACTTCCTCTAACTTTCCATCAGCAATTGTGATGTCCAGCAGGGGACCTGCAGGTGTGTACCCTGTGCCTGCCAGTCTCTCCCTGTGTTCCAGCCAAGTGTTTAACTGGTACTTGATGGTGACCCTTTCGTGACAAACCCAGCGCAAACCAGACATACTGCATTCAAAGTGACCTGCTTCAGACTGAAGGCTGAAAGAAAAGAACAGAATGACATTAAATGTTCAATGCTGAATATTGACAACATCATTCATTTGAATAGTTACGTTATGTGTGGCACACCCAATATTCCTTGACCACATGAGGATTAAACCCTTTTAATCTCATTTTGGATTACTGTATGAATGTATCTTATTCAGAAAAGAAACCTGATCAATTAATTTTAAAGTACTTCTGTCTATATTAATTGTCACTGTATTATTTGAGTTTAAGGTGTTTATTTGCGCATATCAGGGGGGTGGAAGGTTTGAATTTGTTCCGGTTGCGTGGGGGGAATCAATGGGAAAGCACTCAGGGCCTTCAGACTGGTTGACCGATTAGTGATTCTGCCGTTCACCTCCTTAACACAGGTAAAATGTCTGTTGCGGCCAAATCTACCCCTGGGACCCGTAGTATATGCACCAGCACTTTGTATGGGACAAAGATACACATTTTGTAGAAAAAGATCAATATAAATATGCAATATACAAACAATATATACATTTATATACATTAAAAAATGAATGTGCATGCATACTAAGTGAGTTTTTGACTCCTAAACAGGAGCTGGATGTTTGTTGGTAGTCATGAGTTCACTGAGTAGTCAAGAATAAATTGTGAATATGAAAAAAAGTAAAAGATCTAATAGAAGCAGGCAGATTATTACAATCAGTTTGAGCTTTATATTATCATTAATGTTGCATTGGTCTGTCAAATCTTCCAAGATCCATATCTTTGGTTTTTCCATCAGGTCTGATGATTGTAACATATAGCTAAATATATAAAGTTCACCTGTAAGTTGGAGTCTCGTCCACACTGCTGACTTCAGCTTGGACTTTGGTCCAGACGGCAGACTTCTGCTTCAGGGTAAGGAAAATGGATTGATAGATCAGAGGGATCAATACTGATCAATCATTTTGAAATGAGTAAGTAAATGTATGAATTTACCACAACACTGCCACATGGTTCAGGACTCTCTTCAGGTCCTAAACAAAGAGAAACGTACATTGCTGTCCAGTGAGAAGATGGACAAAGAGTGATTTACTCTACTATTTTTGTGTCTCTGTCCAGACAATAACAGAGATTTCTTTGAATCTTGAGAAATGCTAACGTGTGAGCTTCTTGTTAATTAAGGTGGAAATCAATTTCTGCACAGACACGTCAAACATGTCATTAGCAGGACGACAGCAGAGTGTAGCTTGATGTTGGGGCATCTGCCAAATTTAAAATAGGATCACAAACTTCAAAAACAGATCACTGATCAATATCAACACTCACACTAAATATGAAACCTTTAGCATGAAATATATCATAAATAATACAGTAATGCAGTTATTACCTTTATCAGATGATTTTCCTCCAGACTCATCTTCAGGTCCTGAGCTGGTGTCTGACAACATCTGCACCAGATCATGCCTTTTCATTTTTATCAGAATAGCCTCAGCCACGTTCACACACTGTTGGCCGAAGGACCTCATCATCAGATCCACTGTGTCCTCTACATCTCTGCTCCATCGTAAATATAGGAATAGTCCCGTCTTTTTTAATCTTCTAACCAGGAACAAGTTGAATGTTTTGAGCCCCCGTCGACTCAAACACCTAAATGTTCTCCTAAGCTTCTCTCTACTGGTCTCCTCTGCTTCTTCCTGGTAAATATAAAGCAAATGTTCAGAGAGCATGTATGTAAGTAATTCCACCGCTCTCATTTATTTCATTGTTGTCAGAATATTAATCATGTGAGTGTAACCAGAAGAAATACATCTCCAATTTCTTTAAACTGAACAGTTCAGCCACTGTAGTTCTGTTCTGCAGCTGTAGTTCAGACGCCCCCTCCCACAGCTACTTCATGTTTGCCTTTAAATCATTGATTGTCTGAACAGGTGTGTTACTGTTCTTCCTGCTGCCTCCAGGTTAAACTGTGTTTTGTACCATGGAAGGTTTCCTAAGAGCCGTACTCATGTTAGTATGCAGACATTCTCCTTTTGTATTGTTATTGAGCGTTGAGCACACAGGGTCACAGTGCACTGAATCAGGCAGTGTGTGTGCCGTGTGTGTGTTGACATCTGGAGCACGCGTGACAGTGAAACGGTGGTCCCTGTGTGAATGTACAAGGCCCCAGCAGTCGGACTGCAGCCTTCCATGTTCGAACATTGTTATTTCTGGAGCAGTCAGTTACCTTCTTTAGCTTTACACCTTTTTAACAACTTTCCTCTGACTGTCTAATTGCTGATAAACGTTGCCTCCAATCTCCCGCTTGGTGTTTTACATTTTGTTCTAAAAACAAATCAGCTTGAACCTCCCGTCTCTTACCTGTGTGTTGGAAACCTTCAGGTCTTTAGTTAAGGTGATTTAAAGCTCATGTTGAGTTACATTACATTACGATCATTTGGCCAAAGTTCTTTCTTTGGGTGAAACTCCCAGAGTGCCGTAGTTCGGTACGAGACATGACCTCATCCCTTCAGCATGGCGTCAGAATGTATCCTAATACAAGCGTTCTACTGGCAAGTATGAGTGCATTCTCCTCTCTGCATGTGTGGTAGATGTTTTATCTGCTTAAACAGTTTTGAACTCCATGTTCCTGTTTTTACACCCTCAATTATTGTCAGCACATTTGGTTAATTTTCACAGCGCGCTGTTAACTGTTCGTAGCTCGCTCGTATTAAAGAAAGCTCTCTGACGCCATGTTTTGGTGAGTCACAAACACACATCTGATTTGAAAATTGTAATGTATGAAATCACATTGCTCACTTTGTGTGCAGATGGGAATGCCACCCTAGACTGTTTCTCTGAGGAGAAAGGAAAGAAAGAACCAGATTAGTCTGATGTCTGTCACTGGAACATAGTTACAGAGTGAGGACTCAAACACAAGCAGTAAGGATATGGAGCAGTGTGCATTTAAACAACAGTTCCAAAACAAAGCTCAACATAATGGCAGGCATCCAAAAAGGCAAAGTCCAAATGTTCAGGCCGACTAAAAAACTAGCAGGTAATCAAAGATGTAGTAGACAAAATAAAAGACGAACAAGATCTATAAGAACAAGAGGGAACACACATCAGCCAACTTCATTTCCCCAAGGATGTTCATTACCAACGCTACTGATTCTCAACAGAAGGCTGAAATTTACCT
Source organism: Genypterus blacodes (assembly GCF_046128005.1). Taxonomy (NCBI): domain Eukaryota; kingdom Metazoa; phylum Chordata; class Actinopteri; order Ophidiiformes; family Ophidiidae; genus Genypterus; species Genypterus blacodes. The sequence continues at coordinate 830,489 of NW_027466853.1, forward strand.
TCGCTTCTTCCTGTGTTTCATGCTGCTAGTATTGCAACTAAAACAAAAGTTATGACAACAGTGCTTAGTATAAGGCAATGGTTGCCAAACTCTTTCTGCAGGGCCCCTCTTTTGTAGATAAGAAAATCTTCGCTTCCTTCTTCATACAGGCCCCTACTCCGAGTGTAAATTGCCACGGCGACACGCCCACGTTTGAAATCACACCCGTAGTCCCAATAACTCCGATTTGAAGCACAAACTCCCTTCGTAGCCCTCAGGACTACAAGGCATTTTAGCTTGATGTTGTGGCATCAGCATGATTTCAAAGCAGGTCACAGATTTCAAACACAGATCACAATCACTCACACTACATATGGAACCTTTGGTAATATAATATTATAAATACAGTAATGCAGTTATTACCTTTAACAGAGGTTTTTCCTCCAGACTCATCTTCAGGTCCTGAGCTGGTGTCTGACAACATCTGCACCAGATCATGCCTTTTCATTTTTATCAGAATATCCTCTGCCACGTTCACACACTGTTGGCCAAAGGTCCTCATCATCAGATCCACTGTGTCCTCTACACCTCCGCGTCCTCCTAAATGCAGGAATAGTCCCATCTGGTCAAATCTTCCAATCAGGAAGCAGTTGAATGTTTGGAGCCCCTGTCGACTCAAACACCTAAATGTTCTCCTAAGCTTCTCTCTACTGGTCTCCTCTGCTTCTTCCTGGTAAATATAAAGCAAATGTTCAGAGAGCATGTATGTAAGTAATTTCACCGCTCTCATTTATTTCATTGTTGTCAGAATATTAATCATGTGAGTGTAACCAGAAGAAATACATCTCCAATTTCTTTAAACTGAACAGTTCAGCCACTGTAGTTCTGTTCTGCAGCTGTAGTTCAGACGCCCCCTCCCACAGCTACTTCATGTTTGCCTTTAAATCATTGATTGTCTGAACAGGTGTGTTACTGTTCTTCCTGCTGCCTCCAGGTTAAACTGTGATTTCTACTATGGGAGGTTTCCTATGAGCCGTACTCATGTTAGTATGCAGACATTCTCCTTTTGTATTGTTATTGAGCGTTGAGCACACAGGGTCACAGTGCACTGAATCAGGCAGTGTGTGTGCCGTGTGTGTGTTGACATCTGGAGCACGCGTGACAGTGAAACGGTCGTCCCTGTGTGAATGTACAAGGCCCCAGCAGTCGGACTGCAGCCTTCCATGTTTGAACATTGTTATTTCTGGAGCAGTCAGTTACCTTCTTAAGCTTTACACCTTTTTAACAACTTTCCTCTGACTGTCTAATTGCTGATAAACTTTCCCTCCAATCTCCAGCTTGGTGTTTTACATTTTGTTTACATTTTGTTCTAAAAACAAATCAGCTTGAACCTCCCGTCTCTTACCTGTGTGTTGGAAACCTTCAGGTCTTTAGTTAAGGTGATTTAAAGCTCATGTTGAGTTACATTACATTACGATCATTTGGCCAAAGTTCTTTCTTTGGGTGAAACTCCCAGAGTGCCGTAGTTCGGTACGAGACATGACCTCATCCCTTCAGCATTGCGTCAGAATGTATCCTAATACAAGCGTTCTACTGGCAAGTATGAGTGCATTCTCCTCTCTGCATGTGTGGTAGATGTTTTATCTGCTTAAACAGTTTTGAACTCCATGTTCCTGTTTTTACGCCCTCAATTATTGTCAGCACATTTGGTTAATTTTCACAGCGCGCTGTTAACTGTTCGTAGCTCGCTCGTATTAAAGAAAGCTCTCTGACGCCATGTTTTGGTGAGTCACAAACACACATCTGATTTGAAAATTGTAATGTATGAAATCACATTGCTCACTTTGTGTGCAGATGGGAATGCCACCCTAGACTGTTTCTCTGAGGAGAAAGGAAAGAAAGAACCAGATTAGTCTGATGTCTGTCACTGGAACATAGTTACAGAGTGAGGACTCAAACACAAGCAGTAAGGATATGGAGCAGTGTGCATTTAAACAACAGTTCCAAAACAAAGCTCAACATAATGGCAGGCATCCAAAAAGGCAAAGTCCAAACGTTCAGGCCGACTAAAAAACTAGCAGGTAATCAAAGATGTAGTAGACAAAATAAAAGACGAACAAGATCTATAAGAACAAGAGGGAACACACATCAGCCAACTTCATTTCCCCAAGGATGTTCATTACCAACGCTACAGATTCTCAACAGAAGGCTGAAATTTACCTTCGCTTCTTCCTGTGTTTCATGCTGCTAGTATTGCAACTAAAACAAAAGTTATGACAACAGTGCTTAGTATAAGGCAATGGTTGCCAAACTCTTTCTGCAGGGCCCCTCTTTTGTAGATAAGAAAATCTTCGCTTCCTTCTTCATACAGGCCCCTACTCCGAGTGTAAATTGCCACGGCGACACGCCCACGTTTGAAATCACACCCGTAGTCCCAATAACTCCGATTTGAAGCACAAACTCCCTTCGTAGCCCTCAGGACTACAAGGCAGTTTAGCTTGATGTTGTGGCATCAGCATGATTTCAAAGCAGGTCACAGATTTCAAACACAGATCACAATCACTCACACTACATATGGAACCTTTGGTAATATAATATTATAAATACAGTAATGCAGTTATTACCTTTAACAGAGGTTTTTCCTCCAGACTCATCTTCAGGTCCTGAGCTGGTGTCTGACAACATCTGCACCAGATCATGCCTTTTCATTTTTATCAGAATATCCTCTGCCACGTTCACACACTGTTGGCCAAAGGTCCTCATCATCAGATCCACTGTGTCCTCTACACCTCCGCGTCCTCCTAAATGCAGGAATAGTCCCATCTGGTCAAATCTTCCAATCAGGAAGCAGTTGAATGTTTGGAGCCCCTGTCGACTCAAACACCTAAATGTTCTCCTAAGCTTCTCTCTACTGGTCTCCTCTGCTTCTTCCTGGTAAATATAAAGCAAATGTTCAGAGAGCATGTATGTAAGTAATTTCACCGCTCTCATTTATTTCATTGTTGTCAGAATATTAATCATGTGAGTGTAACCAGAAGAAATACATCTCCAATTTCTTTAAACTGAACAGTTCAGCCACTGTAGTTCTGTTCTGCAGCTGTAGTTCAGACGCCCCCTCCCACAGCTACTTCATGTTTGCCTTTAAATCATTGATTGTCCGAACAGGTGTGTTACTGTTCTTCCTGCTGCCTCCAGGTTAAACTGTGATTTCTACTATGGAAGGTTTCCTATGAGCCGTACTCATGTTAGTATGCAGACATTCTCCTTTTGTATTGTTATTGAGCGTTGAGCACACAGGGTCACAGTGCACTGAATCAGGCAGTGTGTGTGCCGTGTGTGTGTTGACATCTGGAGCACGCGTGACAGTGAAACGTTCGTCCCTGTGTGAATGTACAAGGCCCCAGCAGTCTGACTGCAGCCTTCCATGTTTGAACATTGTTATTTCTGGAGCAGTCAGTTACCTTCTTTAGCTTTACACCTTTTTAACAACTTTCCTCTGACTGTCTAATTGCTGATAAACTTTGCCTCCAATCTCCAGCTTGGTGTTTTACATTTTGTTTACATTTTGTTCTAAAAACAAATCAGCTTGAACCTCCCGTCTCTTACCTGTGTGTTGGAAACCTTCAGGTCTTTAGTTAAGGTGATTTAAAGCTCATGTTGAGTTACATTACATTAGGATCATTTGGCCAAAGTTCTTTCTTTGGGTGAAACTCCCAGAGTGCCGTAGTTCGGTACGAGACATGACCTCATCCCTTCAGCATGGCGTCAGAATGTATCCTAATACAAGCGTTCTACTGGCAAGTATGAGTGCATTCTCCTCTCTGCATGTGTGGTAGATGTTTTATCTGCTTAAACAGAGTTTTGAACTCCATGTTCCTGTTTTTACACCCTCAATTATTGTCAGCACATTTGCTGTTAACTGTTCGTAGCTCGCTCGTATTAAAGAAAGCTCTCTGACGCCATGTTTTGGTGAGTCACAAACACACATCTGATTTGAAAATTGTAATGTATGAAATCACATTGCTCACTTTGTGTGCAGATGGGAATGCCACCCTAGACTGTTTCTCTGAGGAGAAAGGAAAGAAAGAACCAGATTAGTCTGATGTCTGTCACTGGAACATAGTTACAGAGTGAGGACTCAAACACAAGCAGTAAGGATATGGAGCAGTGTGCATTTAAACAACAGTTCCAAAACAAAGCTCAACATAATGGCAGGCATCCAAAAAGGCAAAGTCCAAACGTTCAGGCCGACTAAAAAACTAGCAGGTAATCAAAGATGTAGTAGACAAAATAAAAGACGAACAAGATCTATAAGAACAAGAGGGAACACACATCAGCCAACTTCATTTCCCCAAGGATGTTCATTACCAACGCTACAGATTCTCAACAGAAGGCTGAAATTTACCTTCGCTTCTTCCTGTGTTTCATGCTGCTAGTATTGCAACTAAAACAAAAGTTATGACAACAGTGCTTAGTATAAGGCAATGGTTGCCAAACTTTTTCTGCAGGGCCCCCCCTTTTGTAGTCAATCACAATCAGACAATCACTCACACTACATATGAACCCTTTGGTAATATATTATTATAAATACAGTTATGTAGTTATTACCTTTAACAGAGGTTTTTCTTCCAGACTCATCTTCAGATGATGAGCTGGTGTCTGACAACATCTGCAAAATGTCCCCGGCCTCCTCCACACACCTTTGGCCATAGGTCTCTATCATCAGATCCACGGTGCTCAGTCTGTTTGCCCCCTTCAGATCCTCCATTCTTCCCCAGGGATAGAGTGTGTTCATGTGGTGCGTGAACTTCTTGAGCTCATCAATAGTCAACTCATTCAGTATTTCCAAAAGCAGTTCTATGATGGCCGTCTCAGCTGTTTCCTGGGTAAGGAGTTAGTCAGTCTCTTAGATCATTTGTATACTGACTAAATGTTTAAAACAATAGTTTAACAGTTAACTCTGCACTGCTTTCACTTTTCATTTTCTTTGTTTGTGCACGTTAGAGTGGCACTAACCAGCAAAACCAGAAGAACCATCCAATTAAATCAAGCATTCGATTTGTGTGAGCATTATAATCACAACCTGATTATGATGTGATGGAAGCTGTACTGTATAAAGTGACATCACAAAGAATTTATCCCTTATTTACCGCATGATTAAAGTGCAATGAAATCGCTGTGAGGCCAGAGACGTGTGTGTCTCTCTTGATCAATGCAGACTGGCATGTCTCTGGAGAAAAGGACATTGGAAATAATTAAACATCATGTTGTAATCAACATATATCAGACTTCGAGCTTTTGCAGTATTTGACAATTGCATTATGTTTAAAGAAAGACAGGAAGAGAAAAAGGAGTTCCATCTGAGCTAAAGGCAAATTCTGTAACGTGTACTTACCTGTGTGCCCTAAACCGAGGTTTGAGAAGCTCTGTATCAAATCATTCCTGTTCATCTTCTTGAAAATCTTTTCGGTCACTTCTAGAGACCGTTCGCTCAAACGATCCACCATCAGATCCATCACAGTTTTCCTGTGTGTTATTCCCAGTGGCCCAATCAGGGGGCCTGGGAGGTCTTCCTGCAGCAAGAGCACTTTGAAAGTCTCAAAGTCACCATCTCTTAGATCATTGAGTGATCCCAAAATCAGATCTTTAACTGCAGCCACAGTTGCTACCTGCAATTCAAAGATTTCACTTCCTGAAATGATGAAATGATTACTACTAATAATACTACTGCTTAAAATAAATAGAAAAAGAATTCTTACTTTCTGGATCAGTGCAGTCTGGTGTTTATCCACACTGTGTTTCTCTGAGGAGAAAGAAGGTTATTTACTTCTTAATTGTTTCAAAACCTGGTACATGAGTAATGTTGAGATCAACAAACTTTTGCTCTGTGGTCTACTGCACAAACACCAAAATGACATCAGCATCAGATGTTAAAGGAAACAAAACAAACAAGGAGAGAGAATCCCCACTGGCTTGGTCCTTACGTGCCACACTGTATAATGTGATCAGTACTTTTTATGATTGATGATGATATTTATGATGATTTTGTCTTTGAACAACTTACCTTGATCTTCCACCCTCCAGTGTGAGAGAGAGTCTAACCTCTGTGCTAGATCTTCTCTGTGTATGTTGTCTAGGATCCTACTGGTCACATGCACACATTTTTTCCCATATAACTTCATCAAATGAGAGACAGTGGTCAGTCTGTTTCCCAACTCTCCACTGTAATGCTCTCTGAATGCATACATTTCTACAATGGTCAAATCATTTTGTGCTTCCAAAAGCCTCTCAGTGATGGTCCTCATTGATGCTACCTGTAAAATTGAAATGATTTATTAAAGACTTGTGCTGTCTAATGGATGTTAGAATCTTGGACATCTGAGGATTATATGAACATCATAACAACTTTTATCATATTAATTGAGGAAACTTAGGCTACTGATTACTTATTATACTGATTACTTCTACCTTGTTGTTACAATGGTAACAACAAGGTAGAAGGTAGAATTGCACAATAGTAACGTCAGACTTCCTCTTTAACATTGCTGTAACTCTCACCTTCTCATCCACAGAGGTCCTCCCTGAGGAGAAAGGAAAAACAAATACTTACATGTTATGAAGCTGTTTGCACCAACACAAGAGTTGGTAAGAAATATGCAAGTAAACTATGTAATAATAAGAACACCAAAACAGTGAGCTAAAAGAGCCAAATAAACTCTGTGCAGTTGGGCCTGTGGATTTGAGTCCAAGTTGATTTAAAAATACAACTTGATGCAATTAAAAATTACCTTCATATGAAGGGAAACAGGTTTTACTCCATTGCACACAGGTGCCACATAAATGTTGCTGGAACGTTCTGAATTGTTTTAAATTTTTATTCTACAAATTTTTGATTAATTTGATTTGAAACATTTGGCTAAATTGCTAAATTAATTGCATCTGGCTGACAAAGTGCCAGAGAGAGAGAGTTATGTATGTATGTATGTATGTATGTATGTATGTATGTATGTATGTATGTATGTATGTATGTATGTATGTATGTAGTTAGTTAGTTAGTTAGTTAGTTAGTTAGTTAGTTAGTTTTCATATTAACCTGGAGGACCCAGGCTGATGCCTGACAGCCTCCGCACCAGATCGCTCCGGTGTATCTTATCTAAAATATCTGAGATCATCTTCACAGAATGTTTGCGGAAAGTCAGCACTATCTGAAAAACTGTGCTCTGCATCTCAGCCATCATCCTTCTCTTTCTGCAATGAGGTCGGTCTATCAGGACGTATTTGAATCTCTCATGCTCTGGATCACTCAGACGTTGCAGTGATTCCAAAAGCATCTGCCTGGTTTCCATCGTTGCTTCCTGGTAAATACAAATATTAGACTCAACTCTAAAGACATGGAAACACTTTGCCAGGAAAATTATATGTTATTTGTTTACAGATGTGAGATTAATACAAATCAACACTTGAATTGAAACATATAGAATATTACTGTAAAGGTGTATTACTTAGTTTCCTCCCGTCTCTTACCTGTGTGTTGGAAACCTTCAGGTCTTTAGTTAAGGTGATTTAGATCTCATGTTGAGTTACATTACATTACGATCATTTGGCCAAAGTTCTTTCTTTGGGTGAAACTCTCAGAGTGCCGTAGTTCGGTACGAGACATGACCTCATCCCTTCAGCATTGCGTCAGAATGTATCATAATACAAGAATGCTACTGGCAAGTATGAGTGCATTCTCCTCTCTGCATGTGTGGTAGATGTTTTATCTGCTTAAACAGTTTTGAACTCAATGTTCCTGTTTTTACGCCCTCAATTATTGTCAGCACATTTGGTTTATTTTCACAGCGCGCTGTTAACTGTTCGTAGCTCGCTCGTATTAAAGAAAGCTCTCTGACGCCATGTTTTGGTGAGTCACAAACACACATCTGATTTGAAAATTGTAATGTATGAAATCACATTGCTCACTTTGTGTGCAGATGAGAATGCCCACCTAGACTGTTTCTCTGAGAAAAAAGGAAAGAAAGAACCAGATTAGTCTGATGTCTGTCACTGGAACATAGTTACAGGGTGAGGACTCAAACACAAGCAGTAAGGATATGGAGCAGTGTGCATTTAAACAACAGTTCCAAAACAAAGCTCAACATAATGGCAGGCATCCAAAAAGGCAAAGTCCAAATGTTCAGGCCGACTAAAAAACTAGCAGGTAATCAAAGATGTAGTAGACAAAATAAAAGACGAACAAGATCTATAAGAACAAGAGGGAACACACATCAGCCAACTTCATTTCCCCAAGGATGTTCATTACCAACGCTACAGATTCTCAACAGAAGGCTGAAATTTACCTTCGCTTCTTCCTGTGTTTCATGCTGCTAGTATTGCAACTAAAACAAAAGTTATGACAACAGTGCTTAGTATAAGGCAATGGTTGCCAAACTCTTTCTGCAGGCCCCTCTTTTGTAGATAAGAAAATCTTCGCTTCCTTCTTCATACAGGCCCCTACTCCGAGTGTAAATTGCCACGGCGACACGCCCACGTTTGAAATCACACCCGTAGTCCCAATAACTCCGATTTGAAGCACAAACTCCCTTCGTAGCCCTCAGGACTACAAGGCAGTTTAGCTTGATGTTGTGGCATCAGCATGATTTCAAAGCAGGTCACAGATTTCAAACACAGATCACAATCACTCACACTACATATGGAACCTTTGGTAATATAATATTATAAATACAGTAATGCAGTTATTACCTTTAACAGAGGTTTTTCCTCCAGACTCATCTTCAGGTCCTGAGCTGGTGTCTGACAACATCTGCACCAGATCATGCCTTTTCATTTTTATCAGAATATCCTCTGCCACGTTCACACACTGTTGGCCAAAGGTCCTCATCATCAGATCCACTGTGTCCTCTACACCTCCGCGTCCTCCTAAATGCAGGAATAGTCCCATCTGGTCAAATCTTCCAATCAGGAAGCAGTTGAATGTTTGGAGCCCCTGTCGACTCAAACACCTAAATGTTCTCCTAAGCTTCTCTCTACTGGTCTCCTCTGCTTCTTCCTGGTAAATATAAAGCAAATGTTCAGAGAGCATGTATGTAAGTAATTTCACCGCTCTCATTTATTTCATTATTGTCAGAATATTAATCATGTGAGTGTAACCAGAAGAAATACATCTCCAATTTCTTTAAACTGAACAGTTCAGCCACTGTAGTTCTGTTCTGCAGCTGTAGTTCAGACGCCCCCTCCCACAGCTACTTCATGTTTGCCTTTAAATCATTGATTGTCTGAACAGGTGTGTTACTGTTCTTCCTGCTGCCTCCAGGTTAAACTGTGATTTCTACTATGGAAGGTTTCCTATGAGCCGTACTCATGTTAGTATGCAGACATTCTCCTTTTGTATTGTTATTGAGCGTTGAGCACACAGGGTCACAGTGCACTGAATCAGGCAGTGTGTGTGCCGTGTGTGTGTTGACATCTGGAGCACGCGTGACAGTGAAACGTTCGTCCCTGTGTGAATGTACAAGGCCCCAGCAGTCGGACTGCAGCCTTCCATGTTTGAACATTGTTATTTCTGGAGCAGTCAGTTACCTTCTTTAGCTTTACACCTTTTTAACAACTTTCCTCTGACTGTCTAATTGCTGATAAACTTTGCCTCCAATCTCCAGCTTGGTGTTTTACATTTTGTTTACATTTTGTTCTAAAAACAAATCAGCTTGAACCTCCCGTCTCTTACCTGTGTGTTGGAAACCTTCAGGTCTTTAGTTAAGGTGATTTAAAGCTCATGTTGAGTTACATTACATTACGATCATTTGGCCAAAGTTCTTTCTTTGGGTGAAACTCCCAGAGTGCCGTAGTTCGGTACGAGACATGACCTCATCCCTTCAGCATGGCGTCAGAATGTATCCTAATACAAGCGTTCTACTGGCAAGTATGAGTGCATTCTCCTCTCTGCATGTGTGGTAGATGTTTTATCTGCTTAAACAGAGTTTTGAACTCCATGTTCCTGTTTTTACACCCTCAATTATTGTCAGCACATTTGCTGTTAACTGTTCGTAGCTCGCTCGTATTAAAGAAAGCTCTCTGACGCCATGTTTTGGTGAGTCACAAACACACATCTGATTTGAAAATTGTAATGTATGAAATCACATTGCTCACTTTGTGTGCAGATGGGAATGCCACCCTAGACTGTTTCTCTGAGGAGAAAGGAAAGAAAGAACCAGATTAGTCTGATGTCTGTCACTGGAACATAGTTACAGAGTGAGGACTCAAACACAAGCAGTAAGGATATGGAGCAGTGTGCATTTAAACAACAGTTCCAAAACAAAGCTCAACATAATGGCAGGCATCCAAAAAGGCAAAGTCCAAACGTTCAGGCCGACTAAAAAACTAGCAGGTAATCAAAGATGTAGTAGACAAAATAAAAGACGAACAAGATCTATAAGAACAAGAGGGAACACACATCAGCCAACTTCATTTCCCCAAGGATGTTCATTACCAACGCTACAGATTCTCAACAGAAGGCTGAAATTTACCTTCGCTTCTTCCTGTGTTTCATGCTGCTAGTATTGCAACTAAAACAAAAGTTATGACAACAGTGCTTAGTATAAGGCAATGGTTGCCAAACTTTTTCTGCAGGGCCCCCCCTTTTGTAGTCAATCACAATCAGACAATCACTCACACTACATATGAACCCTTTGGTAATATATTATTATAAATACAGTTATGTAGTTATTACCTTTAACAGAGGTTTTTCTTCCAGACTCATCTTCAGATGATGAGCTGGTGTCTGACAACATCTGCAAAATGTCCCCGGCCTCCTCCACACACCTTTGGCCATAGGTCTCTATCATCAGATCCACGGTGCTCAGTCTGTTTGCCCCCTTCAGATCCTCCATTCTTCCCCAGGGATAGAGTGTGTTCATGTGGTGCGTGAACTTCTTGAGCTCATCAATAGTCAACTCATTCAGTATTTCCAAAAGCAGTTCTATGATGGCCGTCTCAGCTGTTTCCTGGGTAAGGAGTTAGTCAGTCTCTTAGATCATTTGTATACTGACTAAATGTTTAAAACAATAGTTTAACAGTTAACTCTGCACTGCTTTCACTTTTCATTTTCTTTGTTTGTGCACGTTAGAGTGGCACTAACCAGCAAAACCAGAAGAACCATCCAATTAAATCAAGCATTCGATTTGTGTGAGCATTATAATCACAACCTGATTATGATGTGATGGAAGCTGTACTGTATAAAGTGACATCACAAAGAATTTATCCCTTATTTACCGCATGATTAAAGTGCAATGAAATCGCTGTGAGGCCAGAGACGTGTGTGTCTCTCTTGATCAATGCAGACTGGCATGTCTCTGGAGAAAAGGACATTGGAAATAATTAAACATCATGTTGTAATCAACATATATCAGACTTCGAGCTTTTGCAGTATTTGACAATTGCATTATGTTTAAAGAAAGACAGGAAGAGAAAAAGGAGTTCCATCTGAGCTAAAGGCAAATTCTGTAACGTGTACTTACCTGTGTGCCCTAAACCGAGGTTTGAGAAGCTCTGTATCAAATCATTCCTGTTCATCTTCTTGAAAATCTTTTCGGTCACTTCTAGAGACCGTTCGCTCAAACGATCCACCATCAGATCCATCACAGTTTTCCTGTGTGTTATTCCCAGTGGCCCAATCAGGGGGCCTGGGAGGTCTTCCTGCAGCAAGAGCACTTTGAAAGTCTCAAAGTCACCATCTCTTAGATCATTGAGTGATCCCAAAATCAGATCTTTAACTGCAGCCACAGTTGCTACCTGCAATTCAAAGATTTCACTTCCTGAAATGATGAAATGATTACTACTAATAATACTACTGCTTAAAATAAATAGAAAAAGAATTCTTACTTTCTGGATCAGTGCAGTCTGGTGTTTATCCACACTGTGTTTCTCTGAGGAGAAAGAAGGTTATTTACTTCTTAATTGTTTCAAAACCTGGTACATGAGTAATGTTGAGATCAACAAACTTTTGCTCTGTGGTCTACTGCACAAACACCAAAATGACATCAGCATCAGATGTTAAAGGAAACAAAACAAACAAGGAGAGAGAATCCCCACTGGCTTGGTCCTTACGTGCCACACTGTATAATGTGATCAGTACTTTTTATGATTGATGATGATATTTATGATGATTTTGTCTTTGAACAACTTACCTTGATCTTCCACCCTCCAGTGTGAGAGAGAGTCTAACCTCTGTGCTAGATCTTCTCTGTGTATGTTGTCTAGGATCCTACTGGTCACATGCACACATTTTTTCCCATATAACTTCATCAAATGAGAGACAGTGGTCAGTCTGTTTCCCAACTCTCCACTGTAATGCTCTCTGAATGCATACATTTCTACAATGGTCAAATCATTTTGTGCTTCCAAAAGCCTCTCAGTGATGGTCCTCATTGATGCTACCTGTAAAATTGAAATGATTTATTAAAGACTTGTGCTGTCTAATGGATGTTAGAATCTTGGACATCTGAGGATTATATGAACATCATAACAACTTTTATCATATTAATTGAGGAAACTTAGGCTACTGATTACTTATTATACTGATTACTTCTACCTTGTTGTTACAATGGTAACAACAAGGTAGAAGGTAGAATTGCACAATAGTAACGTCAGACTTCCTCTTTAACATTGCTGTAACTCTCACCTTCTCATCCACAGAGGTCCTCCCTGAGGAGAAAGGAAAAACAAATACTTACATGTTATGAAGCTGTTTGCACCAACACAAGAGTTGGTAAGAAATATGCAAGTAAACTATGTAATAATAAGAACACCAAAACAGTGAGCTAAAAGAGCCAAATAAACTCTGTGCAGTTGGGCCTGTGGATTTGAGTCCAAGTTGATTTAAAAATACAACTTGATGCAATTAAAAATTACCTTCATATGAAGGGAAACAGGTTTTACTCCATTGCACACAGGTGCCACATAAATGTTGCTGGAACGTTCTGAATTGTTTTAAATTTTTATTCTACAAATTTTTGATTAATTTGATTTGAAACATTTGGCTAAATTGCTAAATTAATTGCATCTGGCTGACAAAGTGCCAGAGAGAGAGAGTTATGTATGTATGTATGTATGTATGTATGTATGTATGTAGTTAGTTAGTTAGTTAGTTAGTTAGTTAGTTAGTTTTCATATTAACCTGGAGGACCCAGGCTGATGCCTGACAGCCTCCGCACCAGATCGCTCCGGTGTATCTTATCTAAAATATCTGAGATCATCTTCACAGAATGTTTGCGGAAAGTCAGCACTATCTGAAAAACTGTGCTCTGCATCTCAGCCATCATCCTTCTCTTTCTGCAATGAGGTCGGTCTATCAGGACGTATTTGAATCTCTCATGCTCTGGATCACTCAGACGTTGCAGTGATTCCAAAAGCATCTGCCTGGTTTCCATCGTTGCTTCCTGGTAAATACAAATATTAGACTCAACTCTAAAGACATGGAAACACTTTGCCAGGAAAATTATATGTTATTTGTTTACAGATGTGAGATTAATACAAATCAACACTTGAATTGAAACATATAGAATATTACTGTAAAGGTGTATTACTTAGTTTCCTCTTTTATCAACTTTTTTTTCACATTAGATATAAACTCACCAATGGATATTTTCAGACATGAAACTTGTTAATAAGTGTAGACCGATTTTATCCAGGGGAAGCACATAGTAGTTCATCTATAGTAGATCATCTATTCTAAAATTAGCTAAACCAGGGATTCTGAAACTGTGGTAAAAAAAAACTGAACCATGAAAAAATTTAAATGCGACTCAGCAGGTAGTACGGCACAGTACTACCCCTTACCGATAGTGGCGCTGCGTGCAAACGTCAATTATTAGCTGACTACTACAGGCCTGCGGGAAGCTGCCAGAGCGCAGTACATTATATTACATTACGATCATTTGGCAGACGCTTTTATCCAAAGCGACTTACATTACATTACCACCCTTCGCAGAGGGGGGAGCAATTGAGGGTTCGGTGCCTTGCTCAGGGGCTCAGTACACCCTGGGAGAGTCTCCTCTCCACCTAGTTCATCTTTAAAGCACCAACTGAGCACAGCAACAAGTGTGTGTCCAACTTTAAATAGTACAAGACAAGTATCATAACTCTGAAACCTGCTTTGACTTCCGTCACATTCACATATAAACATTTCACATGCAGGCCGATAGAGAAGAAGCGCCACCATCAAAAGTAAAAGCAAAAGTAAAGACCCTCCTTACTGATTGTTGCTGCTGATTTAATCGGCGTCCTGATGACTGATGTAAGCTTCACCGGACATAAAAATGTAAACTCACCGAGTCTCTGTCTCCTCTCTGCAACCAAACAGTTGTGAAGAATCCTCAAGTCAGAAAGCAGGAAACCGACAGGGTCGTTGGCTCCTCCCTGCATATGTTACAACTTGTCAGCGACAGCACAGCATCAACCACTGTAATGCCTTCAACCTGAGCAACTACACACAAGTGTCATCTACAGCAGATACGAATAATCTTCATCTTTTATCATCGAGTCTGACTGCAGTTTGCAGCTTTCTGATTCTTTCTTCATATGACCTTGATGTCTATTATGCTGGCTTGTTACCATTCATTCTTCAAACAATGATTGTCCTCTTTCTTTCAATACGTTTAAAGCTGATCATACGTTCAATACAACAATCTTGCTTTCTACACAGAGTGCACAGCTGCATTCAGCTGCTTCAGTCATGAGGTCAACATGATGTGAAGTTGGTTAGTTAGTTGTAAGCTTGTTAGAGCAGGTCATGTTCATGCCACAAAAGAGCCGTTCACTTGAGACCAGACTGAGAGCACCATCACAAGCTGTCAGTGTGGTTGTGCTGCCACAGGATTACTGTGTTCTGACCTGTCTGAACAGCACAGTCTCAAGAGAGAAACTAATCCTGGTCCAGTTGAACCTACAGTAAGTGTGAAAACACACTTTGCCCAATTTGTTCAACCTATGAAGGACCTTGTACTCCAATATAAGATGAAACATGAAAACTGTAGTATTCACTCGGCTAAGGACATTGCTCTGAAAGCAGAACTGACTTTTATTTATTGGTGGCTACTAATGTTTGATTACTGTAATCTCATTATATCCTTTTGCTACATTACATACATATTGATAGAAAGGGTTGATTGTTGATAAAACAAAATTTTCCTTTTCATCAATGGAATTTAAAGCTCAAGCATAATCCTCCCAGAGCTAAGTGATTATGGTACGAGCAGAAGATGATAGTTGTGTGTGGACTGAAACATACTGAAGCAATAATAATCTGTAATGTGTTCCATCTACCATAAAGACTTACCTGGAGCCACTCTGACTTCATCCCATCCCCCTCTGACCACTCACACCCCCCATGCACTGATGAGAGCACACCAACACACTGCAATCATTTTGTGACCCCCAACTGGCTGCAGACACTCTGGGTGATTATCAGAGGAGTTCAGAAGTGACTAAGTAGTCAAGGACAGGACAGTTCCCGGCGTTGAGAGCATGAGGTTGTACGTTTTTGGTTGTTGTTGTTGGCAGTGTGGCTGTTTTTGCACCAGCTTACGTACCTGGGTGCTCATTCTCATCCCATCCTAGGTGTCTGGGACGACAAGGGATCTGGTCCACAGCTCAGTGGCCCGATTGCAGCCAGCTGGTGGATGCCATCTTCAGGCAGCTGTGCGTCCTCCATCCTACCAACCGCAAGCCCTAGGGGATGACCGTCACCAGGTAGACTCTGATGCTGCAGGACGATAACGCCATCAGCGGCGCCATGGCGTAACACCCAGTGCTGCTGCCCTGGACCAGAATTCAACTGTTTAGCGTGAACCAGCATACACTGGCGCAGTGGAACTGCCAATCAAGTTTACACTTAAAAGGAATGTGTACTGGTCGTTGGTGTGTTCAACATATAAAACAACTGTGCAAAAAATGTAATTATGACACACGAAATTAAATAAATCAACTAAATTAAATAAAGTTAAACGTGCAAGTTACTACAGTAATTATATTAATAATAATTATATACTGAGTTACTCACATGCATAGAATAAAAGTAAAGAAACCGCTTACCAGCACTGTCGCCCCATGTGGTGATCAGGAAAACAGTGAGTGAAAGGGTGAGAGCAGGGTTTCAATCAGGAGTGAACAGGTGAACTTAATCAGTGCTAGTGGTGTGATACTGCATATTTTGGTAACGATCCGATACCAAGTAAATACGGGCCAGTATCGTCCATACCGATACCGATACTTTTCAATAAATAAGGTGGATGCGTCATTGAATTGCTAAATCTCAATTAATTTTCATTACCTTAGGTGTTTTTTGTGATGTTTCCTCTTTTATCATTAAATAGTTGAAACCCAGAACAGAATTAGGACAGTTTATAATTAAATAGAAAATGCTTTATTATAAAATAATTTTCAGAAAAATCTTAAATAAAAAGTGTACACAAACCAGTAAACAAATTGAAACAAACAAGTACTGTTAACTGTAAACTATAATACAAAAATTTAATAAAAATTCTCAACAACAAAAACAACTGATAATATAAATAATATGTAAACAACTTAACAACCTCCAAAGCCTTTAGTTAGTCTGTGCAGAACGGAAACCAAAAACGTTTTGGTTACAGGTTTTGGTTCAAGAACAGTATCATATTAACATGTTTTGCTTTTAATGCACTTCGTTTGTGACTCACTAACTGCCCTGCTTTTGAAAAAATCCTCTCAGCTGGCACTGATGTTGCAACCACTGACAGGCATTTTTTGGCAAGTTTGCTCAGAGAGTGGAATGTTTGTTCGTTGTTTTTCCACCAAAGTAGTGGATCCTGATCCCGAGGAATTGACCTTTCCTCAGTGTACCTGCGCATCTCAATTTGGGCATCAGTGCCAGTTGTCCGATGCTGCTGAGAGGCTAGGACTTTAGAATCAAATTCTTTCCATAGCCCACCTTTTGCTGCAGATGGGGATGAAGCAGCCCCTCCAGACGAGCTTGAGGTAGTTTCAGGAGTTGCGGCAGAGCTGGTGGCAGTGGCTCTAAGCCGGCAACTTAATTGTTTGCTTAGCTCGTCTAAGTCACGTGACGTGACTTACGTGACGGCGCAACACCTAAACACAAGAGGGGGGAGGAGGAGCAAAGGGTGCCTGCTCTGCGCTGACACAGGAGCGGCGAGTCCGGCGACCTGGCTGCCTGCTTTGCCGAAACCGCAGCATCGCAAACGAGCGGAACTTAAAGTAAAGAATCGATCTCACCAGGCTAGTATCGATCCGAGACCGATTTGGTATCGATACTATCGATATTTGGATCGATCCGCCCACCACTAATCAGTGCTTAGGGAAGGAAGGAAGTGAGGCAAGTGAGGAAGGTGGAGAAAATTAGTGTCAGAATAAAAGGAAATAGGAATCTTTACTACAACACAAGTAGCAAAATACTAAACAAAGTTTGCAAAGCTCATTTACACAAATACATGTATTTTGTAGAACAGTAGAAGCCAATATTCTTTTCTCTTACCCTGTATGCGCAGACTGGCCACCTTCTCTTGGACTTCCAACCGTGAGCTAGATGAGTTAGACAGCAGCAAGGAGCAACCTGGTGAGGATGGACAGCTGGAGGACGACTTTGGAAAGATGGAGGAGCGGGTGGACGATGATTTTTTGGGAACACTGAGTTTTGAGGCCTCCTCACAGCCGACATCTTTCCCGCTGACCCCTGCAACCTCAGCTGCTAATTGGGAGGAGAACTGGACAGTCAGTGCTGTGACACTTGGAGGCACATTCATTCATTGGGCATTTGGTTGCTTCAATTGCAATCTGTCTTTCCCTGTACATTAGAACTTTAAAATGCACTCACAACATCAAGATTCTACATGCTCACAACTTCTATTGCAGCAGGCAACATAGACTCAGCACTAAAACACTTTAAACTCAGCATAGAGTTAGAGTTAATAGTAAGAATCACCTGATCATTTAAGTAATGTAGTAATGTAGAAATCCATATGATTTAGTCTCCTACCCACGTAGCCGTCCAACCGTCGGTGAGGACGTCACGCATGCTTATCATAGATTTCCCACAATTCCCACACAGCGCGCGCGGGGCGCAAATGGCCCGCGATAACCACACCATACGGCCCGCAGACCATACTGCAAAAGTTTTTGGGGGAAGCCTATTGGCTCGAATCCGCCTTTTTGGGAGAAGCCTATTGGCTAGTCTATTGCAACCCGCTCCCGCAATTTCATTACTTCTAAGCGAGCGAACTCAGTCGGCCTTGACTTTGTGAATTCTGATTGGCCAATGGGCGGGGCCTGGCAATTACACTAAAGGGGCGAGCGCAGCGCATCTGTCGTCTTTCACCTCGTATCAGTTAAGTAGCGAACACACCTCGACTCGTTAACTCACTCACCGATTCATTTCCAGCTACTTTGCGTTGGTTTTTGTATATTTCACAATCCTTAACCAGGTAAGAACCACCTTGTTATTGTTTTTATTTTCAAATAAAAGTGTATGAAGTGTGTGTGTTGTCCGCCGCGAACTGAAATAAACTTTGTTAATGCCGGCCGGCTAGCTAAGGACGTTTTAGTTTTTCAGTGTGTTTGTTCCCGCGCGCGAAGTGACCGTGTTAACAACATTGCTGGTTTGTTTCATGACAGTGCTATAACGTTTGTCCCCGCGAACGGACACATAACTTTGTCAATGCTGGTAAGCCAAGGAGCGGAGACATTACTTGGTTAATGCTGGACCTTTGCTGGATGTGTCTTTATTTTCCCGTGGATTTTAGTGTGTGTATGTACCCGCGAAAGTTGTATTAACTGTGTTTCACCACGGACGACGGTCAGGTACGCACACACACACGTCCGCAAAAGGTTAGAGACGCCCCACACGCTTGATAAATGTGAATTGGACGTTACATTACAGCAGGTATCATGACAGTGTCATAATATTTTGTTATTATTTATAAACGGTGGTTGTTTTTGCTTTTTTCTGGAGATATGGATCACAGGCCTGAGTTTGTTGCGCAAGCAGCCTCTGCTGACCTGAGGCGCCAAAACACGCCGGACCAGATGAGGACGGGGACCGGAGCAGAGGGCCACTGCAAGGTGGGGTTTGGCCTGCAAGCTGAGCTCAGGTCAGCTGTATGAGGGGAAGAGCAGAGATCTCACTTGGCCAGATCTTAAGATGATCATCATGTTGCATGCAATTCACAGCAAATCGCATGCAATTGCAATTTAACTCGCACCCCCTCAAAACACACACACACACACACACACTACAGAGGGGGTGCAGGGCAGCCCTTCTTCGGCGCCCATGGAGTAGTTGGGAGTTCGGTGCCTTGCGCACGTGCACCTCGGCAGTGCTCTGGAGCCAAACTGACAACTTACCAGCTACCGGTCTGCTGACTTGGTCCACACGGGGGACTCGAACTGGCGACCCGATCAGTGTGTTTTTGAGAATCCTGTGTGCATGTCTTCCTGTGCCGTTTCAGATTCCGTTTTTTCCCTCAACCTGGATGACTGCAAGCCCTGTTGGTGCGCAGGAGGAGAACTCAGATGAGGTCGGTCATTCCCCAGGGCGTTTCCTTTGCTTCTTTGGTCTGATTTGGCTGGTTGTTTTCATTGCTATTAGAAGTGAGCTCTTTTTCACTGACGTGACTGCTCTGTGTTACACAGGACAGCCTGGGTCCACCTATGACTACCTATGACTCCATAGGCACAAGCAGATATCGAGTGGCAGGACGACGTCCACCCTGGTTAGTGCCGTCCCCAGTATGAGTGCTCCTCCCCCAGCCCCTGTGCCCATCTGGGCTGCAATGGAAGGCACGACGAAGGCAGCAGCACAGCAGCCCGTCATCCTCAGAGACCTGCCCCCGCCACCGGAGGATCTCATCCCCGATCCTTTGGGGCTGAGTGCCCCGGCCACCGCCTCCACCTCTACTGCCTCCGCTGCCTTCTCTGCCAGCACTGGGATTCCAAGAACAACTGCATGGAACAGGAAGTGTCTGGAGAAGAGGAGAGCAGAGGCAAAACAGACAGGGCTGTCTATAAAACCACACGCAACCTGGTGTACAACGTGCAAACATTGTGTCCAACGCAAGCTAAAAGAACTGGGCCACAGGGTGTTGAAGAAGCCATCCACCGGGCAGAGGGTTTACTTCTGTCCGTCGATAGGCGGTGGGCATAAGTCTCCAGAGGAGTGGCTTGCCTCCTTGGTTTAAATGTTATGATATTGTTATGGTTATTAATGCACCTTGAGTTTTTATCTATTACTCCTTCGTTTATCATTGGAATTTGCATTGTGTTGCTGTTGCACAATTACTTGTGTATTAAGTTGAATGCACTTGCGTGTTTTATGCAATTCTGTATCTGTATCTAAGATGTTTCTGTAAGAGTAAATTTCTTTGGGGAACTCCAATCCTTATCCTCTAATCCTTTCATTTTTATTGAATAGGAATTTATGTTCAACAAGGACGCGCTGCTCTAAACGTACTGACTTCTGAACACAGTAACACTTTCTTTTCAACCAGCCAATCCTCCACTGAGAGGCTTTTCTGCTTTGAAGCTCTTGGGTCTTCTCACCTCGTCAGTCTGATACAGCACACGTTGACATAAGATGAAGTCCATCAATCATTATGATCTTGTTTATCAGCTTGTCTCAGGGAGTCCTTGAACTGATTGGTTTGATTTATAGGACTCAGTTGTAAACAAATATATCTTATTTCATGGGGCGTGTTGCGTCGTATCAACCTGTATGTTGAGTTTGTTTTACAGTTTTCTAATCAATATCACCCATGATCATTATCTGGCCTTTCTGGTGGAGCCAATCTTGAGGACTTCCTGGAAGATGGATGGGATGGAGGCTTTGGTCTGGTCCACTCTGCTGTTAACATGTTAGGTAGATTGAAGCGAGCCAGGACAAACTGGGCAGAGGCTGCATGACCAGTAGAGACGCTGGTTGCCAGATGACATCCGTCACACAAAGCTTCTGGATGGTGGAGAGGTACAGAGTGGAGGGGATCATCCAGTCTGCTCTGCTCCTCTACCAGAGAAGCACGGGAGAAGAGAGACACGAAGCTGCAAGTGTCCCACAGCACAACTTGCGACAGAATATGGAGAAGCATAAAAGATGAAAGCACTATATTAAGACTTGTGTTATCCAGATGAGGTATATGATGCTGAAAGTAAAACACGAATTACCAAAGTAACTCGTAAATGCAGTGCTGTAGAATATAGAAGAATGAATGGTAACAAGCCAGCATAATAGACATCAAGGTCATATGAAGAAAGAATCAGAAAGCTGCAAACTGCAGTCAGACTCGATGATCAACGGCAAGCACTGATAAACCGCACAATTCTTTATCATTGGGGGTAGATTTAATCCATCAGACAGTAAATGCAGTAAACATACTTTTTCTTTCGTCATCAGCTCATCTGGCTTTTCTGCAACCTCTGCTGGAACAGACCACAGAAGCAGTGCAAACAGGATGACAAACCCTGAATCTACACCTCAATCCACTCTGCGGAGGTTTTGATTGATGATTGATGATTGATTTTGGAACCTTTTTCTTTTTACACAAGTCATGTTCTCTATAGCAAAGTCCTTTTAAGCGATCATTCCTGGATACACGTTTTAAAACTCTGTAATGGTTTACTCGATTCAAAATTCAACTTTATTTATACAGCACCATTCGCAACAAACTATCTATTACTGTTATTTATTGTCAATTACTTATCTTGTGCAGTGACACTTGATGCTCTTATTAGTTGTGTTAATTTAAATGGTGTGCAGGATTACACATTAGGAGGAGGAGATGAGGGAAGTTTGACTCTTCAACTACAGACGCGTCCTCTGTGTGGGGGAGGGGCGGGGCGCTCACTGCCGGGCTCCTGGCTGGAAGTGTGAAGAAGAGGAGGGGCGCGAACAACTTGGCTGCCGTCACCTGCGCTACTGGTGAGAAACCTCTACTGTAACATTGATTTGGACTCTTTCATTTGATTAATTGACAGTTAAACTTTCTCCAGAAGTTTCGTCACAGATTGGGTTTGCTTCATTAGGTCAACGGCCTCATTTCGGGTTCTTTTTGTTTGTAGAGGACAAGGTGGTGGGTCAATTAAGCTCAGAGGAGGGTGGCGTGCATTTATTTTAGGATGCTTATGGTATCTTTACGTGGTGTCTTTATCTTTACTTTGAGCTTTAAGTAAGGGAAGTTTCGAGTGTAGGCGAAATAACACCGTCATTTGGTAGCTGAGAGTAAAATTGTCGACGAGAACAACATTATGCGCAAAGGAAGGCGAGGGCGCCATGACAGTTTGGGAGCTCGTGTACTGGTGTCCAGTCCACGACCAGTCCAATGCCAGTGACATTTTGGATAACACTGACATTCGGACCACCATGGCGGAATTTGCATATATTCCAATATCGGTGTCGCACAGTCTGCAAAAGGTGAGTCTTGGACGTTCTATTTGTATCTGCTGCCGCTCGTACGCCGTTGGTCACGTTAAATTTTTGTAAACATGGAATGCTGCAGTACTGCTCGCGGCCTGAATTGTGAGAGGGTTCGCGGGCGTTGCGCCGTTTGACCGCTGAACCTAACCGGATGTAAATGAGTCCTGTGTTTGTTTGCCAACGTCTGTTTTGGAGAAAATAATTGGGGCGCAATTGTCTCCCAATCCTCAACTGGTTCACTTATGATGGTTTGTGTATGTAATGTGTATGAATGTGAGAAGCTGCAGTACCGCTCGCGGCCTGCAGCTGGCGGTAATGCAAGCGGGGGTGGCGCTGTTTCACATGGAAACAAACCGGAAGTAAACAAAGGCTGAATAAATGATTCTTTCTTTTGAGCTAAAACTGTTAAAATGTGGAACGCTTCACGAATTTGCGTGTCATCCGTTGCGCCCAGAGGGGAGGGATGTTCTCGGTTCCTAGTTCCTACTTTACTAGAAACTGCTTGAGCATGTAAGCCTACGGGAGTTCCTACTTTCGGGTGAGAGTCTAATTGGCCTAGCGTTTGAACCTGAGAGCCAGATTGGCTGAGTTAACTGGAAGGCCGCGCCCCCTCACCGGCGCTCATTGGCCGGAGGGCGCGGCCCCCACAAACCGGCGTGAGCGAGCTCAGTTTGCCTTGAACTTTGCAAGCGAGAGGTGAGAGCTAGCGCACGCTGCTGTCATTCATCGGTCGTTTCCACTAGAGAGAAAGTTATTTCAAATGACTTGCAATTGTATTGCGCTATACAATTGCAAGAAATAACTTTCAGCTACAAACTCGAACCAGGCAACGTATTACAACCTACTAATTTAATGGTCTTTTTTTGTCTCCCAGCAGCCAAAGTAGTGTCTGACAGCAGAATTTCAAATTTCATTTGGAATTATTTCAAACGACAAACTCGAACCAGGTAAGAACATACTACCTACTCCTTGCTTATATTTTTTTGTCCCCCAGCAGCCAAAGTAGCGTATTAAGTTTGTGTAAAGAAGAAACTTGTAATTAGTGCCGGCTGGCTGGCTAAGCTATGTCCACGCACATGTCGGTAAATTAATTACTTAATTTGTGTGTGTGTTTCTTCGGTAAAGTGATTTATTGAAGTGTTCAGTCAAGTACGGCGCTGGCTACGCACATGTCCGTAAGAAATGTAATGTTCTGTCGAATATAGTGCTTGTACTTGGTCATTGTCTTTATTTGCCCGTTCCGTTTTTTGTGTAACGTGTAACGTAAGTGTTGAAGTGGTTTATTTAAGTGTGTTTTTGAAGTTTCCGCCGTGAATGGACAAATGACGTTAGAAGGAAAGCCTTTTGAAAGTAATATAATAACATATAATATTATGATATATATATATATATATATATATTCTTTCTTTCTCCTTTTTTTACCAATAAAAGTAATTGCAGTGTGTGTGCGTGTCCCTGAAGTACTGTAAATGTGGGTTTCACCGCAGCCATTATGATTTGTCAATGAATGTGTTTTGTTTTTTTTTCCCTTTCTAGCAGTATGGACCACAGACCGGCGTTTGTGCTGATGGCGGGCTCTACCAACATCAGGCTCCAGGCCACGCCAGAGGCCCTGGCTGCGTGGAGAAGCATGCAGGCCCAAGACAGCAGGCGCACGTGCAAGGTCCCGTCCACGGTCTTGAGGGAGGCGGTGGAGGGGGTCCGAGAGGCGGGCGGCAACCCGGCCCACAGAGGCCAGGTACTGAGCCAGATGACCCTTCAATTTGGCCGGTACTATGGGAAAAACTTCCAGTGGCTGCTGACCCACGACGTGGGTTACGTCGCCAGTCTGCTGGTGAGCCACCGGAAGGAGCGCGAGGCGGGCAATGTCAGCAGCAGTCCCCTCATGATCAACAAGGACGCGCTGCTGAAATACGCTCGCCTCTTCCCGCCCATGGTGGCCGCCATCGCCAACAAGGGGAGGACGGGTACCGCGTCGGAGGGCGACTGTAAGGTGGGCTTCGGCCCGCACGCGGAGCTCACTTACAGTCAGCTCTACGAAGGGCAGAGCACGGAACTCACCAGGTAAGATGACGGCATGTGAAGCGTACTGTGAACAACGATGCCGGCATAGTTTCATGCTTCTCCCACATTTCCTTTCATCATAGTTATAGGGCGAGGCTGGTGATGTTGACCCCCCAGGGTGCGGGCACCCGGTTGGCCCTGCTGCAGCGCTACGTCAAGCGGAGGGACCGTGAACGGCGGCGGCAGCAGCAGCAGCAAGCCGGGAGCTCGTCTCTCCCCTCGACTTCTGCCTCCACTTCCTCTCTGGCTGCGGCGGCGCCACATCGACCCAAGAAGAAGAAGCAGCAGTCGGCGGACCACGTCCCGTCTGGTGAGCAGCCATTTCCCGTCTATGAAAAAGACTACACTATATGTGACCTCGTACGCTTGTCTGACTGTTGTCGCATAATGTCAGCTTCCCAGGCCTCCTCCACTCCCTCTCGGGCTGCCACGGCGACACATGGACCCAAGAAGCAGCGGTCGGCGGACCACGTCCCGTCTGGTGAGTAGCCACTTCATAGCAATGAAAAAGACTACACTATAGGCGACCTCGTACGCTCCTCTGACTGTTGTCGCATAATGTCAGCTTCCCAGGCCTCCTCCACTTCCTCTCCGGTTCCCGCTGCCAAGAGGCGACGCTCGGAGGACCACGTCCCGTCTGGTGAGTAGTCATTTCCCGTCCCCTGTCATTGTGAAAGACTATACGTGACCCCGTATGCACGTCTGACTGTTGTCGCGTAATGTATCAGCTTCCCAGGGCGCCGCTTTGGATAAGCAAAAGCCTGACGAAGATGACCGGTTGATGATGGAAGCTACAGACGCCTGTGAGGAGAGCGTCGGGGCTTCCGGTTAGTATTATGCGCCTATAGTATTAGCTCTTACCATTTGTACTGCAGGCTGGCCTGCGACACGAAGGTGATTGAGCAGATGAAAAGGAAGACACTTTGAAACAGCGCCACACGCCTGCTGTTTTTTTGACAGGTTAACACGTGAATTTCTCATCACATGTGAATTTCTTCTCAGGACACGCTCCTCAGACTCCTCCCGCTCCGGCCGCTGCCCTCCTCCGCCCCGCTCCCTCGCCAGAGGTTTGTATTTGTGCCGAGTGGAAATGACGTAGCCGGCCGTTAAGCGGTGTGTTTCACTCAATCCCGCAATCAATGTCCTCTCGTGCCATTTCAGATTGCCTTGCCAGAGCCCTGGAAGCGATCTCTGCCACGAGAGCAGCAGGCGTGGGTCAGCGAGGCCCTGTTCACCCGCGACAGAACGGGGAAGGGTGGTTCTGAGGCAGGACCCGCAGATGATGAACTGCCCTCCTGAGCTGCGCAGAGAGTACAGCCAGCCGCCGTCCAGCCCGGATGCTTTCTTCCAGCGCCCCTTCTTCCTGTGGGCCCCGTACCGCCTCTGGCGCGTCAACCTGCAGTGCCCCTTGTGCCAGCACAAGCTCACCGCCTGTGGGTTTTACAAGACGGTGCGCAAAGTGCTGGACAGGGACGGCTGGTACTACATGGGTACAGAGTACCTGGAGTGCCAGTACTGTAGGAAGAAGGTGGCATCTTGGGCAGACTGCATCATCTCCCAGCTGCTCCCTCGCCAGAGGCGGTGCTTCCCAGCTGTGCTGACGTACAGGTAAGAAAGCATCCAGCGTTCCTACAGGCGTGGGGGAAATGCATCGTTGCACGTTTGAAATGTAACCGTCTGCCCCATTTGTGCGGCCGCAGGCTGGCGTGCGACAAAAAGGTCATCGACCAGATGAAGAGGAGGACGCTCGGTAACAGCGCCACCAGCCTGCTGTCCGTCATACAGGATCAGCACGAGACTGACTGGAACGAGCAAGCCGGCCGCTACCTGGACATCATGCGGGACACAGGCCTTCCCGGGACACAGGCCGCTGCTCCTCTTCCCGTGCCGGCCATGCCTGCGTTGCCCAGCTACCAGTGGATGCTGTCTGTTTACGCCAAGGCCACATTCGGTAGGATAGACGAGCTCAGGGCCAAAGTTACGTCTGTCTTCGGCTCTGTCCTGAAGTTGGACGCCACGAAAAAGGTAGGTAGCTTTTTTTGAACCCGGGCTCCTCTCACTCCATCCGTAATGTCAGCAACACTTTAAAAACCGGATACTGTCGTCCGCAGGTGACCAAGAAGCTGGCCGGGGCCGACGCCGGCACCGCCAAGTGGTGCGTCAACGTGGGGAACGAACAGGGCCAGGTGCTCATGTCCGTCCTCACTGCGGCCGAGGGCTACGGTCTAAGGGACATGGCCGACGGCCTCCAGGAGCGGTACCGGCGGGCGGGGGTGGAGCCGCCGTCCCTCCTCTACGTGGACCGTGACTGCTGCCGGAGCGACGGGGGGAAGTGCGCGCCGGCGGCTCTCTTTCCGCGGTGGAGCCAGTTGCAGGTGAAGCTGGACATCAAGCATTTCATCCGCAGGCTGGCGTCGGGGGTGGTCACGGACAGCCACATCCTCTATCCCGCTTTCATGCGGCGGCTGTCCATGGCCATTTATGAGTGGGACCCGGAGGACCTGGCCCGCTTGCGGAGAGCCAAGGGGGCCTCGGCTGGCACAAACCCGCTTCGCATCCAGGAGATGGCTCGGCACTGTCGCCGACGCACGCGGGGCGCGCGGGAGACGGAGCGTCTCCTGGAGGAGGCGCTGGCAGATTTCGGCGTGGCTGTGGACCAGATGGGCGTTCCCCTCCTGGACAGCGCCCGCATGGCGGCCACCTGGGCGACAGAGAAGCGGCATCTGCCTTGTATCCAGGTAATATGCGCGTGCACAATACGTCGACCCTGTCTTTACATTGCCTCGCATCTTACCCCCGTGTGCGTCGTCACGTACAGGACCCACCGGGCATCCCGCTCTACACCAGGGTCGGACAGGTGACCAAGGACGGGGTGGTGCTGCCCGTCTTCAGGTGCGCGCGCGGCTCTACGTCCTTGGAGTCGTTCCACCTGCACCTCAACAGGTTCATTCCGGGTGAGCAGAAGCGACAGCCACTTGAGGCTCTGACTGTGAACTCAGACATTTGATGTTGTGCTCGTGCGTGAGTTTTTTGTGTCATCGTTACTGTCAGGATAATTCTTTTCTTCAGGCACGGAGACTTCAGAACACTTGGGTTGAGAATTTATTGCTGCAGCAAGAGTCAAGTCAGTTACAATGTGTGGTCATTGCAGTCTGGGTTGACTGGTTTTCTATAGCTCAAATCGTCCTCTTATACATGGTTGCCAGAGAACTTTGTCCCTGTCACTCACAGTCTTGATCAGTTTAACAATATCAACAGGACACATTACCCGAGTAAATCACAAGTTATCAATATCAGTAGGAAACATCTTGGTGCAGACTGTCTGAGTCAATCATAAGACTCTAGTCTCTAGTCAGACTGCTCGTTTCCTCCTGTACTGGACTGCAGCATGCTCTTATCCCATAGTATAACTCAATCAAACAGTTACTCCTTAGGCTAAGTACAGATTTAGCAAGGCCGTGAGGGATGCTAAGAAACGGTACTCGTGGAAACTGAAGCAGCAGTTTGCAGCCAGTGACACTACATCTGTGTTGAAGCCTGTCACTTTAACTATAAACCTGTCAGTCTCTATCAGTCTCTAAATGATCTGTGCCTCGTTGAAAGGTTGAATGAGTTTTACTGTCGCTTTGATGGTCAAGCTGTTAGTGCTGACACCGTCCCACACGACACCTACAGCTATCAGCAGCCTCCACCTCCTCACATATGGCCCTCACATCCACCTCGTCAACGACCCTCTCACCTCTAGAGAGGGACGTTAAGGTGCTGTTCACGAGACAGAACCCCCGCAAAGGTGTTCACCGTCACCTTTAACACCTCATTGGAGACATGCCATGTACCAGCCAGCTTCAAAGCCTTCATCCCCATCCCCAAGGACCCCTGGATTTAACGACTACAGACCCATTGCTCTGAGCGCCTGGTGCCCCCCCCCACCTGAAATCCCTCAACGACCCGGCCCCCCTGCAGTTTGCCCTCAGAGCGCCCTCACCAAATATGTTGTTTGATTCTTGTCTTTTTTTTACATGTTATATGTACGCACCAAGGACCAGAGCATGTTCCTCTTAAGTGTAAACTTCATCGGCGAATAAAGCTATTCTGATTCTTACAGGCACGAGTGCAAACGGCTTGCACTTCCAAATGTACCTGTTGGACGGGCTGGCGGCGTGGAATGAGGACAGGGCGCGTGACGCGGTGCGTGCCACGACTGACGGGCAGCGGACTGAGCTGCGGCGGCGCGGCTACGCAAGCCAAGATGTGCACACATTAAACCAGATGGCCATGGAGATGTACGGGCACATTCTGGTGGAGACGTACATGCAGCCGCTGGAGTACACAGGTAGCAGAGCATTTTCACCCTTTGCAGGGAAGCCTGGTGCTTTGCGTCCCAAAAGCTCATGTGGTTTTCTCCTCCCTCAGGCGAATTGATCGGCATGGACTACCTGTACGCCCAGACCGGCCGGCCCCTCCAGGAGTTTAACGATGACCTGGATGAGCCGGACAACCTGGAGGAGCTGGAGGGAGAGGGGTTTGAGGAGGAGGAGGAGGAGCAGCGCGCGGAGCTCTCAGATGAGGTGTTTGAGGAGTTCCACCTCAATCTCAATGATGACAGGTTTTGGCGCCCCTCCCAGCCTCACATCCCTGCCAGCTGTGCTGCTGCTGTCATCCTCAGCCCTGCTGCTGCTGCTGCTGCTGCTGCTGACGACGCCACCACCACCACCAGCTCGGCGAATGTCATCGCCCGCCCTGCTGCTGCTGTCATTGCCCGCCCTGCTGCTGCTGACAACGCCGTCGCCACCACCAGCTCGGCGACTGTCATCGCCCGCCCTGCTACCGATGCCGCCTCTGCTGCTGCTGACCACGCCCAGGGGGACAGCGTGGATCCACACGGGGTTCCCGGTTACCAACATGTGGTCAAGCTGGCAAAAGCTCTGGTGGCGCTGCGGGGTCAGGGCTTTGTCACACAGGGCCAGGTGGAGGAGCTGGTGAGTTTATGGCAGAATCTCCCAGAGTCAGACAAGGGCCCTGTGGTGTACCCCCCTCGTCACAGGACCGAGCTGGTGAAGGGGAGATTCAAAAAGTATCGGGCCAGCAGTCGGGCCACGGCTCAGTGGCCCGACTGCAGCCGGCTGGTGGATGCCATCTTCCGCCAGCTGTGCGTCCTCCATCCGGCCAATCGCAGGCTGAGGGGGATGACGGTCACCAGGTGGACCCTGATGCTGCACGATTACAACAGCATCAGCAGCGCCGTGGAGGTACACCCGGCGCTGCGGTCCCGCACCAGGATCCGGCTCTTCAGTGTCAACCAGCACACTCTGTCGCAGTGGTAAGAAGAATGGATGGATGGGTGACTGTGTGTGCGTGCGTGAGTGTATGCTACGTCTTGAGTTGGATCACAACTTCACCAATGTTATATGACTCCATAGGCACAACCGGGGTGTGACTGCGCGGTTGACGGCCGAGGTGGTGGACGCCATCCCCGCCATGAGTGCTGCTCCCCAAGCCAGTCAGGCCATCCTGCCCACCAGGGAAGGGACGACGACGACGACGACGACGACGACGACGACGGCGGCGGCGGCGGAGGGGCCTTTGCTGTACAAGGATCTGCTTCCTCCTCCGCCGGCCCCCGTTTGTGTGGTCACCGCCATCCCCGCCGCAAGTGCTCCTCCCCGGGCCCGCCTGGTCCACACCGATCCGCTCCCTCCGTCGGCGCCTCTGCCAGAGGATCCCCTCCCCGGTCCTTCTGGGCTGAGTGCGGCGGCCGGCGGATCGCGTTCCCTTTCCTCTTCTGTCGCCACAGCCCTCTCGGTCGCCACAGACGCTCCCGTGTTGGCCAAAACGACGGCGTGGCGCAGAAAACAACTGGAACGGAGGAGAGCGGAGGCGGCGCTGAGAGGGGTGACTCTCAAGCCTCGCAAAACATGGACCCTCACCTGCAAAGACTGTGGCCAACCCAAGACTAAAGAACAGGGCCACAGGGTGTTGAGAACCGCGTCGGGGCAGAGGGTTTACTTCTGCCCTGTGGAAGCTGCTGGGAAGTCCCCGGAGGAGTGGCTTGCCTCCCTCCCTCCTTAATTGCACCGCTTTTTCTTGTTGTTTATTTATTATGTTTTGGCCAAAATGTTGTCAAAATATAATTTTGCTTTCCACCAACTGGCTGCTTCGGGTTGTCTTTTTTTTTTTTTATACGAAATGACTTGGATGCTGACAAACAATGTCGGCTTTATTAGGAGGACGCATTGTCAAACCAACCAATACAGCGGCAACGACTAATTGACGTTAGTGAAATACAATTCATTCAGAGTTACAATTGACACACCGACAAACAACGTCACATTAGTCAAACGTCGTCTTTATTATTATTATGTCGTGGAGCGCGAGGAGCGCTAACAATAACAAAGGTTCCACGTGGAGGGGCGGTCCCCGGTCAGCTGAAGACAGTCCCCCTGTTTTGTTTTGACTTTCGAGGCGTCTGACGTCACCGCAGTCACCTGGCCGTGTGCATCGCTCCGCCTCACGTTATTTAAACGCTGCTCACCCCTATTATACACGCACTGGTGAATCTGCACACAGCACTGATTGTTCCTGAGCTAGTCACCAAAGAATCTCACTGTGTGTATGATTGTGTTCTTGATAATAAATATTATTTGATTTGGGGTGGAGGAGACACTGAGACTAATCAAGACAGTGTGAGCATATAAACGTTACGTCACGCGTGCAACATGGCTAATGTTATACCAAACGCATACAGATAACTGACTTAGACTTTGTCACTAAATTTGGACTAAAATTAATGAATGTCATATGACTAATATCTGACTTAAATCACAAAACAAATATCTGTGGCTGAGTCCAAAACTCAAATGAAACTCCCTGTCGAAATCAACAGGCATCAGCTCATAAAGGGTGAGAACACAGCTGAGCTTCTTTAGGAAGCTGTGTCCGTCCACAAGCGGCTTCCTGCACTTTCCCCGTCTCCTTATCTGGAATACTGGAATACTTCCATCAGTTGTTTCACTGCCCCTAATAAGCAGCACAGTGTGGCACTTTATTGCCTTTTCCTCCTTTGTGAAGCAGTTACTAATACTGGCTTTTCACATGCTCACCTATGAGCTGTAAACATGTTTTAGGTCGATTGAAGCGAGCCAGGACAAAGATTGAAGCGAGCCAGGACAAACTGGGCAGAGGCTGCATGACCAGTAGAGACGCTGGTTGCAAGATGACACAAAGCTTCTGGATGGTGGAGAGGTACAGCGTGGAGGGGATCATCCAGTCTGCTCTGCTCCTCCACCAGAGAAGCACGGGAGAAGAGAGACACGAAGCTGCAAGTGTCCCACAGCACAACTTGCGACAGAATATGGAGAAGCATAAAAGATGAAAGCACTATATTAAGACTTGTGTTACCCAGATGAGGTATATGATGCTGAAAGTAAAATAGGAATTACCAAAGTAACTTGTAAATGCAGTGCTGTAGAATATAGAAGAATGAATGGTAACAAGCCAGCATAATAGACATCAAGGTCATATGAAGAAAGAATCAGAAAGCTGCAAACTGCAGTCAGACTCGATGATCAACGGCAAGCACTGATAAACCGCACAATTCTTTATCATTGGGGGTAGATTTAATCCATCAGACAGTAAATGCAGTAAACATACTTTGTCTTTCGTCATCAGCTCATCTGGTTTTTCTGCAACCTCTGCTGGAACAGACCACAGAAGCAGTGCAAACAGGATGACAAACCCTGAATCTACACCTCAATCCACTCTGCGGAGGATTGTATTGATGATTGATTTTGGAACCTTTTTCTTTTTACACAAGTCATGTTCTCTATAGCAAAGTCCTTTTAAGCGATCATTCCTGGATACACGTTTTAAAACTCTGTAATGGTTTACTCGATTCAAAATTCAACATTATTTATACAGCGCCATTCGCAACAAACTATCTATTACTGTTATTTATTGCCCATTACTTATCTTATGCAGTGACACTTGATGCTCTTATTAGTTGTGTTCATTTAAATGGTGTGCAGGATTACACCTTAGGAGGAGGAGGAGATGAGGGAAGTTTGACTCTTCAACTACAGACGCGTCCTCTGTGTGGGGGCGGGGCGGGGCGCTCACTGCCGGGCTCCTGGCTGGAAGTGTGAAGAAGAGGAGGGGCGCGAACAACTTGGCTGCCGTCACCTGCGCTACTGGTGAGAAACCTCTACTGTAACATTGATTTGGACTCTTTCATTTGATTAATTGACAGTTAAACTTTCTCCAGAAGTTTCGTCACAGATTGGGTTTGCTTCATTAGGTCAACGGCCTCATTTCGGGTTCTTTTTGTGTGTAGAGGACAAGGTGGTGGGTCAATTAAGCTCAGAGGAGGGTGGCGTGCATTTATTTTAGGATGCTTATGGTATCTTTACGTGGTATCTTTATCTTTACTTTGAGCTTTAAGTAAGGGAAGTTCGAGTGTAGGCGAAATAACACCGTCATTTGGTAGCTGAGAGTAAAATTGTCGACGAGAACAACATTATGCGCAAAGGAAGGCGAGGGCGCCATGACAGTTTGGGAGCTCGTGTACTGGTGTCCAGTCCACGACCAGTCCAATGCCAGTGACATTTTGGATAACACTGACATTCGGACCACCATGGCGGAATTTGCATATATTCCAATATCGGTGTCGCACAGTCTGCAAAAGGTGAGTCTGGGACGTTCTATTTGTATCTGCTGCCGCTCGTACGCCGTTGGTCACGTTAAATTTTTGTAAACATGGAATGCTGCAGTACTGCTCGCGGCCTGAATTGTGAGAGGGTTCGCGGGCGTTGCGCCGTTTGACCGCTGAACCTAACCGGATGTAAATGAGTCCTGTGATTGTTTGCCAACGTCTGTTTTGGAGAAAATATGTCAGATTTGGGGCGCAATTGTCTCCCAATCCTCAACTGGTTCACTTATGATGGTTTGTGTATGTAATGTGTATGAATGTGAGAAGCTGCAGTACCGCTCGCGGCCTGCAGCTGGCGGTAATGCAAGCGGGGGTGGCGCTGTTTCACATGGAAACAAACCGGAAGTAAACAAAGGCTGAATGAATGATTCTTTCTTTTGAGCTAAAACTGTTAAAATGTGGAACGCTTCACGAATTTGCGTGTCATCCTTGCGCAGGGGCCATGCTAATCTTCTCTGTATCGTTCCAATTTTAGTATATGTGCTTCCGAAGAAACACAATTAAACCCCTGGAACTCTCCCCTTATGAACGGGGACCGACAACTATGCAGCCACAGTGCTGGTTGGGACGTCTGGAGCCTGCCAGGGCTCGGGAAGACGGTTTAAAAACAACCTGCAAACTATACAAAACACATGGCACTGATTTACCACCATAGAGTGTATCATGTGGACATAATATGTCTCAACAGTGACGTTAAACAGATCTACAGTAAACGATGATGATGCCATCCAAAGTGATGTGATGTGAAACAGGCTGTACAGCGTACTAAACGATAATGACGCTATCCAAACTGACGAACTCAAAACAGTGATTTTCTCTACATGATTTTGGCCGCCAAAACAGCCACACAAGTCTTAGTAACATGATTCCTAACGTGTAGGCATTATAAATACCTACATGTTAGGAATCTAGGTCCACTCTGACGTCGCGCGTGCTGTGTGGGCATTGTGGGAAATCTATGATAAGCATGCGTGACCTCAGCTCCGACGGTTGGACGGCTTCGTGGGCAGGAGACACAATCGTATGGATTTCTACATTACTACATTATTTAAAGGATCATGCGATGTTTGCTATAACCTCTAACTCTATGCTGAGTTTAAAGGGAAAGGAAGTGTAGTTGATTCCCCTCACATTGTGCAAATCGGTCTTAGACTGCCATCTAGCGGTGATCGCGCGGCATTACAATGGAGTGACCTACTCGAATCAGAAAGTCCACACTAAACACACAGCGTGCTGTTCACACAATTCTCACAATGCCAAAGCTGCGTATATTGGGTAAGTGCAATGCACATTCGGCGCGACATTCAGGGGGACCCACGTGCCACGCACATTGATCTTCAGCCAAATCTTTTTTGTTTTGTTTTCTTGTGGTTATTTTGTAGATTGTAGTTGTGCTCCTTCAGTACCATTATACTTCCCTTGATTAGCTCAATATTGTTGTTTTACGTAGCAATGCAGTGACTAGAAGCTTTTTAGCTTTTCTTTTTTAGCTTTGCTAATGATGTTTTAGTGGTGGCACATTCCTTCATTTTTATTGCATTTGTCACAATAATCCTCAAAGAAATTTGTCTCTTATTTTCTTGTATGTGTAACCAGTTGATTGAACTGCGGAGCAAACCTTGATTTTTTTTTGCCAGAAAGTGACTCAAACTTCATGATAGCAGAGCAGTTTGGACGCAGTTTGCACACCATCCTTAAGTTTAGATCAGTTATCGTCTATGAAATGCTGACACATAATACACAGTAGTATTATGTTTCATACTGATGCACATGTATATAAGCTTCAAGCTTTTAATGTAGAAAAAGATAATTCTACTAGCAACAGAAGTAATACATGTGATGAATTGTAGTCCTTATATTAGGGGTAACAGTATACGGCTAGCGTAGTAGCGATCGATCTTATCAGAGTGTGGTGAACCAAAACAAAGAAAAGACAGAACAATTAAAATGCGACTGAAGTTGTGTTCATCCCAAACTTGGTGTGTGTTGTTGAAGAAGAATGCAGTGAACAAGTACTAGTAGGATTGGTGATTATACATTGAAGAATAAAATGAATGACAGTGGTTCTTCTGCTGCTTCTTCTTCTTCTTCTTTTCCTTTCGGCTGCTCCCTTCAGGGGTCGCCACAGCAAGTCATCCGTCTCCATCCACCCCTATCCTCTGCATCCTCTTCTCTTACACCTCATATCCTCCTTCACTACATCCATATATCTCCTCTTTGGTCTTCCTCTAGGCCTCCTGCCTGGCTGTTCCCACCTTAGCATCCTTTTCCCAATAAATTCACTATCCCTCCTCTGTACATGTCCAAAACCATCTCAGTCTGGCCTCTCTGACTTTAGCTTATGTACTCATTCCTGATCCTATCCATCCTTGTCACTCCCAAAGAGAACCTCAACATTTTCATTTCTGCTACCTCTAACTCTGCCTCCTGTGCCTTCCTCAGTGCCACTGTCTCCAAACCATGCAGCATCGCTGGTCTCACCACTGTCTTGTACACCTTTCCTTTCGTTCTTGCTGAGACTCTTTTGTCACACATCACTCCTGACACTTTTCTCCACCCGTTCCAACCTGCTTGCACACGTTTCTTCACCTGTTTTACGCACTCTCCGTTGCTCTGGACTGTTGACCCTAAGTACTTCAAATCCTCCACCTTCTTTATCTTTTCTCCCTGTAACCTCACTGTTCCACTCGTGTCCCTCTCATTCACACACACGTACTCTGTCTTACTGCGGCTAGCCTTCATCCCTCTTCTTTCCACTGCATACCTCCACCTCTCCAGATTTTCCTCTACCTGCTCCCTGCTCTCACTACAGATCACACTGTTATCTGCAAACATCATGGTCCATGGAGATTCCTGTCTGACTTCATCTGTCAATCTAGCAAACAAGAAGGGGCTCACGGCTGATCCTTGTGCCTTCCTTGTGCCGGTCCCAAGCCCGGATAAATGCAGAGGGTCGTGTCAGGAAGGGCATCCGACGTAAAACCTACGCCAAAAAATCAATGATGCAAGTTAATGAATGACAGTGGTTACAATGGGGAAATTAACAGTAGAACCACCGGTTGCCTGCTGCAATAGACGTTGTGAGCATGTAGAATATTGTTGGTGTGAGTGCGTTTTTGAAGTCCTAATGAACAGAGAGAACTTCAGTTTTATGCCAGTGACGTCAATGTTTACATGTGCAGTTGATTCCATTTTGACCCCAGTTAACCTGCAGCTGCCATTGCTACGTCAGGCTGATGTGCTTGTCTCCATTAGTTCAAACTTTTCTGCATGCCTGCAGTCCTTTTTTGTGTGCAATTTGGTGCATTGAATTAGCCCATTTAGTGTAACTGTGTAACTGTAAACCAAAGATTAATGAAAACAGTCAAATGAATAACTCCAGAAACCAGCCTTATGTTCAGTGGGAACACTCAAACAGTAACTTTATCAAAGTAACTGTATCACAGAAGTGACAGTCGGTCACAAATTACTTGATAGTTCATGTTAAAGACAGATTGCAATTGAAGCAACCGAGTGCCCAATGAAATGACTGCGCCTCCAAGTGTCACAGCGCTGACTGTCCAGTTCTCCTCCTAATTAGCAGCTGAGGTTGCAGGGGTCAGCGGGAAAGATGTCGGCTGTGAGGAGGCCTCAAAACTCAGTGTTCCCCAAAATTGTCATCCACCAGCTCCTCCATCTCTCCAAAGTCGTCCTCCAGCTGTTCATCCATTGTTAAAAGTCCATGAGCAAGTGGCCAGTCTGCGCATACAGGGTAAGGGAAAAGAATATTGGCTTCTATAATTCCACAAAATACATGGATTTGTGTAAATGAGCTTTGCAAACTTTTCTTTTCAAAGTATTTTGCGCAGGGAGCTTTGGACCTCTTAAATCTCCCCTTCACCAGCTCGCTCCTGTGACGTGGGGGGTACACCACTGGGCCCCTGTCCCCTTGGGGAGATTCTGACACAAACCCACAAGCTCCTACACCTTGCCCTGGGTTATGTAGCCCTGCTCCATCAGAGCGTTGGCCAGCCGGACGACGTGATGGTACCCGGGAACCCCGTCAGGATCCACGCTGTCCCCCCGGGCGGCAGCAGAGGTGGTGGCGGCGGCGGCCGCGGCGGCGGCAGCACAGCTGGCAGGGATGAGCGGCTGGGAGGGGACCCAAAAGCCGTCGTCGTCCAGATCACGGTTGAACTCCCCAAACCCCTCGTCCGGGAGCTCTGCCCGCTCCTCCTCCTCCTCCTGCTTGTTGTCGCCCTCCTCCCCCGGCTCCCTTGAGGTTGTCAGGCTCATCCGGGTCATCGTTGAATTCCTGCATGGCCCCGGCCGGTCTGGGTGTACAAGTAACGCGTGCCGATGAATTCGCCTGAGGGAGGAGAAAACCATATGAGCTTTTGTGACGCAAACCACCAGGCTTTCCTGCAAAGGTTGAAAATACTCTACCTGCTACCTGTGTACTCCAGCCGACGCGTGTAGCCTTCACCAGAGTGTGCCCGGAAAACTCCACGGCCATCTGGTGTAACGTGTGCACACCCTGGCTAGAGTAGCACCGCCGCAGCTCAGTCCGCTGCTCAGACTGGCTGTCACTCGCCGCATCGCGCGCGCGGTCCTCGCTCCACGCCGCCAGCCGGCCAACAGGTACAGTTGTGTTCAAAATAATAGCAGTGTGTTTAAAAAAGTAAAGCTCAAAGTCCTTACAATAGTTTACAATCATTTATTTTCAAAACAGTAAGTTTGAAAATAAAAGCACAATTCACTCAATGATGTTGCAATATAATACAAAATACAATAAATCAATCATCAAACTCCCACCATCATAAACAACACAAAGGGCAGCAGTAGTGTACTCCAACCGTGGGCAATGTTGCTTCACCAACAACAACAACAACAACAACAACAACAACAACAAAAAGTGCAGGAACAAGTGCAATTGTTGCCACAAATTGAAATACTACCAAGTGCTGCATAAGTACTAGTAGTAGTAGTAGTATTACTCCAAGGGCAATGTAAACAACAACAAGTGCAGGAAAATTGCACAGCAAACTCGTACAAATACTACCAAAGCAGCAGAACAACAAAGTGCTGCATAAGGAGTAATAGCAGCAGTAGAACTAAGGGCAGCATTGTTGTTGCAAACAAATTAAGGAGGGAGGGAGGGAGGGAGGCAAGCCACTCCTCTGGGGAGTTTTGGCCGTTATACCGGCCAAATTGAAGTTTCATCTGGCTCAGTACCTGGCCTCTGTGGGCCGGGTCACCGCCCGCCGATCGGACCCCCCCCCACCGCCTCCCTCAGGACCGCGGCCGGGGCCTCGCACGTGCGCCTGCTGACTCCGGCCTGCCCGCTCCTCACCGCAGCGTGCCGTGGCGTGGAGCCTGATGTTGGCAGAGCCCGCCTTCAACACAAACTTTGGCCTATGGTCCATACTGCTAGAAAGGAAGGAAAGGAAAAACAAGCTAGGGCTGCACCTAACGATTAATCTACAGATTCTTTTTTGGATTAGTCGATTAATCTATAGATTCTATTTATTACGCAATAAAACAAGGATTTCCCCCAAATTACATATTTATCACATTAATTATTCAATATTTTCTTCAATCATCTTCTCTTGAAAACAAACAAATGTAACAAAGATTTGCAGTCCATTATTCCACAACTAGCCAACTTTTGACTGATAATCTTCGTTTTACAATCCGACATATTGCTTATTCAAGTGAAAGTGATCGAGAGCAATCTGCATTCCACAACAAAACTACATGAGTCGCAGGTCAGTTTGGTCTGATGGGGGGGGGGGGGCAGATCAGTTTGCGCTTCCGCACGTCAGCCGGCAGGTAACCGCTTGCGGCTCGCTAATACACTACTTTGGCTGCTGGGGGACCGATAAAGAGGCAGGTAGTAGGTAGTAGTTCCTTACCTGGTTCAAGTTTGTAGCTGAAAATTTTTGGAAACTACTTGCAAACGACAGATGAATGACAGCAGCGTGCGCTCACACCTCTCGCTTGTAGAGTTCAGCACCGACTGAGCTTTCTCGCGAAAATTTATCAGGGGCCGCGGCCTTCTAATTGACTGAGCTAATGTTGTTCTCCGGCAAAATCGCTAAGCCAATCGCGTGTGCCGACAACTCGGGACTCTGCTCCGTAGACTTGCCTGTTGCAACAACTGGGCCCTGTTAACTGGAACAGCAACTGTCCTTCCCCTCTGGGTGCTGCCTTCGGTCGCCTGTTTGACACTGTTTGATTTCACCAATTGAACTCCACACTGCTATTATTTTGAACTCGCAGCTTTCAATCTATTCGATTCAATTACACAGAATAAGCAGCAGGCTTGTCATGACTGTTGGCTCTATTGGTTTTCTATGACTCTACTACACCTACTAGTAAATTATTTGCCATGTTGATAAATAATTTCGACCAAAAACAGTTGTTTATCTGCTTAGTGATGTTAACCTGCTATTATTTTGAACACAACTGCACATCTGAAAGTGCCAGCCGTTTGCATTCATGCCTGTAAGGAGTCACGGTGACACGCGTGCACACGACATCAAATGTCCCCGAGTCCACAGTAGAGGGCGACACGGGAGTGGATTTGCACTCCTGTCCTGTCCCACTCCCACAGAAAAAAATCTTGTCCCGTCCCAGAGTAAAAAAGAATTCCTCTCCCCTCCCAGTAAAATGACTCCCACTCCCGTCCCGCTCCCATTTTTTTTTCTTTCTAGTCTTTAGGCAATACATTGAATTTGATTTGATCTTCTCCCCATTCTTTTTTAGATATCTTTGTGTGCTGCAGTTTTATTTAAAAAGATATGGCAACAGGAACAGTTCATCGGTGGTAGTATAGGGAGGCATCTATTGCCTTAATCCAAGCAAAAAACCTTCACTGAAGGGCACAAAATAATCTAGTGTAAGGAAATCTATAGATCATAGACTACTGCATGATATCAAGGTAACATTTTTGTATTACAATAAAAGTGTGGAGTGACTCCAAGGGCCGCGCGCACACCTGAAGACTGGCAGCACCACCCCGCCCTTTGGCTGACCCTGGTGTAGAGCCCGATGACGGGGGGTCCCGGACGTGACGACACACACGGGGTAAGTGCCGGGTCACGGCGGCAACGCAATTAAAGACAAGGTCACTGTATTGTACACGCATATTACCTGGATACAAGCCAGATGCCGCTTCTCTGTCTCCCAGGTGGCCGCCATGCGGGCGCTGTCCAGGAGGGGAACGCCCATCTGGTCGGCGCCAAAATCTGCCAGCGTCTCCTGGGCGCTCCGTCTCCCACGCCTCCCGCGTGCTGCGGCGACGACAGGGCCGAGCCATCTCCCTGATGCCAAGTGGCCGCACGCACGCGTAGGCCCCTTTGGTGGCCGCGCACTTCCCCCCCGTTGCTCCCGCAGCAGTCCCGGTCCACGTAGAGGAGGGACGGCGGCTCCCCCCCCGCCCGATGGTACCGCTCCTGGAGGCCGTCGGCCATGTCCCTCAGACCGCCTCCCTCAGCCACCGTGAGGACGGACAGGAGCACCTGGCCGTGTTCGTTCCCCACGTTCACGCACCATTTGGCGGTGCCGGCGTTGGCTCCGGCCAGCTTCTTGGTCACCTGCGTATGACGTTATCCAGTGTGAAAGTGGAATTGACATTGCGGTGCAAAAAGGTCCCTACCTTCTTCGTGTCGTCCAACTTCAGGGCCGAGCCAAAGACGGATGTGACTTTGGCCCTCAGCTCGTCTACCCTGCTGAACGTGTGCTTGGTGTAGATGGACAGCACCCAGTGGTAGCTCTGCAAGGGGGGCATGGTCAGGACGGGAGGATGGGCCGTGGCCCGGAGACATCAAACTGCCGACGGGCAGCTAGGTAGAGGCTGCTTTCGATGATTCCAGTTGTGGAAGTGCACAGCCTCCAGTGAGCCCAGCAGGCTGGTGGCGCTGTTGCCAAGTGTCCTCTTCTTCATCTGTTCCATCACCTTCTTGTCGCACGCCAGCCTGCGGCACAAACGGGACAGACGGTTGTGTTTCCAATGTGCAATGATGTTTTTGTTTGCCGCCTTTCACGGTCCCAATGCTTCACGTAGCGCTGCAGCAGGGCCGACCTGGTGCCCGCAACCAGAGGGGTCATTGTCACCAACCGTGCCCTGTAACTATGATAAAAAGAAATGTGGGAGAAGCATTAAACTATGCCAACATTGTTCATTGTACGCTTTACACGCCATCTTACCTGGTGAGTTCCTTGCTCTGCCCTTCATACAGCTGACTGTACATGAGCTCTGCGTGCGGACCCAAGCTCACCTTACAGTCGCCCTCTGCTGCGGTGCCCGTCCTCCCCTTGTCGGCGATGGAGAGGCAAGCGTACTCAAGCAGCACGTCCTTGTTGTCCATGAGGGGGGGGGGCTTACTTGCCCTTAGTACTGCTTCTATTACTACTTATGCAGCACTTTATTGATCTGCTTTGGTAGTATTTCTATGCGCAATTGCACTTGTTGTTTTTCCTGCACTTATTGTTGTTTACATTGCCCTTGGACTACTACTACTTATGCAGCACTTTTTGTTCTGGTAGTATTTCTATTTGTGGGAGTTTGTTATTGTTATTTATGCTGTGCAACAATTGCACTTGTTCTTGTTCTTTTTCCTGCACTTTTTGTTGTTAATGATGGTGGGAGTTTGATTATTTATTTATTGTTGTACTTTGGTTGTATTTGTATTATTTATGCAACATCATTGATTGCACTGTTCATTGTTAATTTGGTCCACAATGTTGTCACAATATAATAATGATCTTGCTTTCCACTACTGGCTGCTTTGGGTTGTCTTCTCTTCTATATGAAATCACTTGGACACCAACAACAAGATCACAGTCAAACGTCGTCTTTATTATGACACATTGTTAAATCAACCAATACAGAACCAACATTGACATTGAAATAAAATTCATTGAAAGTTACAATTGACAAGTCGGTCGTCCACCGGAGCGCTCGCTCTGCCAGAAGATCCCGTCCCCGATCCTTCTGGGCTGAGTGCCCCGGCCACCGGATCTTCTTCTGTTGCCACTGCCCTCTCAGCCAACACAGACGCCCCATGTGGTGATCAGGAAAAGAGTGAGTGAAAGGGTGAGCAGGGTTTGAATCAGGAGTGAACAGGTGAACTCAATCAGTGCTGAGTGAAGGATAGGATAGGAAGGAAGTGAGGTAATTGAGGAAGGTGGAGAAAATAAAAGTCAGATTGAAAGAAAATGGGAATCTTTACTACAACACAAGTAGCAAAATACTAAACAAAGTTTGCAAAGCTCATTTACACAAATCCATGTATTTTGTGGAACAATAGAAGCCAATATTCTTTTCTCTTACCCTGTATGCGCAGACTGGCCACCTCCTCTTGGACTTTTAACCGTGACCTAGATGAGTTAGACAGCAGCAAGGAGCAACCTGGTGAGGATGGACAGCTGGAGGATGACTTTGGAAAGATGGAGGAGCTAGTGCAGGGTTGTCAAACTCATTTTAGTTTTCTGCCACATTCAGCCCAATTTAGATTCAAGTGGAC
Organism: Genypterus blacodes; assembly: GCF_046128005.1. Classification (NCBI taxonomy): domain Eukaryota; kingdom Metazoa; phylum Chordata; class Actinopteri; order Ophidiiformes; family Ophidiidae; genus Genypterus; species Genypterus blacodes. The sequence continues at coordinate 873,195 of NW_027466853.1, forward strand.
CGGATTAGTAAAATTGTAGCATAACAACCTATAAATGGATGTAAATGGAAAACCCCAAGTTTTCCCCCCTTTTTTTTAGTGCAAAGAAGTACAGGTTCATATTGCAAATGTTTACTTTTATTACTTTTATTTAACTATCTTTTTCTCAGTGGTTACCAAACTTTTTCTGAAGGGTTCTTCATACTAATTTGCCCTACATTTTTTATTTGTCACTGATACCTATTGCTTTTTTGTTTGTTTGTTTCTTGTATATTACCATGTGTTTACACTGTTACGACCATATTGTCTTTGATTTCTTTCCCTTGTTTCTGTAGATAAGAAAATTTTCTCGCCCCCCACTTACCCAATAGACGCAGCTTTGGCATTGTGAAAATTGTGTGAACAGCGCGTTGTGTGTTTAGTGTGGACTTTCTGATTCGAGTAGGTCACACCATGGTAGTGCAGCGCTAGCACCGCTAGATGGCACTCTAAGACTGATTTGCACAGTGTGAGGGGAATCGACTACACTTCCTTTGACGTGTTGTGCTGCCTGGAGTCATAGACTCAGCACCATAACACTTTAAACTCAGCATAGACTTGGAGTAAATATCAAACATCATACGATCGTTTAAATAATGTGGTAATGTGGGAATCAATGTGATTTTGTCTCCTGCCCAAGTAGCCGTCCAACCGTCGGAGCTGACGTCACGCATGCTTATCATAGATTTCCCACAATGCCCACACAGCGCGCGCGGGGTCAGATTGGACCTAGATTCCTAACGTATGTATTGTAACTGTTAGTTTAGAGAAAAACATTGTCTTCCCAAGCCTTGGCATGCTCCAGACGTCCCTACCACCCAGTTGTGTGTATGGTTATCGGTCCCAGAATTTCATCAGAGTTCTCGTTACATTGTTGTGTTTCTTCGGAAGCACACATACTAACATTTAAACGATACAGAGAAGATAAGCATGACCCCTGCAAAATATTCGGTCCTCCCGCGGCTGCGGGATGCCACTACGGGGGGGTTTGCTCGAGTTTGTCAGCTGTTTCGGGAGAGGGAGCACCGCATGTTTACCTTTTTAGCTAGCTAGCTCCCCTCCACGTGTACCCTCTGTTGTTGTTATTGACGCACACTAGCGTATTAGAGTTAGTGCGCGTTTGAGGGAGCGAGCCGGTGGACGACCGACTGTTGTCAATTGTAACTTTTAATGAATTTGATTTCGATGTTGGTGCTGTATTGGTTTGTTTAACAATGTGTTATAATAAAGACGTTTGACTGTGACGTTGCTGTAAGTGTCCAAGATTTCATATAGAACAGAAGACAACCCAAAGCAGCCAGCCAGTCGTTAACTTCAGAGAGCAAGATTATTATATTATGACAACATTGTGGACCAAATTAACAATCAACAGTGGCAATTAACAGTGCAATGATGTTGCACACATAATACAAATACAACCAAAGTACTACAATAAATAAATACTGAAACTCCCACCATAAACAACAAAAAGTGCAGGAAAAACAAGTGAAATTAAACGAATAACAAACAGAAATACTACCAAAGCAGAACAATTAGTGCTGCAGTAGTAGTAGTCGTCGTCCAAGGGCAATGTTGCTTGCTCAAGATAAATAACAACATTCCTACCATAAACAACAAAAAGTGCAGGAACAAGAACAAGTAGTAGAAGTAGTAGAAGTGCGGCATAAGTAGTCTACTCCAAACAAGGGCAATGTTGCTTGCACAGCATAAATAACAATAACAAACTCCCACAAATAGAAATACTACCAGAACAAAAAGTGCTGCATAAGTAGTAGTAGTCCAAGGGCAATGTAGACAACAGTAAGTGCAGGAAAAACAACAAGTGCAATTGCGCAGCATAAGAAACAAAGAAACAAATTTCTGAACTAATTTCTAAAAATTAGAAATACTACCAAAGCAGATCAATAAAGTGCTGCATAAGTAGTAATAGAAGCGGTACGAAGGGCAAGTAAGCCCCCCCCCTCATGGACAACAAGGACGTGCTGCTGGAGTAGTGGAGGGAGGCAGTGGCTCAGTGGTAGAGCTTCCGCTTGGAAACCGGAGGATTGCTGGTTCGGGTCCCTGCCGAGGTGCCCCTGAGCAAGGCACCGAACCCTCAATTGCTCCCCCCTCTGTAACTTTCTGGGTGGTAATGTAATGTAAGTCGCTTTGGATAAAAGCGTCTGCTAAATGCTCGTAATGTAATGTAATGAGTACGCTTGCCTCTTCCCGCACATGGCGGGCGGCGCCATCGCCGACAAGGGGAGGACGGGCACCGCGGCAGAGGGCGACTGTAAGGTGAGCTTGGGTCAATAACATCATTGCACATTGGAAACACAACCGTCTGTCCCGTTTGTGCCGCAGGCTGGCGTGCGACAAGAAGGTGATGGAACAGATGAAGAAGAGGACACTTGGCAACAGCGCCACCAGCCTGCTGGGCTCACTGGAGGCTGTGCACTTCCACAACTGGAATCATCGAAAGCAGCCTCTACCTAGCTGCCCGTCGGCAGTTTGATGTCTCCGGGCCACGGCCCATCCTCCCGTCCTGACCATGCCCCCCTTGCAGAGCTACCACTGGGTGCTGTCCATCTACACCAAGCACACGTTCAGCAGGGTAGACGAGCTGAGGGCCAAAGTCACATCCGTCTTTGGCTCGGCCCTGAAGTTGGACGACACGAAGAAGGTAGGGACCTTTTTGCACCGCAATGTCAATTCCACTTTCACACTGGATAACGTCATACGCAGGTGACCAAGAAGCTGGCCGGAGCCAACGCCGGCACCGCCAAATGGTGCGTGAACGTGGGGAACGAACACGGCCAGGTGCTCCTGTCCGTCCTCACGGTGGCTGAGGGAGGCGGTCTGAGGGACATGGCCGACGGCCTCCAGGAGCGGTACCATCGGGCGGGGGGGGAGCCGCCGTCCCTCCTCTACGTGGACCGGGACTGCTGCGGGAGCAACGGGGGGGAAGTGCGCGGCCACCAAAGGGGCCTACGCGTGCGTGCGGCCACTTGGCATCAGGGAGATGGCTCGGCCCTGTCGTCGCCGCAGCACGCGGGAGGCGTGGGAGACGGAGCGCCCAGGAGACGCTGGCAGATTTTGGCGCCGACCAGATGGGCGTTCCCCTCCTGGACAGCGCCCGCATGGCGGCCACCTGGGAGACAGAGAAGCGGCATCTGGCTTGTATCCAGGTAATATGCGTGTACAATACAGTGACCTTGTCTTTAATTGCGTTGCCGCCGTGACCCGGCACTTACCCCGTGTGTGTCGTCACGTCCGGGACCCCCCGTCATCGGGCTCTACACCAGGGTCAGCCAAAGGGCGGGGTGGTGCTGCCAGTCTTCAGGTGTGCGCGCGGCCCTTGGAGTCACTCCACACTTTTATTGTAATACAAAAATGTTACCTTGATATCATGCAGTAGTCTATGATCTATAGATTTCCTTACACTAGATTATTTTGTGCCCTTCAGTGAAGGTTTTTTGCTTGGATTAAGGCAATAGATGCCTCCCTATACTACCACCGATGAACTGTTCCTGTTGCCATATCTTTTTAAATAAAACTGCAGCACACAAAGATATCTAAAAAAGAATGGGGAGAAGATCAAATCAAATTCAATGTATTGCCTAAAGACTAGAAAGAAAAAAAAATGGGAGCGGGACGGGAGTGGGAGTCATTTTACTGGGAGGGGAGAGGAATTCTTTTTTACTCTGGGACGGGACAAGATTTTTTTCTGTGGGAGTGGGACAGGACAGGAGTGCAAATCCACTCCCGTGTCGCCCTCTACTGTGGACTCGGGGACATTTGATGTCGTGCGCACGCGTGTCACCGTGACTCCTTACAGGCATGAATGCAAACGGCTGGCACTTTCAGATGTGCAGTTGTGTTCAAAATAATAGCAGGTTAACATCACTAACCAGATAAACAACTGTTTTTGGTCGAAATTATTTATCAACATGGCAAATAATTTACTAGTAGGTGTAGTAGAGTCATAGAAAACCAATAGAGCCAACAGTCATGACAAGCCTGCTGCTTATTCTGTGTAATTGAATCGAATAGATTGAAAGCTGCGAGTTCAAAATAATAGCAGTGTGGAGTTCAATTGGTGAAATCAAACAGTGTCAAACAGGCGGCCGAAGGCAGCACCCAGAGGGGAAGGACAGTTGCTGTTCCAGTTTACAGGGCCCAGTTGTTGCAACAGGCAAGTCTACGGAGCAGAGTCCCGAGTTGTCGGCACACGCGATTGGCTTAGCGATTTTGCGGGAGAACAACATTGGCTCAGTCAATTAGAAGGCCGCGGCCCCTGATAAATTTTCGCGAGAAAGCTCAGTCGGTGCTGAACTCTACAAGCGAGAGGTGTGAGCGCACGCTGCTGTCATTCATCTGTCGTTTGCAAGTAGTTTCCCAAAATTTTCAGCTACAAACCTGAACCAGGTAAGGAACTACTACCTACTACCTGCCTGTTTATCGGTCCCCCAGCAGCCAAAGTAGTGTATTAGCTAGCCGCAAGCGGTTATTTGCCAGCTGACGTGCGGAAGCGCAAACTGACCTGCCCCCCCCCCCATCAGACCAAACTGACCTGCGACTCATGTAGTTTTGTTGTGGAATGCAGATTGCTCTCGATCACTTTCACTTGAATAAGCAATATGTTGGATTGTAAAACGAAGATTATCAGTCAAAAGTTGGCTAGTTGTGGAATAATGGACTGCAAATCTTTGTTACATTTGTTTGTTTTCAAGAGAAGATGATTGAAGAAAATATTGAATAATTAATGTGATAAATATGTAATTTGGGGGAAAACCTTGTTTTATTGCGTAATAAATAGAATCTATAGATTAATCGACTAATCCAAAAAATAATCTGTAGATTAATCGTTAGGTGCAGCCCTAGCTTGTTTTTCCTTTCCTTCCTTTCTAGCAGTATGGACCATAGGCCAAAGTTTGTGTTGAAGGCGGGCTCTGCCAACATCAGGCTCCACGCCACGGCACGCTGCGGTGAGGAGCGGGCAGGCCAGAGTCAGCAGGCGCACGTGCGAGGCCCCGGCCGCAGTCCTGAGGGAGGCGGTGGGGGGGGGGTCCGATCGGCGGGCGGCGACCCGGCCCACAGAGGCCAGGTACTGAGCCAGATGAAACTTCACTGGCCGGTATAACGGCCAAAACTCCCCAGAGGAGTGGCTTGCCTCCCTCCCTCCCTCCCTCCTTAATTTGTTTGCAACAACAATGCTGCCCTTAGTTCTACTGCTGCTATTACTCCTTATGCAGCACTTTGTTGTTCTGCTGCTTTGGTAGTATTTGTACGAGTTTGCTGTGCAATTTTCCTGCACTTGTTGTTGTTTACATTGCCCTTGGAGTAATACTACTACTACTACTACTAGTACTTATGCAGCACTTGGTAGTATTTCAATTTGTGGCAACAATTGCACTTGTTCCTGCACTTTTTGTTGTTGTTGTTGTTGTTGTTGTTGTTGGTGAAGCAACATTGCCCTCGGTTGGAGTACACGAGTACACTACTCCTGGTATAATTTATGCAGCATCATTGAGTGCGCACTCTTCATTGTGAATTTAGGCCAAAATGTTGTCACAATATAATAATGAGCACTTTTTGTTTTGGTAGTATTTCAATTTGTGGCAACAATTGCACTTGTTCCTGCACTTTTTGTTGATGTTGAGGCAACATTGCCCACGGTTGGAGTACACTACTGCTGCCCTTTGTGTTGTTTATGATGGTGGGAGTTTGATGATTGATTTATTGTATTTTGTATTATATTGCAACATCATTGAGTGAATTGTGCTTTTATTTTCAAACTTACTGTTTTGAAAATAAATGATTGTAAACTATTGTAAGGACTTTGAGCTTTACTTTTTTAAACACACTGCTATTATTTTGAACACAACTGTACCTGTTGGCCGGCTGGCGGCGTGGAACGAGGACCGCGCGCGCGATGCGGCGAGTGACAGCCAGTCTGAGCAGCGGACTGAGCTGCGGCGGTGCTACTCTAGCCAGGGTGTGCACGCGTTGAACCAGATGGCCGTGGAGTTTTCCGGGCACACTCTGGTGAAGGCTACACGCGTCGGCTGGAGTACACAGGTAGCAGGTAGAGTATTTTCAACCTTTGCAGGAAAGCCTGGTGGTTTGCGTCACAAAAGCTCATATGGTTTTCTCCTCCCTCAGGCGAATTCATCGGCATGCATTACTTGTACACCCAGACCGGCCGGGCCATGCAGGAATTCAACGATGACCCGGATGAGCCTGACAACCTCAAGGGAGCCGGGGGAGGAGGGCGACAACAAGCAGGAGGAGGAGGAGGAGCGGGCAGAGCTCCCGGACGAGGGGTTTGGGGAGTTCAACCGTGATCTGGACGACGACGGCTTTTGGGTCCCCTCCCAGCCGCTCATCCCTGCCAGCTGTGCTGCCGCCGCCGCCGCCGCCACCTCTGCTGCCGCCCGGGGGGACAGCGTGGATCCTGACGGGGTTCCCGGGTACCATCACGTCGTCCGGCTGGCCAACGCTCTGATGGAGCAGGGCTACATAACCCAGGGCAAGGTGTAGGAGCTTGTGGGTTTGTGTCAGAATCTCCCCAAGGGGACAGGGGCCCAGTGGTGTACCCCCCACGTCACAGGAGCGAGCTGGTGAAGGGGAGATTTAAGAGGTCCAAAGCTCCCTGCGCAAAATACTTTGAAAAGAAAAGTTTGCAAAGCTCATTTACACAAATCCATGTATTTTGTGGAATTATAGAAGCCAATATTCTTTTCCCTTACCCTGTATGCGCAGACTGGCCACTTGCTCATGGACTTTTAACAATGGATGAACAGCTGGAGGACGACTTTGGAGAGATGGAGGAGCTAGTGGATGACAATTTGGGGAACACTGAGTTTTGAGGCCTCCTCACAGCCGACATCTTTCCCGCTGACCCCTGCAACCTCAGCTGCTAATTAGGAGGAGAACTGGACAGTCAGCGCTGTGACACTTGGAGGCGCAGTCATTTCATTGGGCACTCGGTTGCTTCAATTGCAATCTGTCTTTAACATGAACTATCAAGTAATTTGTGACCGACTGTCACTTCTGTGTTACAGTTACTTTGATAAAGTTACTGTTTGAGTGTTCCCACTGAACATAAGGCTGGTTTCTGGAGTTATTCATTTGACTGTTTTCATTAATCTTTGGTTTACAGTTACACAGTTACACTAAATGGGCTAATTCAATGCACCAAATTGCACACAAAAAAGGACTGCAGGCATGCAGAAAAGTTTGAACTAATGGAGACAAGCACATCAGCCTGACGTAGCAATGGCAGCTGCAGGTTAACTGGGGTCAAAATGGAATCAACTGCACATGTAAACATTGACGTTACTGGCATAAAACTGAAGTTCTCTCTGTTCATTAGGACTTCAAAAACGCACTCACACCAACAATATTCTACATGCTCACAACGTCTATTGCAGCAGGCAACCGGTGGTTCTACTGTTAATTTCCCCATTGTAGCCACTGTCATTCATTAACTTGCATCATTGATTTTTTGGCGTAGGTTTTACGTCGGATGCCCTTCCTGACACGACCCTCTGCATTTATCCGGGCTTGGGACCGGCACAAGGAAGGCACAAGGATCAGCCGTGAGCCCCTTCTTGTTTGCTAGATTGACAGATGAAGTCAGACAGGAATCTCCATGGACCATGATGTTTGCAGATAACAGTGTGATCTGTAGTGAGAGCAGGGAGCAGGTAGAGGAAAATCTGGAGAGGTGGAGGTATGCAGTGGAAAGAAGAGGGATGAAGACAGAGTACATGTGTGTGAATGAGAGGGACACGAGTGGAACAGTGAGGTTACAGGGAGAAAAGATAAAGAAGGTGGAGGATTTGAAGTACTTAGGGTCAACAGTCCAGAGCAACGGAGAGTGCGTAAAAGAGGTGAAGAAACGTGTGCAAGCAGGTTGGAACGGGTGGAGAAAAGTGTCAGGAGTGATGTGTGACAAAAGAGTCTCAGCAAGAACGAAACGAAAGGTGTACAAGACAGTGGTGAGACCAGCGATGCTGCATGGTTTGGAGACAGTGGCACTGAGGAAGGCACAGGAGGCAGAGTTAGAGGTAGCAGAAATGAAAATGTTGAGGTTCTCTTTGGGAGTGACAAGGATGGATAGGATCAGGAATGAGTACATAAGCTAAAGTCAGAGAGGCCAGACTGAGATGGTTTTGGACATGTACAGAGGAGGGATAGTGAATTTATTGGGAAAAGGATGCTAAGGTGGGAACAGCCAGGCAGGAGGCCTAGAGGAAGACCAAAGAGGAGATATATGGATGTAGTGAAGGAGGATATGAGGTGTAAGAGAAGAGGATGCAGAGGATAGGGATGGATGGAGACGGATGACTTGCTGTGGCGACCCCTGAAGGGAGCAGCCGAAAGGAAAAGAAGAAGAAGAAGAAGAAGCAGAAGAACCACTGTCATTCATTTTATTCTTCAATGTATAATCACCAATCCTACTAGTACTTGTTCACTGCATTCTTCTTCAACAACACACACCAAGTTTGGGATGAACACAACTTCAGTCGCATTTTAATTGTTCTGTCTTTTCTTTGTTTTGGTTCACCACACTCTGATAAGATCGATCGCTACTACGCTAGCCGTATACTGTTACCCCTAATATAAGGACTACAATTCATCACATGTATTACTTCTGTTGCTAGTAGCATTATCTTTTTCTACATTAAAAGCTTGAAGCTTATATACATGTGCATCAGTATTAAACATAATACTACTGTGTATTATGTGTCAGCATTTCATAGACGATAACTGATCTAAACTTAAGGATGGTGTGCAAACTGCGTCCAAACTGCTCTGCTATCATGAAGTTTGAGTCACTTTCTGGCAAAAAAAAATCAAGGTTTGCTCCGCAGTTCAATCAACTGGTTACACATACAAGAAAATAAGAGACAAATTCTCTTGAGGATTATTGTGACAAATGCAATAAAAATGAAGGAATGTGCCACCACTAAAACATCATTAGCAAAGCTAAAAAAGAAAAGCTAAAAAGCTTCTAGTCACTGCATTGCTACGTAAAACAACAATATTGAGCTAATCAAGGGAAGTATAATGGTACTGAAGGAGCACAACTACAATCTACAAAATAACCACAAGAAAACAAAACAAAAAAGATTTGGCTGAAGATCAATGTGCGTGGCACGGGGGTCCCCCTGAATGTCGCGCCGAATGTGCATTGCACTTACCCAATATACGCAGCTTTGGCATTGTGAGAATTGTGTGAACAGCACGCTGTGTGTTTAGTGTGGACTTTCTGATTCGAGTAGGTCACTCCATTGTAATGCCGCGCGATCACCGCTAGATGGCAGTCTAAGACCGATTTGCACAATGTGAGGGGAATCAACTACACTTCCTTTCCCTTTAAACTCAGCATAGAGTTAGAGGTTAAAGCAAACATCGCGTGATCCTTTAAATAATGTAGTAATGTAGAAATCCATACGATTGTGTCTCCTGCCCACGAAGCCGTCCAACCGTCGGAGCTGAGGTCACGCATGCTTATCATAGATTTCCCACAATGCCCACACAGCACGCGCGACGTCAGAGTGGACCTAGATTCCTAACATGTAGGTATTTATAATGCCTACACGTTAGGAATCATGTTACTAAGACTTGTGTGGCTGTTTTGGCGGCCAAAATCATGTAGAGAAAATCACTGTTTTGAGTTCGTCAGTTTGGATAGCGTCATTATCGTTTAGTACGCTGTACAGTCTGTTTCACATCACATCACTTTGGATGGCATCATCATCGTTTACTGTAGATCTGTTTAACGTCACTGTTGAGACATATTATGTCCACATGATACACTCTATGGTGGTAAATCAGTGCCATGTGTTTTGTATAGTTTGCAGGTTGTTTTTAAACCGTCTTCCCGAGCCCTGGCAGGCTCCAGACGTCCCAACCAGCACTGTGGCTGCATAGTTGTCGGTCCCGGTTCATAAGGGGAGAGTTCGGGTGGTGTAATTGTGTTTCTTCGGAAGCACATATACTAAAATTGGAACGATACAGAGAAGATTAGCATGGCCCCTGCGCAAGGATGACACGCAAATTCGTGAAGCGTTCCACATTTTAACAGTTTTAGCTCGAAAGAAAGAATCATTCATTCAGCCTTTGTTTACTTCCGGTTTGTTTCCATGTGAAACAGCGCCACCCCCGCTTGCATTACCGCCAGCTGCAGGCCGCGAGCAGTACTGCAGCTTCTCACATTCATACACATTACATACACAAACCATCATAAGTGAACCAGTTGAGGATTGGGAGACAATTGCGCCCCAAATCTGACATATTTTCTCCAAAACAGACGTTGGCAAACAAACACAGGACTCATTTACATCCGGTTAGGTTCAGCGGTCAAACGGCGCAACGCCCGCGAACCCTCTCACAATTCAGGCCGCGAGCAGTACTGCAGCATTCCATGTTTACAAAAATTTCACGTGACCAACGGCGTACGAGCGGCAGCAGATACAAATAGAACGTCCCAGACTCACCTTTTGCAGACTGTGCGACACCGATATTGGAATATATGCAAATTCCGCCATGGTGGTCCGAATGTCAGTGTTATCCAAAATGTCACTGGCATTGGACTGGTCGTGGACTGGACACCAGTACACGAGCTCCCAAACTGTCATGGCGCCCTCGCCTTCCTTTGCGCATAATGTTGTTCTCGTCGACAATTTTACTCTCAGCTACCAAATGACGGTGTTATTTCGCCTACACTCGAAACTTCCCTTACTTAAAGCTCAAAGTAAAGATAAAGACACCACGTAAAGATACCATAAGCATCCTAAAATAAATGCACGCCACCCTCCTCTGAGCTTAATTGACCCACCACCTTGTCCTCTACACACAAAAAGAACCCGAAATGAGGCCGTTGACCTAATGAAGCAAACCCAATCTGTGACGAAACTTCTGGAGAAAGTTTAACTGTCAATTAATCAAATGAAAGAGTCCAAATCAATGTTACAGTAGAGGTTTCTCACCAGTAGCGCAGGTGACGGCAGCCAAGTTGTTCGCGCCCCTCCTCTTCTTCACACTTCCAGCCAGGAGCCCGGCAGTGAGCGCCCCGCCCCTCCCCCACACAGAGGACGCGTCTGTAGTTGAAGAGTCAAACTTCCCTCATCTCCTCCTCCTCCTAAGGTGTAATCCTGCACACCATTTAAATGAACACAACTAATAAGAGCATCAAGTGTCACTGCATAAGATAAGTAATGGGCAATAAATAACAGTAATAGATAGTTTGTTGCGAATGGCGCTGTATAAATAAAGTTGAATTTTGAATCGAGTAAATCATTACAGAGTTTTAAAACGTGTATCCAGGAATGATCGCTTAAAAGGACTTTGCTATAGAGAACATGACTTGTGTAAAAAGAAAAAGGTTCCAAAATCAATCATCAATACAATCCTCCGCAGAGTGGATTGAGGTGTAGATTCAGTGTTTGTCATCCTGTTTGCACTGCTTCTGTGGTCTGTTCCAGCAGAGGTTGCAGAAAAACCAGATGAGCTGATGACGAAAGACAAAGTATGTTTACTGCATTTACTGTCTGATGGATTAAATCTACCCCCAATGATAAAGAATTGTGCGGTTTATCAGTGCTTGCCGTTGATCATCGAGTCTGACTGCAGTTTGCAGCTTTCTGATTCTATCTTCATATGACCTTGATGTCTATTATGCTGGCTTGTTACCATTCATTCTTCTATATTCTACAGCACTGCATTTACAAGTTACTTTGGTAATTCGTATTTTACTTTCAGCATCATATACCTCATCTGGGTAACACAAGTCTTAATATAGTGCTTTCATCTTTTATGCTTCTCCATATTCTGTCGCAAGTTGTGCTGTGGGACACTTGCAGCTTTGTGTCTCTCTTCTCCTGTGCTTCTCTGGTAGAGGAGCAGAGCAGACTGGATGATCCCCTCCACGCTGTACCTCTCCACCATCCAGAAGCTTTGTGTCATCTTGCAACCAGCATCTCTACTGGTCATGCAGCCTCTGCCCAGTTTGTCCTGGCTCGCTTCAATCTTTGTCCTGGCTCGCTTCAATCTACCTAAAACATGTTTACAGTAGCTCATAGGTGAGCATGTGAAAAGCCAGTATTAGTAACTGCTTCACAAAGGAGGAAAAGGCAATAAAGTGCCACACTGTGCTGCTTATTAGGGGCAGTGAAACAACTGATGGAAGTATTCCAGTATTCCAGATAAGGAGACGGGGAAAGTGCAGGAAGCCGTTTGTGGACGGACACAGCTTCCTAAGGAAGCTCAGCTGTGTTCTCACCCTTTATGAGCTGATGCCTGTTGATTTCTACAGGGATTTTCATTGAGTTTTGGACTCAGCCACAGATATTTTTGTTTTGTGATTTAAGTCAGATATTAGTCATATGACATTTATTAATTTTAGTCCAAATTTAGTGACAAAGTCTACGTCAGTTATCTGTGTGCGTTTGGTGTAACATTAGCCAAAATGCAGACGTGACGTAACGTTTATATGCTCACACTGTCTTGATTAGTCTCAGTGTCTCCTCCACCCCAAATCAAATAATATTTATTATCAAGAACACAATCATACACACAGTGAGATTCTTTGGTGACTAGCTCAGGAACAATCAGTGCTGTGTGCAGATTCACCAGTGCGTGTATACTAAGGGTGAGCAGCGTTTAAATAACGTGAGGCGGAGCGATGCACACGGCCAGGTGACCGCGGTGACGTCAGACGCCTCGAAAGTCGAAACAAAACGGGGGGACTGTCTTCAGCTGACCGGGGCCCGCCCCTCCACGTGGAACCTTTGTTATTGTTAGCGCTCCTCGCACTCAACGGAGTGCTCCTCGCGCTCCACGACATAATAATAATAAAGACGACGTCTGACTAATGTGACGTTGTTTGTCGGTGTTTCAATTGTAACTCTGAATGAATTGTATTTCACTAACGTCAATTAGTCGTTGCCGCTGTATTGGTTGGTTTGACAATGCGTCCTCCTAATAAAGCCAACGTTGTTTGTCAGCATCCAAGTCATTTCGTATAAAAAAAAAAAAGACAACCCGAAGCAGCCAGTTGGTGGAAAGCAAAATTATATTTTGACAACATTTTGGCCAAAACATAACAATTAATAAACAACAAGAAAAAGCGGTGCAATTAAGGAGGGAGGGAGGCAAGCCACTCCTCCGGGGACTTCCCAGCAGCTTCCACAGGGCAGAAGTAAACCCTCTGCCCCGACGCGGTTCTCAACACCCTGTGGCCCAGTTCTTTAGTCTTGGGTTGGCCACAGTCTTTGCAGGTGATGGTCCAGGTTTTGCGAGGCTTGAGAGTCACCCCTCTCAGCGCCGCCTCCGCTCTCCTCCGTTCCAGTTGATTTCTGCGCCACGCCGTCGTTTTGGCCAACACAGGAGCGGCTGTGACGACCGAGAGGGCTGTGGCGACAGAAGAGGAAAGGGAACGCGATCCGCCGGCCACCGCACTCAGCCCAGAAGGACCGGGGAGGGGATCCTCTGGCAGAGGCGCCGACGGAGGGAGCGGATCGGTGTGGACCAGGCGGGCCCGGGGAGGAGCACTTGCGGCGGGGATGGCGGCGACCACACAAACTGGGGCCGGCCGAGGAGGGGGCAGATCCTTGTACAGCATAGGCCCCTTCGCTGCCGCCGCCGCCGTTGTTGTCACGCCTTCCCTGGTGGGCAAGATGGGCTGACTGGCTTGGGGAGCAGCACTCATGGCGGGGATGGCGGGGATGGCGTCCACCACCTCGGCCGTCAACCGCGCAGTCACACCCCGGTTGTGCCTATGGAGTCATATAACATTGGTGAAGTTGTGATCCAACTCAAGACGTAGCATACACTCACGCACGCACACACAGTCACCCATCCATCCATTCTTCTTACCACTGCGACAGAGTGTGCCGGTTGACACTGAAGAGCTGGATCCTGGTGCGGGACCGCAGCGCCGGATGTACCGTCACAGCGCTGCTGATGCTGTTGTAATCGTGCAGCATCAGGGTCCACCTGGTGACCGTCATCCCACTCAGCCTGCGATTGGCCGGATGGAGGACGCACAGCTGGCGGAAGATGGCATCCACCAGCCGGCTGCAGTCAGGCCACTGAGCCGTGGAACCGATCCCTTGTCTTCCAAGACACCTAGGATGAGATGAGAATGAGCACCCAGGTACACAAGCTGGTGCAAAAACAGCCAGACTGCCAAGCCAACAACAACAACAACGATAAAAAACGTACCGCCTCATGCTCTCCACACCGGGAACCGAACTGGGAGCTTTGGACTTCTTGAATCTCCCCTTCACCAGCTCGGTCCTGTGACGAGGTGGGTACACCACAGGGCCCTTGTCTGACTCTGGGAGATTCTCCCATAAAGCCACCAGCTCCTCCACCTGGCCCTGTGTGACAAAGCCCTGACCCCGCAGCGCCACCAGAGCTTTTGCCAGCTTGACCACATGTTGGTAGCCGGGAACCCCGTGTGGATCCACGCTGTCTCCCTGGGTGTGGTCAGCAGCAGCAGCAGAGGTGGAGGCGGCATCGGTAGCAGGGCGGGCGATGACAGTCGCCGAGCTGGTGGTGGCGACGGCATTGACAGCAGCAGCAGCAGGGCGGGCGATGACAGCAGCAGCAGGGCGGGCGATGACATTCGCCGAGCTGGTGGCGGTGGCGGCGGCGGCAGCAGCAGGGCGGGCGATGACAGCAGCAGCACAGCTGGCAGGGATGAGAGGCTGGGAGGGGCGCCAAAACCTGTCATCATTGACATTTAGGTGGAAATCCTCAAAGCCCTCATCTGAGAGCTCCGCGCGCTCCTCCTCCTCCTCAAACCCCTCTCCCTCCAGCTCCTCCAGGTTGTCCGGCTCATCTGGGTCATCATTAAATTCCTGGAGGGGCCGGCCGGTCTGGGCGTACAGGTAGTCCAAGCCGATCAATTCGCCTGAGGGAGGAGAAAACCACATGAGCTTTTGGGACGCAAAGCACCAGGCTTCCCTGCAAAGGGTGAAAATGCTCTGCTACCTGTGTACTCCAGCGGCTGCATGTACGTCTCCACCAGAATGTGCCCGTACATCTCCATGGCCATCTGGTTTAATGTGTGCACATCTTGGCTTACGTAGCCGCGCCGCCGCCGCTCAGTTCGCTGCCCAGACTGTACGTCAGTCGCGGCACACGCCGCGACACGCGCCCTGTCCTCATTCCAAGCCGCCAGCCCGTCTAACAGGTACATTTGGAAGTGCAAGCCGTTTGCACTCGTGCCTGTAAGAATCAGAATAGCTTTATTCGCCAATGAAGTTTACACTTAAGAGGAACATGCTCTGGTCCTTGGTGAGCACAGTAAATTCTCAACCCAAGTGTTCTGAAGTCTCCGTGCCTGAAGAAAATAATTATCCTGACAGTAACGATGACACAAAAAACTCACGCACGAGCACAACATCAAATGTCTGAGTTCACAGTCAGAGCCTCAAGTGGCTGTCGCTTCTGCTCACCCGGAATGAACCTGTTGAGGTGCAGGTGGAACGACTCCAAGGACGTAGAGCCGCGCGCGCACCTGAACACGGGCAGCACCACCCCGTCCTTGGTCACCTGTCCGACCCTGGTGTAGAGCGGGATGCCCGGTGGGTCCTGTACGTGACGACACACACGGGGGTAAGATGCGAGGCAATGTAAAGACAGGGTCGACGTATCGTGCACGCGCATATTACCTGGATACAAGGCAGATGCCGCTTCTCTGTCGCCCAGGTGGCCGCCATGCGGGCGTTGTCCAGGAGGGGAACGCCCATCTGGTCCACAGCCACGCCGAAATCTGCCAGCGCCTCCTCCAGGAGACGCTCCGTCTCCCGCGCGCCCCGCGTGCGTCGGCGACAGTGCCGAGCCATCTCCCGGATTCGAAAGGGGTCCGTGCCGGCCGAAGCCCCCTTGGCTCTCCGCAAGCGGGCCAGGTCCTCCGGGTCCCACTCATAAATGGCCATGGACAGCCGCCGCATGAAAGCGGGATAGAGGATGTGGCTGTCCGTGACCACCCCCGACGCCAGCCTGCGGATGAAATGCTTGATGTCCAGCTTCACCTGCAACTGGCTCCACCGCGAAAAGAGAGCCGCTGGCGCGCACTTCCCCCCGTCGCTCCGGCAGCAGTCCCGGTCCACGTAGAGGAGGGACGGCGGCTCCACCCCCGCCCGCCGGTACCGCTCCTGGAGGCCGTCGGCCATGTCCCTTAGACCGTAGCCCTCGGCCGCAGTGAGGACGGACATGAGCACCTGGCCCTGTTCGTTTCCCACGTTAACGCACCACTTGGCGGTGCCGGCGTCGGCCCCGGCCAGCTTCTTGGTCACCTGCGGACGACAGTATCCGGTGTTAAAGTGTTGCTGACATTACGGATGGAGTGAGAGGAGCCCGGGTTCAAAAAAAGCTACCTACCTTTTTCGTGGCGTCCAACTTCAGGACAGAGCCGAAGACAGACGTAACTTTGGCCCTGAGCTCGTCTATCCTACCGAATGTGGCCTTGGCGTAAACAGACAGCATCCACTGGTAGCTGGGCAACGCAGGCATGGTCGGCACGGGAAGAGGAGCAGCGGCCTGTGTCCCGGGAAGGCCAAAGTCCCGCATGATGTCCAGGTAGCGGCCGGCTCGCTCGTTCCAGTCAGTCTCGTGCTGATCCTGTATGACGGACAGCAGGCTGGTGGCGCTGTTACCGAGCGTCCTCCTCTTCATCTGGTCGATGACCTTTTTGTCGCATGCCAGCCTGCGGCCGCACAAACGGGGCAGACGGTTACATTTCAAACGTGCGACGATGCATTTCCCCCACGCCTGTAGGAACGCTGGATGCTTTCTTACCTGTACGTCAGCACAGCTGGGAAGCACCGCCTCTGGCGAGGGCGCAGCTGGGAGATGATGCAGTCTGCCCAAGATGCCACCTTCTTCCTACAGTACTGGCACTCCAGGTACTCTGTACCCATGTAGTACCAGCCGTCCCTGTCCAGCACTTTGCGCACCGTCTTGTAAAACCCACAGGCGGTGAGCTTGTGCTGGCACAAGGGGCACTGCAGGTTGACGCGCCAGAGGCGGTACGGGGCCCACAGGAAGAAGGGGCGCTGGAAGAACGCATCCGGGCTGGACGGCGGCTGGCTGTACTCTCTGCGCAGCTCAGGAGGGCAGTTCATCATCTGAGGGTCCTGCCTCAGAACCACCCTTCCCGTTCTGTCGCGGGTGAACAGGGCCTTACTGACCCACGCCTGCTGCTCTCGTGGCAGAGATCGCTTCCAGGGCTCTGGCAAGGCAATCTGAAATGGCACGAGAGGACATTGATTGCGGGATTGAGTGAAACACACCGCTTAACGGCCGGCTACGTCATTTCCACTTGGCACAAATACAAACCTCTGGCGAGGGAGCGGGGCGGAGGAGGGCAGCGGCCGGAGCGGGAGGAGTCTGAGGAGCGTGTCCTGAGAAGAAATTCACATGTGATGAGAAATTCACGTGTTAACCTGTCAAAAAAACAGCAGGCGTGTGGCGCTGTTTCAAAGTGTCTTCCTTTTCATCTGCTCAATCACCTTCGTGTCGCAGGCCAGCCTGCAGTACAAATGGTAAGAGCTGATACTACAGGCGCATAATACTAACCGGAAGCCCCGATGCTCTCCTCACATGCGTCTGCAGCTTCCATCATCAACCGGTCATCTTCGTCAGGCTTCTCCTTATCCAAAGCGGCGCCCTGGGAAGCTGATACATTACGCGACAACAGTCAGACGTGCATACGGGGTCACGTATAGTCTTTCACAATGACAGGGGACGGGAAATGACTACTCACCAGACGGGACGTGGTCCTCCGAGCGTCGCCTCTTGGCAGCGGGAACCAGAGAGGAAGTGGAGGAGGCTTGGGAAGCTGACATTATGCGACAACAGTCAGAGGAGCTTACGAGGTCGCCTATAGTGTAGTCTTTTTCATTGCTATGAAGTGGCTACTCACCAGACGGGACGTGGTCCGCCGACCGCTGCTTCTTGGGTCCATGTGTCGCCGTGGCAGCCCGAGAGGGAGTGGAGGAGGCCTGGGAAGCTGACATTATGCGAAAACAGTCAGACAAGCGTACGAGGTCACATATAGTGTAGTCTTTTTCATAGACGGGAAATGGCTGCTCACCAGACGGGACGTGGTCCGCCGACTGCTGCTGCTGCTTCTTCTTCTTCTTCTTCTTGGGTCGATGTGGCGCCGCCGCAGCCAGAGAGGAAGTGGAGGCAGAAGTCGAGGGGAGAGACGAGCTCCCGGCTTGCTGCTGCTGCTCCGCGTGCGGGCCGAAGCCCACCTTACAGTCGCCCTCCGACACGGTACCTGTCCTCCCCTTGTTGGCGATGGCGGCCACCATGGGCGGGAAGAGGCGAGCGTATTCCAGCAGCGCGTCCTTGTTGATCATGAGGGGACTGCTGCTGACATTGCCCGCCTCGCGCTCCTTCCGGTGGCTCACCAGCAGACTGGCGATGTAACCCACGTCGTGGGTCAGCAGCCACTGGAAGTTTTTCCCATAGTATTGGCCAAATTGAAGGGTCATCTGGCTCAGTACCTGGCCTCTGTGGGCCGGGTTGCCGCCCACCTCTCGGACCCCCTCCACCGCCTCCCTCAAGACCGTGGCCGGGACCTTGCACGTGCGCCTGCTGTCTTGGGCCTGCATGCTTCTCCACGCAGCCAGGGCCTCTGGCGTGGCCTGGAGCCTGATGTCGGTAGAGCCCGCCATCAGCACAAACGCCGGTCTGTGGTCCATACTGCTAGAAAGGGGGAAAAAAAAAAAAAAAACACATTCATTGACAAATCATAATGGCTGCGGTGAAACCCACAGTTACAGTACTTCAGGGACAGGCACACACGCTGCAATTACTTTTATTGGTAAAAAAAAGGGGAAAGAAAGAATATATATATATATATATATATATATATATCATAATATTATATGTTATTATATTACTTTCAAAAGGCTTTCCTTTCAACGTCATTTGTCCATTCACGGCGGAAACTTCAAAAACACACTTAAATAAACCACTTCAACACTTACGTTACACGTTACACAAAAAACGGAACGGGCAAATAAAGACAATGACCAAGTACAAGCACTATATTCGACAGAACATTACATTTCTTACGGACATGTGCGTAGCCAGCGCCGCACTTGAAGAAACACACACACAAATTACGTAATTAATGTACCGACCGACATGTGCGTGGACATAGCTTAGCCAGCCAGCCGGCACTAATTACAAGTTTCTTCTTTACACAAACTTAATACGCTACTTTGGCTGCTGGGGGACAAAAAAATATAAGCAAGGAGTAGGTAGTATGTTCTTACCTGGTTCGAGTTTGTCGTTTGAAATAATTCCAAATGAAATTTGAAATTCTGCTGTCAGACACTACTTTGGCTGCTGGGAGACAAAAAAGACCATTACATTAGTAGGTTGTAATACGTTGCCTGGTTCGAGTTTGTAGCTGAAAGTTATTTCTTGCAATTGTATAGCGCAATACAATTGCAAGTCATTTGAAATAACTTTCTCTCTAGTAGAAACGACCGATGAATGACGGCAGCGTGCGCTAGCTCTCACCTCTCGCTTGCAAAGTTCAAGGCAAACTGAGCTCGCTCACGGCGGTTTATGGGGGCCGCGCCCTCCGGCCAATGAGCGCCGGTGAGGGGGCGCGGCCTTCCAGTTAACTCAGCCAAACTGGCTCTCAGGTTCAAACGCCAGGCCAATTAGACTCTCACCCGAAAGTAGGAACTCCCGTAGGCTTACATGCTCAAGCAGTTTCTAGTAAAGTAGGAACTAGGAACCGAGAACATCCCTCCCCTCTGGGCGCAAAGGATGACACGCAAATTCGTGAAGCGTTCCACATTTTAACAGTTTTAGCTCAAAAGAAAGAATCATTCATTCAGCCTTTGTTTACTTCCGGTTTGTTTCCATGTGAAACAGCGCCACCCCCGCTTGCATTACCGCCAGCTGCAGGCCGCGAGCGGTACTGCAGCTTCTCACATTCATACACATTACATACACAAACCATCATAAGTGAACCAGTTGAGGATTGGGAGACAATTGCGCCCCAAATCTGACATATTTTCTCCAAAACAGACGTTGGCAAACAAACACAGGACTCATTTACATCCGGTTAGGTTCAGCGGTCAAACGGCGCAACGCCCGCGAACCCTCTCACAATTCAGGCCGCGAGCAGTACTGCAGCATTCCATGTTTACAAAAATTTAACGTGACCAACGGCGTCCGAGCGGCAGCAGATACAAATAGAACGTCCCAGACTCACCTTTTGCAGACTGTGCGACACCGATATTGGAATATATGCAAATTCCGCCATGGTGGTCCGAATGTCAGTGTTATCCAAAATGTCACTGGCATTGGACTGGTCGTGGACTGGTGTCCGTACACGAGCTCCCAAACTGTCATGGCGCCCTCGCCTTCCTTTGTGCATAATGTTGTTTTCGTCGACAATTTTACTCTCAGCTACCAAATGACGGTGTTATTTCGCCTACACTCGAAACTTCCCTTACTTAAAGCTCAAAGTAAAGATAAAGATACCACGTAAAGATACCATAAGCATCCTAAAATAAATGCACGCCACCCTCCTCTGAGCTTAATTGACCCACCACCTTGTCCTCTACACACAAAAAGAACCCGAAATGAGGCCGTTGACCTAATGAAGCAAACCCAATCTGTGACGAAACTTCTGGAGAAAGTTTAACTGTCAATTAATCAAATGAAAGAGTCCAAATCAATGTTACAGTAGAGGTTTCTCACCAGTAGCGCAGGTGATGGCAGCCAAGTTGTCCGCGCCCCTCCTCTTCTTCACACTTCCAGCCAGGAGCCCGGCAGTGAGCGCCCCGCCCCGCCCCGCCCCCCCACAGAGGACGCGTCTGTAGTTGAAGAGTCAAACTTCCCTTATCTCCTCCTCCTAATGTGTAATCCTGCACACCATTTAAATGAACACAACTAATAAGAGCATCAAGTGTCACTGCATAAGATAAGTAATGGACAATAAATAACAGTAATAGATAGTTTGTTGCGAATGGCGCTGTATAAATAATGTTGAATTTTGAATCGAGTAAATCATTACAGAGTTTTAAAACGTGTATCCAGGAATGATCGCTTAAAAGGACTTTGCTATAGAGAACATGACTTGTGTAAAAAGAAAAAGGTTCCAAAATCAATCATCAATCATCAATCAAAACCTCCGCAGAGTGGATTGAGGTGTAGATTCAGTGTTTGTCATCCTGTTTGCACTGCTTCTGTGGTCTGTTCCAGCAGAGGTTGCAGAAAAACCAGATGAGCTGATGACGAAAGACAAAGTATGTTTACTGCATTTACTGTCTGATGGATTAAATCTACCCCCAATGATAAAGAATTGTGCGGTTTATCAGTGCTTGCTGTTGATCATGGCGTCTGACTGCAGTTTGCAGCTTTCTGATTCTATCTTCATATGACCTTGATGTCTATTATGCTGGCTTGTTACCATTCATTCTTCTATATTCTACAGCACTGCATTTACAAGTTACTTTGGTAATTCGTGTTTTACTTTCAGCATCATATACCTCATCTGGATAACACAAGTCTTAATATAGTGCTTTCATCTTTTATGCTTCTCCATATTCTGTCGCAAGTTGTGCTGTGGGACACTTGCAGCTTTGTGTCTCTCTTCTCCCGTGCTTCTCTGGTGGAGGAGCAGAGCAGAATGGATGATCCCCTCCACGCTGTACCTCTCCACCATCCAGAAGCTTTGTGTGACGGATGTCATCTGGCAACCAGCGTCTCTACTGGTCATGCAGCCTCTGCTCATGGGTGATATTGATTAGAAAACTGTAAAACAAACTCAACATACAGGTTGATACGACGCAACACGCCCCATGAAATAAGATATATTTGTTTACAACTGAGTCCTATAAATCAAACCAATCAGTTCAAGGACACAAGCTGATAAACAAGATCATAATGATTGATGGACTTCATCTTATGTCAACGTGTGCTGTATCAGACTGACGAGGTGAGAAGACCCAAGAGCTTCAAAGCAGAAAAGCCTCTCAGTGGAGGATTGGCTGGTTGAAAAGAAAGTGTTACTGTGTTCAGAAGTCAGTACGTTTAGAGCAGCGCGTCCTTGTTGAACATAAATTCCTATTCAATAAAAATGAAAGGATTAGAGGATAAGGATTGGAGTTCCCCAAAGAAATTTACTCTTACAGAAACATCTTAGATACAGATACAGAATTGCATAAAACACGCAAGTGCATTCAACTTAATACACAAGTAATTGTGCAACAGCAACACAATGCAAATTCCAATGATAAATGAAGGAGTAATAGATAAAAACTCAAGGTGCATTAATAACCATAACAATATCATAACATTTAAACCAAGGAGGCAAGCCACTCCTCTGGAGACTTATGCCCACCGCCTATCGACGGACAGAAGTAAACCCTCTGCCCGGTGGATGGCTTCTTCAACACCCTGTGGCCCAGTTCTTTTAGCTTGCGTTGGACACAATGTTTGCACGTTGTACACCAGGTTGCGTGTGGTTTTATAGACAGCCCTGTCTGTTTTGCCTCTGCTCTCCTGTTCTCCAGACACTTCCTGTTCCATGCAGTTGTTCTTGGAATCCCAGTGCTGGCAGAGAAGGCAGCGGAGGCAGTAGAGGTGGAGGCGGTGGCCGGGGCACTCAGCCCCAAAGGATCGGGGATGAGATCCTCCGGTGGCGGTGGCGGGGGCAGGTCTCCGAGGATGACGGGCTGCTGGGCTGCTGCCTTCGTAGTGCCTTCCATTGCAGCCCAGATGGGCACAGGGGCTGGGGGAGGAGCACTCATACTGGGGACGGCACTAACCAGGGTGGACGTCGTCCTGCCACTCGATATCTGCTTGTGCCTATGGAGTCATAGGTGGTCATAGGTGGACCCAGGCTGTCCTGTGTAACACAGAGCAGTCACGTCAGTGAAAAAGAGCTCACTTCTAATAGCAATGAAAACAACCAGCCAAATCAGACCAAAGAAGCAAAGGAAACACCCTGGGGAATGACCGTCCTCATCTGAGTTCTCCTCCTGCGCACCAACAGGGCTTGCAGTCATCCAGGTTGAGGGAGAAAACGGAATCTGAAACGGCACAGGAAGACATGCACACGGGATTCTCAAAAACTAGCTGATCGGTTCGCCGGTTCGAGTCCCCCGTGTGGACCAAGTCAGCAGACTGGTAGCTGGTAAGTTGTCAGTTTGGCTCCAGAGCACTGCCGAGGTGCACGTGCGCAAGGCACCGACCTCCCAACTACTCCATGGGCGCCGAAGAAGGGCTGCCCTGCACCCCCTCTGTAATGCATGTGTGTGTGTAATGTTTGTGTGTGTGTGTGTGTGATATGAGGGGGTGCGAGTTAAATTGCAATTGCATGCGATTTGCTGTGAATTGCATGCAACATGATGATGAATAAAGTATCTCATCTTAAGATCTGGCCAAGTGAGATCTCTGCTCTTCCCCTCATACAGCTGACCTGAGGTGAGCTCGGCCCTCTGCTGCGGTCCCCGTCCTCATCTGGTCCGGCGTGGTTTGGCGCCTCAGGTCAGCAGAGGCTGCTTGCGCCACAAACTCGGGCCTGTGATCCATATCTCCAGAAAATAAAGCAAAAACAACCACCGTTTATAAATAATAACAAAATATTATGACACTGTCATGATACCTGCTGTAATGTAATGTAACGTCCAATTCACATTTATCAAGCGTGTGGGGCATCTCTAACCTTTTGCGGCCGTGTGTGCGTACCTGACCGTCCTCCGTGGTGCAACACAGTTAATACAACTTTCGCGGGTACGTACACACACTCAAATCCACGGGAAAATAAAGACACATCCAGCAAAGGTCCAGCATTAACCAAGTAATGTCTCCGCTCCTTGGCTTACCAGCATTGAGCAAGTTATGTGTCCGTTTGCGGGGACAAACGCACTTAAACCACTTTCACGGTCAAATAAACACAACAAGAAGGCATTCATAAAAACATCCATAGCTAGCCCGTCTGCATTAACAAAGTTATTTCCCGTTCGAGGCGAACGACAGACGCAAAATATGCGTTCACTGGAGAATAGAGGTAGTCCTTACCTGGTTTAAGTTTGTATAGAATTACACAAAAACCTAAGAGAAGTTGCTAAAAATCAATCGGTGAGTGACTACACGAACCGAGCGGTGGGTCCCCTCGGTCCGCTACCTTACCGCTGAAAACGTTGAAGCATTGGCCAATCAGAGGCTAGTCAGAGAATCGGGACAAAAGAAGGAGTAGGTCATCTTTTCGTCTCTGAATGGAGCTTATGGGCTTCCTCAGTGGAACCACAACAAGGACAGAAGAGCTCAGCTACTGGGCGTCCATGTTGAACCAGTTTCTACATGTGCACACTGTAAGAGGTAAGAAAGAAAAAGCATTAAGGTCCAACAAACCACCAAGGCTCTCGTGCAGCAAAACTGAGAGCAATAAAGCAGCACAGCCTGGACTTTGTTACATCAAAAAAATGCCAAAATGAACACCACAAAGCAGTGAATCCTCAGAGCATCGCAAGACATGACTACTGCTGGGCTCTAAATCCACATTTCACTGCCTACATAACAACTGATGCAGAGAGTCATACCTTCAAAAACACCTTCACTTCTTCATATTTGGAGGACACAGGTGGTGCATCTTTGCATTTGTCACAGGCCCACAATCCATTGTCGTGTTGTGAAATGTCACATGATCACATGCACAGTATCACAGATCATATTTTGGCATGGGTCAAACATAAATCAATGAACAATGTAAATACTGAGGCTAGGTATAAACTGGTAAACACCTTCTGTGACAGACAAACCGAAGCCCTGCTATTTAACATTACAAGGGAAGTAAGTGATGGTTATTGGTTAAAGGTTGCAACTCATAGGTGAGCATGTGAAAAGCCAGTATTAGTAACTGCTTCACAAAGGAGGAAAAGGCAATAAAGTGCCACACTGTGCTGCTTATTAGGGGCAGTGAAACAACTGATGGAAGTATTCCAGTATTCCAGATAAGGAGACGGGGAAAGTGCAGGAAGCCGCTTGTGGACGGACAAAGCTTCCTAAAGAAGCTCAGCTGTGTTCTCACCCTTTATGAGCTGATGCCTGTTGATTTCTACGGGGAGTTTCATTTGAGTTTTGGACTCAGCCACAGATATTTGTTTTGTGATTTAAGTCAGATATTAGTCATATGACATTCATTAATTTTAGTCCAAATTTAGTGACAAAGTCTAAGTCAGTTATCTGTATGCGTTTGGTGTAACATTAGCCAAAATGCAGACGTGACGTAACGTTTATATGCTCACACTGTCTTGATTAGTCTCAGTGTCTCCTCCACCCCAAATCAAATAATATTTATTATCAAGTACACAATCATACACACAGTGAGATTCTTTGGTGACTAGCTCAGGAACAATCAGTGCTGTGTGCAGATTCACCAGTGCGTGTATACTAGGGGTGAGCAGCGTTTAAATAACGTGAGGCGGAGCGATGCACACGGCCAGGTGACCGCGGTGACGTCGGACGCCTCGAAAGTCGAAACAAAACGGGGGGACTGTCTTCAGCTGACCGGGGCCCGCCCCTCCACGTGGAACCTTTGTTATTGTTAGCGCTCCTCGCACTCAACGGAGTGCTCCTCGCGCTCCACGACATAATAATAATAAAGACGACGTTTGACTAATGTGTTGTGTTTGTCGGTGTGTCAATTGTAACTCTGAATGAATTGTATTCGTCAATAACGTCAATTAGTCGTTGCCGCTGTATTGGTTGGTTTGACAATGCGTCCTCCTAATAAAGCCGGCATTGTTTGTCAGCATCCAACTCATTTCGTATAAAAAAAAAAAAAAAAAAAAAAGACAACCCGAAGCAGCCAGTTGGTGGAAAGCAAAATTATATTTTGACAACATTTTGGCCAAAACATAACAATAAATAAACAACAAGAAAAAGCGGTGCAATTAAGGAGGGAGGGAGGCAAGCCACTCCTCCGGGGACTTCCCAGCAGCTTCCACAGGGCAGAAGTAAACCCTCTGCCCCGACGCGGTTCTCAACACCCTGTGGCCCAGTTCTTTAGTCTTGGGTTGGCCACAGTCTTTGCAGGTGATGGTCCAGGTTTTGCGAGGCTTGAGAGTCACCCCTCTCAGCGCCGCCTCCGCTCTCCTCCGTTCCAGTTGATTTCTGCGCCACGCCGTCGTTTTGGCCAACACAGGGGCGTCTGTGACGACCGAGAGGGCTGTGGCGACAGAAGAGGAAAGGGAACGCGATCCGCCGGCCGCCGCACTCAGCCCAGAAGGACCGGGGAGGGGATCCTCTGGCAGAGGCGCCGACGGAGGGTGCGGATCGGTGTGGACCAGGCGGGCCCGGGGAGGAGCACTTGCGGCGGGGATGGCGGCGACCACACAAACTGGGGCCGGCGGAGGAGGGGGCAGATCCTTGTACAGCATAGGCCCCTTCGCTGCCGCCTTGTACACCATAGGCCCCTTCGCTGCCGCCGCCGTCGTCGTCGTCGTCGTCGTCGTCGTGCCTTCCCTGGTGGGCAGGATGGCCTGACTGGCTTGGGGAGCAGCACTCATGGCGGGGATGGCGGGGATGGCGGGGATGGCGTCCACCACCTCGGCCGTCAACCGCGCAGTCACACCCCGGTTGTGCCTATGGAGTCATATAACATTGGTGAAGTTGTGATCCAACTCAAGACGTAGCATACACTCACGCACGCACACACAGTCACCCATCCATCCATTCTTCTTACCACTGCGACAGAGTGTGCTGGTTGACACTGAAGAGCCGGATCCTGGTGCGGGACCGCAGCGCCGGGTGTACCTCCACGGCGCTGCTGATGCTGTTGTAATCGTGCAGCATCAGGGTCCACCTGGTGACCGTCATCCCCCTCAGCCTGCGATTGGCCGGATGGAGGACGCACAGCTGGCGGAAGATGGCATCCACCAGCCGGCTGCAGTCGGGCCACTGAGCCGTGGCCCGACTGCTGGCCCGATACTTTTTGAATCTCCCCTTCACCAGCTCGGTCCTGTGACGAGGGGGGTACACCACAGGGCCCTTGTCTGACTCTGGGAGATTCTCCCATAAAGCCACCAGCTCCTCCACCTGGCCCTGTGTGACAAAGCCCTGACCCCGCAGCGCCACCAGAGCTTTTGCCAGCTTGACCACATGTTGGTAGCCGGGAACCCCGTGTGGATCCACGCTGTCCCCCTGGGCGTGGTCAGCAGCAGCAGAGGTGGAGGCGGCATCGGTAGCAGGGCGGGCGATGACAGTCGCCGAGCTGGTGGTGGCGACGGCGTTGTCAGCAGCAGCAGGGCGGGCGATGACAGCAGCAGCAGGGCGGGCGATGACATTCGCCGAGCTGGTGGTGGTGGTGGCGGTGGCGTCGTCAGCAGCAGCAGCAGCAGCAGCAGCAGCAGCAGCAGGGCTGAGGATGACAGCAGCAGCACAGCTGGCAGGTATGAGAGGCTGGGAGGGGCGCCAAAACCTGTCATCAGTGAGATTGAGGTGGAAATCCTCAAACACCTCATCTGAGAGCTTCGCGCGCTGCTCCTCCTCCTCCTCCTCAAACCCCTGTCCCTCCAGCTCCTCCAGGTTGTCCGGCTCATCCGGGTCATCGTTAAATTCCTGGAGGGGCCGGCCGGTCTGGGCGTACAGGTAGTCCATGCCGATCAATTCGCCTGAGGGAGGAGAAAACCACATGAGCTTTTGGGACGCAAAGCACCAGGCTTCCCTGCAAAGGGTGAAAATGCTCTGCTACCTGTGTACTCCAGCGGCTGCATGTACGTCTCCACCAGAATGTGCCCGTACATCTCCATGGCCATCTGGTTTAATGTGTGCACATCTTGGCTTGCGTAGCCGCGCCGCCGCCGCTCAGTTAGTTGCCCGTCAGTCGTGGCACGCGCCGCGACACGCGCCCTGTCCTCATTCCACGCCGCCAGCCCGTCCAACAGGTACATTTGGAAGTGCAAGCCGTTTGCACTCGTGCCTGTAAGAATCCGAATAACTTTATTCGCCAATGAAGTTTACACTTAAGAGGAACATGCTCTGGTCCTTGGTGCGTACATATAACATGTAAAAAAAAAGACAAGAATCAAACAACATATTTGGTGAGGGCGCTCTGAGGGCAAACTGCAGGGGGGCCGGGTCGTTGAGGGATTTCAGGTGGGGGGGCACCAGGCGCTCAGAGCAATGGGTCTGTAGTCCTTAAATCCAGTGGTCCTTGGGGATGGGGATGAGGGTGAAGGCTTTGAAGCTGGCTGGTACATGGCATGTCTCCAATGAGGTGTTAAAGGTGACGGTGAACACCTTTGCGGGGGTTCTGTCTCGTGAACAGCACCTTAACGTCCCTCTCTAGAGGTGAGAGGAACGTTGACGAGGTGGATGTGAGGGCCATATGTGAGGAGGTGGAGGCTGCTGATAGCTGTAGGTGTCGTGTGGGACGGTGTCAGCACTAACAGCTTGACCATCAAAGCGACAGTAAAACTCATTCAACCTT
Source organism: Genypterus blacodes (assembly GCF_046128005.1). Taxonomy (NCBI): domain Eukaryota; kingdom Metazoa; phylum Chordata; class Actinopteri; order Ophidiiformes; family Ophidiidae; genus Genypterus; species Genypterus blacodes. The sequence goes on from NW_027466853.1 coordinate 901,693, forward strand.
TCAACGAGGCACAGATCATTTAGAGACTGATAGAGACTGACAGGTTTATAGTTAAAGTGACAGGCTTCAACACAGATGCAGTGTCACTGGCTGCAAACTGCTGCTTCAGTTTCCACGAGTACCGTTTCTTAGCATCTCTCACGGCCTTGCTAAATCTGTACTTAGCCTAAGGAGTAACTGTTTGATTGAGTTATACTATGGGATAAGAGCATGCTGCAGTCCAGTAGAGGAGGAAACGAGCAGTCTGACTAGAGACTAGAGTCTTATGATTGACTCAGACAGTCTGCACCAAGATGTTTCCTACTGATATTGATAACTTGTGATTTACTCGGGTAATGTGTCCTGTTGATATTGTTAAACTGATCAAGACTGTGAGTGACAGGGACAAAGTTCTCTGGCAACCATGTATAAGAGGATGACGATTTGAGCTATAGAAAATCAGTCAACCCAGACTGCAATGACCACACATTGTAACTGACTTGACTCTTGCTGCAGCAATAAATTCTCAACCCAAGTGTTCTGAAGTCCCCGTGCCTGAAGAAAAGAATTATCCTGACAGTAACGATGACACAAACACAACATCAAATGTCTGAGTTCACAGTCAGAGCCTCAAGTGGCTGTCGCTTCTGCTCACCCGGAATGAACCTGTTGAGGTGCAGGTGGAACGACTCCAAGGACGTAGAGCCGCGCGCGCACCTGAACACGGGCAGCACCACCCCGTCCTTGGTCACCTGTCCGACCCTGGCGTAGAGCGGGATGCCCGGTGGGTCCTGTACGTGACGACACACACGGGGGTAAGATGCGAGGCAATGTAAAGACAGGGTCGACGTATTGTGCACGCGCATATTACCTGGATACAAGGCAGATGCCGCTTCTCTGTCGCCCAGGTGGCCGCCATGCGGGCGCTGTCCAGGAGGGGAACGCCCATCTGGTCCACAGCCACGCCGAAATCTGCCAGCGCCTCCTCCAGGAGACGCTCCGTCTCCCGCGCGCCCCGCGTGCGTCGGCGACAGTGCCGAGCCATCTCCTGGATGCGAAGCGGGTTTGTGCCAGCCGAGGCCCCCTTGGCTCTCCGCAAGCGGGCCAGGTCCTCCGGGTCCCACTCATAAATGGCCATGGACAGCCGCCGCATGAAAGCGGGATAGAGGATGTGGCTGTCCGTGACCACCCCCGACGCCAGCCTGCGGATGAAATGCTTGATGTCCAGCTTCACCTGCAACTGGCTCCACCGCGGAAAGAGAGCCGCCGGCGCGCACTTCCCCCCGTCACTCCGGCAGCAGTCCCGGTCCACATAGAGGAGGGACGGCGGCTCCACCCCCGCCCGCCGGTACCGCTCCTGGAGGCCGTCGGCCATGTCCCTTAGACCGTAGCCCTCGGCCGCAGTGAGGACGGACATGAGCACCTGGCCCTGTTCGTTTCCCACGTTGACGCACCACTTTGCGGTGCCGGCGTCGGCCCCGGCCAGCTTCTTGGTCACCTGCGGACGACAGTATCCGGTGTTAAAGTGTTGCTGACATTACGGATGGAGTGAGAGGAGCCCGGGTTCAAAAAAAAGCTACCTACCTTCTTCGTGGCGTCCAACTTCAGGACAGAGCCGAAGACAGACGTAACTTTGGCCCTGAGCTCGTCTATCCTACCGAATGTGGCCTTGGCGTAAACAGACAGCATCCACTGGTAGCTGGGCAACGCAGGCATGGCCGGCACGGGAAGAGGAGCCGCGGCCTGTGGCATGGGAAGGCCAAAGTCCCGCATGATGTCCAGGTAGAGGCCGGCTCGCTCGTTCCAGTCAGTCTCGTGCTGATCCTGTATGACGGACAGCAGGCTGGTGGCGCTGTTACCGAGCGTCCTCCTCTTCATCTGGTCGATGACCTTTTTGTCGCACGCCAGCCTGCGGCCGCACAAACGGGGCAGACGGTTACATTTCAAATGTGCGACGATGCATTTTCCCCACGTGTAGGAACGCCGGATGCTTTCTTACCTGTACGTCAGCACAGCTGGGAAGCACCGCCTCTGGCGAGGGCGCAGCTGGGAGATGATGCAGTCTGCCCAAGATGCCACCTTCTTCCTACAGTACTGGCACTCCAGGTACTCTGTACCCATGTAGTACCAGCCGTCCCTGTCCAGCACTTTGCGCACCGTCTTGTAAAACCCACAGGCGGTGAGCTTGTGCTGGCACAAGGGGCACTGCAGGTTGACGCGCCAGAGGCGGTACGGGGCCCACAGGAAGAAGGGGCGCTGGAAGAAAGCATCCGGGCTGGACGGCGGCTGGCTGTACTCTCTGCGCAGCTCAGGAGGGCAGTTCATCATCTGCGGGTCCTGCCTCAGAACCACCCTTCCCGTTCTGTCGCGGGTGAACAGGGCCTCGCTGACCCACGCCTGCTGCTCTCGTGGCAGAGATCGCTTCCAGGGCTCTGGCAAGGCAATCTGAAATGGCACGAGAGGACATTGATTGCGGGATTGAGTGAACCACACCGCTTAACGGCCGGCTACGTCATTTCCACTTGGCACAAATACAAACCTCTGGCGAGGGAGCGGGGCGGAGGAGGGCAGCGGCCGGAGCGGGAGGAGTCTGAGGAGCGTGTCCTGAGAAGAAATTCACATGTGATGAGAAATTCACGTGTTAACCTGTCAAAAAAACAGCAGGCGTGTGCCGCTGTTTCAAAGTGTCTTCCTTTTCATCTGCTCAATCACCTTCGTGTCGCAGGCCAGCCTGCAGTACAAATGGTAAGAGCTGATACTACAGGCGCATAATACTAACCGGAAGCCCCGATGCTCTCCTCACATGCGTCTGCAGCTTCCATCATCAACCGGTCATCTTCGTCAGGCTTTTGCTTATCCAAAGCGGCGCCCTGGGAAGCTGATACATTACGCGACAACAGTCAGACGTGCATACGGGGTCACGTATAGTCTTTCACAATGACAGGGGACGGGAAATGACTACTCACCAGACGGGACGTGGTCCTCCGAGCGTCGCCTCTTGGCAGCGGGAACCGGAGAGGAAGTGGAGGAGGCCTGGGAAGCTGACATTATGCGACAACAGTCAGAGGAGCGTACGAGGTCGCCTATAGTGTAGTCTTTTTCATTGCTATGAAGTGGCTACTCACCAGACGGGACGTGGTCCGCCGACTGCTGCTGCTTCTTCTTCTTCTTGGGTCGATGTGGCGCCGCCGCAGCCAGAGAGGAAGTGGAGGCAGAAGTCGAGGGGAGAGACGAGCTCCCGGCTTGCTGCTGCTGCTGCTGCCGCCGCCGCCGCCGCCGTTCACGGTCCCTCCGCTTGACGTAGCGCTGCAGCAGGGCCAACCGGGTGCCCGCACCCTGGGGGGTCAACATCACCAGCCTCGCCCTGTAACTATGATGAAAGGAAATGTGGGAGAAGCATGAAACTATGCCGGCATCGTTGTTCACAGTACGCTTCACATGCCGTCATCTTACCTGGTGAGTTCCGTGCTCTGCCCTTCGTAGAGCTGACTGTAAGTGAGCTCCGCGTGCGGGCCGAAGCCCACCTTACAGTCGCTCTCCGACACGGTACCCGTCCTCCCCTTGTTGGCGATGGCGGCCACCATGGGCGGGAAGAGGCGAGCGTATTCCAGCAGTGCGTCCTTGTTGATCATGAGGGGACTGCTGCTGACATTGCCCGCCTCGCGCTCCTTCCGGTGGCTCACCAGCAGACTGGCGACGTAACCCACGTCGTGGGTCAGCAGCCACTGGAAGTTTTTCCCATAGTACCGGCCAAATTGAAGGGTCATCTGGCTCAGTACCTGGCCTCTGTGGGCCGGGTTGCCGCCCGCCTCTCGGACCCCCTCCACCGCCTCCCTCAAGACCGTGGCCGGGACCTTGCACATGCGCCTGCTGTCTTGGGCCTGCATGCTCCTCCCGGCAGCCAGGGCCTCTGGCGTGGCCTGGAGCCTGATGTTGGTAGAGCCCGCCATCAGCACAAACGCCGGTCTGTGGTCCATACTGCTAGAAAGGGGGAAAAAAAAAAAAACACATTCATTGACAAATCATAATGGCTGCGGTGAAACCCACAGTTACAGTACTTCAGGGACACGCACACACGCTGCAATTACTTTTATTGGTAAAAAAAGGTAAATAAACAAAGACACATCCAGCAAGGAGAAAGAAATATATATATATCTATCATAACATTATATGTTATTATATTACTTTCAAAAGGCTTTCCTTTCAACGTCATTTGTCCATTCACGGCGGAAACTTCAAAAACACACTTAAATAAACCACTTCAACACTTACGTTACACGGAACGGGCAAATAAAGACAATGACCAAGTACAAGCACTATATTCGACAGAACATTACATTTCTTACGGACATGTGCGTAGCCAGCGCCGCACTTGACTGAACACTTCAATAAATCACTTTACCGAAGAAACACACACACAAATTAAGTAATTAATTTACCGACATGTGCGTGGACATAGCTTAGCCAGCCAGCCGGCACTAATTACAAGTTTCTTCTTTACACAAACTTAATACGCTACTTTGGCTGCTGGGGGACAAAAAAATATAAGCAAGGAGTAGGTAGTATGTTCTTACCTGGTTCGAGTTTGTCGTTTGAAATAATTCCAAATGAAATTTGAAATTCTGCTGTCAGACACTACTTTGGCTGCTGGGAGACAAAAAAGACCATTAAATTAGTAGGTTGTAATACGTTGCCTGGTTCGACTTTGTAGCTGAAAGTTATTTCTTGCAATTGTATAGCGCAATACAATTGCAAGTCATTTGAAATAACTATCTCTCTAGTAGAAACGACCGATGAATGACGGCAGCGTGCGCTAGCTCTCACCTCTCGCTTGCAAAGTTCAAGGCAAACTGAGCTCGCTCACGGCGGTTTATGGGGGCCGCGCCCTCCGGCCAATGAGCGCCGGTGAGGGGGCGCGGCCTTCCAGTTATCTCAGCCAATCTGGCTCTCAGGTTCAAACGCCAGGCCAATTAGACTCTCACCCAAAAGTAGGCACTCCCGTAGGCTTACATGCTCAAGCAGTTTCTAGTAAAGTAGGAACTAGGAACCGAGAACATCCCTCCCGTCTGGGCGCAAAGGATGACACGCAAATTCGTGAAGCGTTCCACATTTTAACAGTTTTAGCTCAAAAGAAAGAATCATTCATTCAGCCTTTGTTTACTTCCGGTTTGTTTCCATGTGAAACAGCGCCACCCCCGCTTGCATTACCGCCAGCTGCAGGCCATGAGCGGTACTGCAGCTTCTCACATTCATACACATTACATACACAAACCATCATTAGTGAACCAGTTGAGGATTGGGAGACAATTGCGCCCCAAATCTGCCATTTTTCTCCAAAACAGACGTTGGCAAACAAACACAGGACTCATTTTCAACCCGGTTAGGTTCAGCGGTCAAACGGCGCAACGTCCGCGAACCCTCTCACAATTCAGGCCGCGAGCAGTACTGCAGCATTCCATGTTTACAAAAATTTAACGTGACCAACGGCGTACGAGCGGCAGCAGTTACAAATAGAACGTCCCAGACTCACCTTTTGCAGACTGTGCGACACCGATATTGGAATATATGCAAATTCCGCCATGGTGTTCCGAATGTCAGTGTTATCCAAAATGTCACTGGCATTGGACTGGTCGTGGACTGGTGTCCATCCGAGTCGGATGGACACCAGTACACGAGTTCCCAAACTGTCATGGCGCCCTCGCCTTCCTTTGTGCATAATGTTGTTTTCGTCGACAATTTTACTCTCAGCTACCAAATGACGGTGTTATTTCGCCTACACTCGAAACTTCCCTTACTTAAAGCTCAAAGTAAAGATAAAGACACCACGTAAAGATACCATAAGCATCCTAAAATAAATGCACGCCACCCTCCTCTGAGCTTAGTTGACCCACCACCTTGTCCCCTACAAACAAAAAGAACCCGAAATGAGGCCGTTGACCTAATGAAGCAAACCCAATCTGTGACGAAACTTCTGGAGAAAGTTTAACTGTCAATTAATCAAATGAAAGAGTCCCAATCAATGTTACAGTAGAGGTTTCTCACCAGTAGCGCAGGTGACGGCAGCCAAGTTGTTCGCGCCCCTCCTCTTCTTCACACTTCCAGCCAGGAGCCCGGCAGTGAGCGCCCCGCCCCGCCCCCACACAGAGGACGCGTCTGTAGTTGAAGAGTCAAACTTCCCTCATCTCCTCCTCCTCCTAAGGTGTAATCCTGCACACCATTTAAATGAACACAACTAATAAGAGCATCAAGTGTCACTGCATAAGATAAGTAATGGACAATAAATAACAGTAATAGATAGTTTGTTGCGAATGGCGTTGTATAAATAATGTTGAATTTTGAATCGAGTAAATCATTACAGAGTTTTAAAACGTGTATCCAGGAATGATCGCTTAAAAGGACTTTGCTATAGAGAACATGACTTGTGTAAAAAGAAAAAGGTTCCAAAATCAATCATCAATCATCAATCAAAACCTCCGCAGAGTGGATTGAGGTGTAGAATCAGGGTTTGTCATCCTGTTTGCACTGCTACTGTGGTCTGTTCCAGCAGAGGTTGCAGAAAAACCAGATGAGCTGATGACGAAAGAAAAAGTATGTTTACTGCATTTACTGTCTGATGGATTAAATCTACCCCCAATGATAAAGAATTGTGCGGTTTATCAGTGCTTGCCGTTGATCATTGAGTCTGACTGCAGTTTGCAGCTTTCTGATTCTTTCTTCATATGACCTTGATGTCTATTATGCTGGCTTGTTACCATTCATTCTTCTACATTCTACAGCACTGCATTTACAAGTTACTTTGGTAATTCGTATTTTACTTTCAGCATCATATACCTCATCTGGATAACACAAGTCGTACTATAGTGCTTTCATCTTTTATGCTTCTCCATATTCTGTCGCAAGTTGTGCTGTGGGACACTTGCAGCTTTGTGTCTCTCTTCTCCCGTGCTTCTCTGGTAGAGGAGCAGAGCAGACTGGATGATCCCCTCCACGCTGTACCTCTCCACCATCCAGAAGCTTTGTGTCATCTTGTAACCAGCGTCTCTACTGGTCATGCAGCCTCTGCCCAGTTTGTCCTGGCACGCTTCAATCTTCGTCCCTGCTCGCTTCAATCTACCTAAAACATGTTTACAGCTCATAGGTGAGCATGTGAAAAGCCAGTATTAGTAACTGCTTCACAAAGGAGGAAAAGGCAATAAAGTGCCACACTGTGCTGCTTATTAGGGGCAGTGAAACAACTGATGGAAGTATTCCAGTATTCCAGATAAGGAGACGGGGAAAGTGCAGGAAGCCGCTTGTGGACGGACACAGCTTCCTAAGGAAGCTCAGCTGTGTTCTCACCCTTAATGAGCTGATGCCTGTTGATTTCGACAGGGATTTTCATTTGAGATTTGGACTCAGCCACAGATATTTGTTTTGTGATTTAAGTCAGATATTAGTCATATGACATTTATTAATTTTAGTCCAAATTTAGTGACAAAGTTTTCAAGTCAGTTATCTGTATGCGTTTGGTATAACATTAGCCATGTTGCACGCGTGACGTAACGTTTATATGCTCACACTGTCTTGATTAGTCTCAGTGTCTCCTCCACCCCAAATCAAATAATATTTATTATCACATACACAATCATACACACAGTGAGATTCTTTGGTGACTAGCTCAGGAACAATCAGTGCTGTGTGCAGATTCACCAGTGCGTGTATAATAGGGGTGAGCAGCGTTTAAATAACGTGAGGCGGAGCGATGCACACGGCCAGGTGACCGCGGTGACGTCAGGCGCCTCGAAAGTCGAAACCAAACGGACCTCAGTTCAGCGGGAGCAGTGAGTTTTGGGATCACGACATTTTGCCGGATAGCGACATTGGCTCAGTCAATTGGAAGGCCGCGCCCCCTCCCCGGCGCTCGTTGGCTGGAGGGACGGCCCCGCCCTCGCAGTGATACATTTTAATCGAGGGAGCTCAGTCGGTTCTAAGTTGTTCATGCGAGAGGTTTGAGCGCGCGCTGTCATTCGTCTGTTGTTTCCACTAGAAAAACATAATTGCAAGTAATTTCAAATAATATTCAGCTACAAGCTCGAACCAGGTAAGGCACTGCTTTTTTCCCCCCACCCAGCCAAAGTGTATTAAGTTTGTGTAAAGAAGAAACTCGTAATTTGTGCCGGCCGGCTAACGTCAAGTGCGGTAAGCCGTAGGTAAGGCCACGCACATGTCCGTTAAGAATTGTAATGTTCTGTCGAATATAGTGTTTGTACTTGGTCGTTGTCTTTATTTGACCGTTTTTTTAAGGGTTGAAGTGTGTTTTTGAAGTCTCCGCGAACGGACAAATGACGTTGTGAATGCTGGCGAGCTTGGAATGATAACTGTGTGTGTGTGTCTGTGTGAGACCGTGTGTGAGAGAGACTGTTTGACTGTGTATTAAAAAAAACATTTTATTGTATTTTCCTTACTGGATTGTGTCTGTGTTTTAGTATAATTCTATATATCAATTTGTGGAGACGGTTGAGGCTTCTTTCTCTTTATTCATTCACATCTCATTGTGAGTACACGTACGCGCAAACACTGAGTTCTTCCAAGATCCAACATAATTTTCTATCAGGGTGGGGGCATTTCCATTGTTCTATTGTTGGCCCTGGCTACCTTAGTAACCCTGTCACAGTGACCTGCCAAGACCTAATGTCGCTTCCTCGCTGATGATGGATGAATGATTCTGGTAAAACACTCAAGGTTAAGGACAAACTGTGTACTTCCTTTCTAATACTGAACAGATACATAATATTAAATGATTTCCAAGAACACATGGTTCACTTACATACCAGTACTATAATATCGTCATGGTTATAGTACATTTTCTTTGACATTATCTACATTATTCTACCTATAAAAGTAATTGCAGTGTGTGTGCGTGTCCCTGAAGTACTTTAACTGTGTGTTTCACTGTGGGTGACCACGGTCAAGTGCAGCCACACTCGTGTCTGAAAAGAGGTAGTTGTGTGTTTTTTGTCCACATAATTGACATTATCTTGCTTGTATCCTGACAGTGTGTGTAAGACTCTGTATTGGTGTGTGGGGGGGGGGGTAAAAGTCCTGAGTGAACTAGACCTTTTTGCCACTGAAATCACAGCACCTCTTCATCCTTCCTGTGTCATGAGTGTTATCATGTTCTGTTATTATGATTTGTCAAAGAAGGGTTTTGTTTTTCCTTTGCTTCCTCTCTAGCAGTACGGACGTGTTTGCAAGGTTTGTGCTGAAGGCGGGCTCCGCCAACATCAGGCTCCACGCCACGCCAGAGGTCCTGGCTGTGGTGAGGAGCGAGCAGGCAGGAGTCAGCGGGCGCACACACGTGCATGGCCATGGCCATCTTCAGGCAGCTGTGCGTCCTCCATCCTGCTAATCGCAAGCTGAAGGGGATGACAGTCACCAGGTGGACTCTGATGCTCCAGAACTACAATAGCATCATCCCAGACCAGGATCTAACTGTTCAGCGTCAACCAGCACACTCTGGCACAGTGGTAAGAAGAATGGATGGGTGAGTGAGTGAGTGTGTGTTTGTGTGTGTGTGCTACGTCTTTATTTGGATTACAATTTTGGATTACAACCAATGTTATATGACTCCATAGGCACAAGCGGGGTGTGACTGCCCGGTTAACAGCCGAGTTGGTGGACGCCATCCCCGCCACGAGTGCTGCTCCCCAAGCCCGGCACCCCATGGTCCACACTGATCCGCTCCCTCCGTCGGCGCCTCTGCCAGAGGATCCCCTCCCCGGGTCCTTCTGGGCAGAGTGCCCCGGCAGCCAGAGGATCTTCTTCCAGAGGACACGCTTGATTGAAACACACTGTTTAACGGCCGGCCCACTATGTCATTACCACTCAACAAAATGAGGGGGCGGGGGAGGGCAGCGGCCGGAGCGAAAGGAGTCTGAGGAGCATGTTTTGGCGCCCCGGGAAGCTGATGCATTATGCGACAACAGTCACACGAGCATACGGGGTCACGAATAGTCTTTTTCATTGTCAGGGGACGGGAAATGGCTACTCACCAGATGGGACGTGGTCCGCCGAGCGCTGCTTCTTGGCTCGATGTGGTGGTGCCGCCGCAGCAGCCAGGGACGAAGTGGAGGCAGAAGCAGAGGTTGAGGGGAGAGACAAGCTTCCCGGCTTGCTGCTGCCGCCGCCTTTCACGGTCCCTACGCTTCAGGTAGCGCTGCAGCAGGGCCAACCGGGTGCCCAGCGTCACCAGCCTTGTCCTGTAACTATGATGAAAGGAAATGTGGGAGAAGCATGAAACTATGCCAGCATTGTTGTTCATTGTGCGCTTCACATGCCGTCATCTTACCTGGTGAGTTCCGTGCTCTGCCCTTTGTACAGCTGACTGTAAGTGAGCTCTGCGTGCGGGCCGAAGCCCACCTTACAGTCGCCCTCTGCCACGGTACCCGTCCTCCCCTTGTTGGCGAGGGAGGCCACCATGGGCGGGTAGAGGCGAGCGTATTCCAGCAGCGCGTCCTTGTTGACCATGAGGGGACTGCTGCTGACATTGCCCGCCTCGCGCTCCTTCCGGTGGCTCGCCAAGTTTTGGCCGTAGTACCGCCCAAATTGAACAGTCATCTGGCTCAGTACCTGGCCTCTGTGGGCCGGGTTGCCGCCCGCCTCTCGGACCCCCTCCACCGCCTCCCTCAAGACCGTGGCTGGGGCCTTGCACATGCGCCTGCTGTCTTGGGCCTGCCCGCTCCTCTCCGGAGCCAGGGCCTCTGGCGTGGCCTGGAGCCTGATGTTGGTGGAGCCCGCTATCAGCACAAACTTCGGTCTGTGGTCCATACTGCTAGAAAGGAAAAAAAACACCTTCATTGACAAATCATAATAGCTGCGGCACGCACTTGACCGTCATCACCGACAGTGAAACCCACAGTTACAGTACTTCAGGGACACGCACACACACTGCAATTACTTTTATTGGTAAAAAAATGTAGATAAACAAAGACACATCCAGCAAGGAAAATACGATAAAATATATATAGACCCACACAGTCATTTCAAACTCGCCAGCATTCTCAACGTCATTTGTCCATTCACGGCAGAAACTTCAAAAACACACTGAAATAAACCACTTTAACCCTTAAAAACAGTCAAATTAAGACAATGACCAAGTACAAACACTATATTCGACAGAACATTACATTTCAGCGTAGCCAGCGCCGCACTTGACTTAACACTTCAATATATCACTGCAACATTGAAGTATGGTTATCATAACGGTCGTCCTCCTTACCGAAGACACACAAACACAAATTTATTTATTTAGGGACATGTGCGTGGACATAGCTTAGCCAGCCAGCCGGCACTAATTACAAGTTTCTTCTTTACACAAACTTAATACGCTACTTTGGCTGCTGGGGGACAAAAAAATATAAGCAAGGAGTAGGTAGTATGTTCTTACCTGGTTCGAGTTTGTAGCTTGAAATAATTTCAAATGAAATTTGGAATTCTGCTGTCAGACACTACTTTGGCTGCTGGGAGACAAAAAAGACCATTAAATTAGTAGGTTGTAATACGTTGCCTGGTTCGAGTTTGTAGCTGAAAGTTATTTCAAATGACTTGCAATTGTGTTGCGCGCTCTCTCTAGTAGAAACGACAGATGAATGACAGCAGTGGCGCTCGCTCACACCTCTCGCTTGTAGAGTTCAGGGCCAAATAAGATAAGACAATCGCGTATGTCGGAAACTCGGGTGAAACTGCCAACTGGAACAGAACATCCCTCCCCTCTGGGCGCAAGGATGACACGCAAATTTGTGAAGCGTTCCACACGAGCTCCCAAACTGTCATGGCGCCCTCGCCTTCCTTTGCGCACAATGTTGTTTTGGTCGACAATTTTACTCTCAGCTACCAAATGACGGTGTTATTTCGCCTACACTCGAACTTCCCTTACTGAAAGCTCAAAGTAAAGATAAAGACACCACGTAAAGAGACTTCCTCAAATAAATGCACGCCACCCTCCTCTGAGCTTAATTGACCCACCACCTTGTCCTCTACAAACAAACAAAAAGGTCTGTAGTTACATTACATTACGGTCATTTAGCAGACGCTTTTATCCAAAGTGACTTCCAATAAGTGTGTTCAACATAGGTAGGCAGTAGTAGGTAGTTGAAGAGTCAAACTCCCTACGTTTCCTTCATCTCCTCCTCCTAATGTGTAATCCTGCACACCATTTAACTGAACAAAACTAATAAGAGCATCACTGACAATGCAGATGGTCCTTTTCCTCTTTAGCCCTGAGGACACGACATCCATGATTTCCCAAAGCAATTTCAAATGTGGACTCGTCAGACCACAGCACACTTTTCCACTTTTGCGTCAGTCCATCTCAGATGAGCTTGGGCCCAGAGAAGCCGGCGGCGTTTCTGGGTGTTGTTGATATATGGCTTTCGCTTTGCATGGTAGAGTTTTAACTTGTAGATGTAGCGACGAACTGTGTTAACTGACAATGGTTTTCTGAAGTCTTCCTGAGCCCACGTGGTAATATCCTTTACAGAATGATGTTGGTTTTTAATGCAGTGCCGCCTGAGGGATCGAAGGTCACAGGCATTCAATGTTGGTATTCGGCCTTGCCGCTTACGTGCAGAGATTTCTGCTGATTTTATGGACTGTAGAGATGAAATCCCTAATTTCCTTGCAATTGTACGTTGAGAAACGTTGTTCTTAAACTGTTGGACTATTTGCTCACGCAGTTGTTCACAAGGTGGTGAACCACGCCCCATCCTGGCTTGTGAGCGACTTCGGGGACGCTCCTTTTATACCCAATCATGACACTCGCCTGTTTCCAATTAACCTGTTCACCTGTGGAATGTTCCAAACAGGTGTTTTTTGAGCATTCCTCAACTTTCCCAGTCTTTTGTTGCCCCTGTCCCAGCTTTCTTGGAACGTGTTGCAGGCATCAAATTCGAAATGAGTGAATATTTGCAAAAAAACAATACAGTTTATCAGTTTGAACTTAAATATCTTGTCTTTGCAGTGTATTCAATTGAATATAGGTTAAGGATTTGCAAATCATTGTATTCTGTTTCTATTTACATTTTACACAATGTCCCAACTTCATTGGAATTGGGGTTTGTATGTTAAGAAATAAATACAGTATATAATATCAATTGTCTTCATATTTTACATCTGAACTCGATTACTGACGTTGTTTTTTGTATCATTCTGGAGATATTTGCCTTCAACTCAGGTCCACACACCTCTGAAAAGACCCTGAAGATAGAGGTTCATAATACCACACGTGCTGTTTTTCCTCCACAATAATCTCTCAGCTACTTGACATTAGAAATGCATTTCAGGGTAAAATATCATTGGATAATCATCTTTATGAAGCAACAGACAACACAATATATTTATTATATTTATCCAACTACTGCAAACTTAGAATAAATGTAGAGAGGCTTTACAGTGTTTCAGCACAGGGGTGTGTAAAGGTCCACTCAAAGGCCAACATGTTTCGAGCAACACATCCAGAAAGCTCCAACTTACAAAAAACAGGTAGTGACCTAGTTGACATGTAAATGAGTCATCAGTACTTCAGTATCACTTTAAGGACATATTTATCTGTGCCTCACTGTAGCTCAGCAAATATATTAAAGTGATTCAGTCTCACTACAATTAGCTTATGCTAGTTGCTGATGGTTTACTCTCATAAAGCAAAGAGGTGCGGTAAAATGGGCTACAGTGCCAACAGTGAGTGCCAGTGGGAAGTCGTGACAAATACCAGAAAACACCAAAAACATTCAAGCCTCCAGTCACCTACACTATTAATTAAAAACGATACAAATATAAGTTATATGTCATGATAAAAGAGTCCTCAGAAATAAATAGACGCAACCTGGAAAGTGCTCAGTGCATTTGAGTGCCCAAGTGTGCAACACAGTGGCCAACGGTACCAACATGACATCCGGACCACGGTTTGCCTGCAGTCACGTGGTTTAGACAGTAGATTTCAATGTTGCGTTCAGCTTCAATAAAGTGCTGATCCACTATTTCCTGTGCCGCCAAGATGATTTGCAGCCAAATCGATTGCCCCACGTAACTCAAGGCATTCATATTTAAATATACAAAACCTCTAAATAATAATCACGATTCTCTCACACACTGACCTCTAGGGGAAGCTCCAGCCAGACACACACGCAGTGGGCAAGGTTGAATGAGATGGCATGAGGCTCCCCTGCGGTTGTAAATGATTGATTTGGTTTGTTTGGAATGTTTATTGTACATAAATGTGAAATCTTAATGTTTATGGATAAAAAGTCCTGACCAAACGCAGTAATATGCTTATGATTTCTATAGTGAACAAATATATAAAAATGTTGTTTTAATCACTGTCAGGGGTGGAAACATCACATGGCACAATTTGTAGTTGAGCTCAGTCTGAATCTCGTCTCACTATAAATTCATTTCCGAACTATTTGATGTGGCTATTATGAGCTTTAGACCAGTTTATGCCGCATCTTTACATATGACATCATCCTTATAACGGACTTCATCTGGACCCTAACATCAAAAGGTTACTTAAAGTCTCAGTTCACTTTCAGACACGTTTTGTGCAATATAGTCATAGTAAGAAGGATCGTAAAGTAAAGAAATGTTAAAGTTAGCTCAAAACAGATATCTCGTATGTTTGTAGATTTGTAGCAAATAGGGTATTGCTGATAAACTCTGAATGCTCAGCAGACTTAAAGAAGGCAAGCAAGCACAATCTGCAGCTGTATATTTGAATGCAAAAATCCAATGTTTACACGGATACACTGAATGAGTGGAACGTTGACTCTAGCCAGAGCACCGTGAGCTGTACAGTGTTTGCTGCCATCTAGTGGATGCAGTGAGATAACACTGATCAAAGTACAAAAAGGTCCTTCATAAAGGATTTGCATGGTTAAATCAAAGAGGAGTGCTAAAAAGAAAATGAGAGCCATTGTCTATGAATCAGTTCACATGTATTTATATATTATACACTGTTCCTTAAACATCCTGATAAAAGTCCCACCCTGCACACACACACACACACACACACATTGGTATTGGTGTTTCCTGAAACTCCACCCTGAAGACTGATGCCCAAAGTCAATCCTGGTGTGATTCTGCTGGGTTATGACAGTAAAAGAGGAACAACACTGGGCAAAGAGCTGAGGGGGAACACAGAGCGACATCAAAACTAGTCGGTGGTCAGGCTTGGAGACCCTTTATGATTCAGATGTTTATTCCGTGCCGATATTGAAGTCAAGCGGAGATCTGTGGAGGCTCTGACTTAAATGAATCCGGGCAGGAGGCTCTGCAGGAGGAGGACTGCTCCCACCACCATGAGGCCGCACAGGAACAGCACCAACCAGAGGGGGAAAGAACCTGCCCATGAAAAAATGACAATAACACTTTTAGTTTAGTTCTAGTTTGAGTTTAAAATTGTTGGTCAGTTCGCATGGTGCTGCTGTAGCTGTCTGTGATTCTTATTAATTACCCACAAAGTATCAAGAGTGTCTTACTTCGGTTGCGTACAGCGTGGACTTGACACCGACTGTCCACAGCGACGCTCAGCAAGGCCGTCTCATTGTTGCCTTTGACGTTTTTGCCTTTGAGCAGGTCAGGCAGGAAGGCGATGTCTGTCACAACGATGCCATGGGACTCCTTCACATAATACAACTTCTGCACACACAAAGACACAGCAGCAGATGATCAGATGCACTAGCACAGATCAATGAGCAGTTCAGCTATTTAATCACCAGTCATTGGTTTGGGAAACGTATACAAAAATGATGTTGACCTGCAGTGAGAAAGCGATATAGATAGCTACTGATCCAGTCACAGTCCCAAGGCCAAGAAATGTTCCAGAGTCACTGTGAAAGATAAAGATGAAGTTGGAGATTAGATTAACACTTAGCGAGTCGAGGACAATGTCTAACTAACACCGGCACACGGCACTTACTCCTAACTGTAAGAAGAAGAGCAAAATGATCATTCCTTGAATTTCGACGCACGTAAGCCTCAAGTCGCTTTCGACCCAATTTGTTAGGAAGTTTGGTTGATTTGGCTACACAGCAACTGTATGCAGGTCTGTGGCAAAACAGTTGAGGTGGGATGAAAGGTCCGGCTCTTACCTAACGGCCAGGCTGGAGATGACCTCAGAGCCGCAGGGAGCCGTCAGCATGGGGAGGAAGCTCTTGCCGTCCCACTTGGTGAGGTAACAAGGAGGTGGCTTTCTTTCTCGTTTATGGGGGATCTGGACGGTGTAAAGCCTCAGGGAATCTTTCTCATCTTCTACCTTTCCAAATCTAAAAGAGGCCAAAACACAATCAAACACTCAACTACATTTCATATGGAAATAAAGAGCAGATGTGACTCTATAGCTTTGCTACGCTCATACAGCACATGACTTAGTTACTAAAGAGGTCACGGTGCAAGTTTGACAAATAATCACAGTTTCACAGATGAACTTTTCTATGCACTAGGAACATAAAACACAGCCTGTGAAGAGGATTTTTGGTCTTGCAAACAGTCAATTTTAGACTTAAAATACACAAATATGTCTGTTTGGTGTCATTGTGTGCACACTAAACATGGACAAGAGAAAAGGAGAGAGGAAGGACGGAGCAAAAACACTGCAAAACATGATGAAGGTGAAAGCTATGAGAGCATATCTTAGCAGCTTGATGTTCATGCTGACACACTACTGACATACTACTGCCCAGTGGGTAGAGCTTCCGCTCGGAGGGTTGCCGGTTCGAGTCCATGCCGAGGTGCCCCTGAGCAAGGCACCGAACCCTCAATTGCTCCCCCCTCTGTAGTGGGTGGTAATGTAATGTAAGTCACTTTGGATAAAAGCGTCTGCCAAATGATCGTAAGATAATGTAAACCTTGCAACATCAGCATTTTTATATCATGCATTCATATCTGAAATGTATTGGACCAATCACAAGTCTCCATTTGCAAGATTGTGATTCAATCAATGAATATTCTGATTGTTCTCATTTTTACCTGCAACCCATGTAGCGGTACGTCTTCTCTCCAATGTCGGTCATGGTTTCATGCCACTGAAGACTCATGGCCAACTGGTCGCCGCTCCACACGCTGCACGCAAAGTCCCGACCAACAGTCACAAGGTGCTACATGGGAACAGAGACAGCGAGATGTTAGTTGTTATAGGGAATCAAGATGGAATGTAAATGAAATGTGAGGAAGAGGTGTGAGTGAATAACCTTGTTCTGTGGACTCATATCCAAATCTTCAATCTCCCCTTCATGTGCTTTGAAGTCAGACACTTTCTTTAGGGACGGAAACTATGGGAAAGTGGATAGGACAAGTTTGTTTGCTGAAAGTTAAGAGGTCTGCAGCAGACTGTGATATGGGAGAGGGGAAGGTTTAGGCATGGATGTGATGCAGTGGAATATAGAACCTTTAGAATCCATACACAGTATTTGTTTCATGTGTGCGTTTGCATGTAATCCTTTTACACCTTTCATTCAAACACAACTTCAGTAACCTTGTGTTCCGGTCTTAGGGGATGATGTCATGTTTACCTCCCAAACTCGGATGTGCCCATCTGTGCCCCCGGTCAGCAGAAGGCCTAAGTCCCGGCTGAACCTAACAACCTTCTGAAGAGGGTCATCGGGGTTGAGGTCTGACTGCAGCTCTGCCAGACCCGTCACAGAGATCTGAGCCGTCTCGTCCTTCATATGTCCCGCATCTCCACCGCTTGTTGCTTTGCCCTGTCCTCCCTTGTCTTCTTTCCCTGCTCGTCTCCTGGCATTTCCCTGCTGCACATTGTTACCAGCTGTAGGGACGACACACACTTGTTCATCAAATCATCAGATATTCCAAATGCCTGCAGTCACTGAAGGATAACTATTTACATGTAGACAAACCCCACATTTAAAGGTTTTGTAAATACAAACCTTTTCCTTACATTTTAAATTGGAATTGGATTTCAAATTACCATCTTTGGCAGCGGCAGCAGCAGCAGCAGTAGTTGTTGGACGGCCGTGCTTAAGCTGCATCAGGCAACAGGTCCCATCCTGCCCTGCAGCGATCACACCGTTGCCTACTGCCATGTTCATGGTGGCACGTGTGTCGGTATCGTGGGAGTGGACGAGTGTGGCAGTGTATTGATGGTCTCCAACCAACTGTAAATCCAGGAAGTGCTGAAACACAAAGTCACAAGTCATGCTGATGCGCCACATGTCTTTTCATATGTACTCGTGTCATGTAGTGTGAAATATAATAAGCTCAATTGGTGACATTGTTTCTGCACAGCATTAGCAGCCTCATGGTTTACACACAGGCCGACACTAATTATAACAATTCATGCATATTCAATGATACCATATGTGTCCATTTGTCTGACACTGCTTACCACAGCATTCTTAATGCCTGTTTTAGAAGGCCCTCCTCCTCCCGCTGTGATCACCAATCCAGTTTCCGGGTCCACTTTGATGGTGTACAGGGGAAAGGGGGCCCTGTACAGATCTGGCACCCTCCGTTTTCTCATCATTGTGTTGCAAGTCTGTTAGATAGTTTCATAAAACCACTGACAACACCACCTGTAGGGAGTAGAGGGTTAAGAAATGGCGCACACTGGATACGACAGCTCAATTGGTGACGTATTGAAGTGTATCTATAGGATGCTTTGGCCTAATGTAGGGATGGACTCTTCTAAAACTTAAACCCCTATTTGGAGCGGAGCGGCACATCGCTTAAAATTCTTTCATATGTTATCAATGGGTATCAGATAATTTACATCAATTACATGCTAATCCAACCCTTCAGTGACATTTCAGCCTCTTTTGATGGGGCAGATTTGATTGACAGTGTATAACCGATAAGATAAGGTATCTGCTCCATGACTTTCACCACTTCCTCACACACCACGAGTTCTATGGTTGCGGAATTTCAAGTTTACTTTTTAGTTTCAAAATAAATGTGTGAATGTTTCAAGTTTTTCTACATATTTATCATATACAGTCCATTCTACCCTTCATTGCATGGATTGTGCACAGCTTAATGTTACTTATATAATCGCAATCTTTCTCCATTTGGCGCAGCCCCGATTGCCACCTTGACAGCCTGCGTGTAGTGTAATACTCAATTGACCAGCAGATGTCGCCATTCTGAATGTATACTCAAGAAGCCAAAAACTTTTGTTAGTGTAGAAGCTTTTTAGACGCTTGTTTTGATTGAAGCCTTCGTTTCTACAATCATAACATGAAGCATGAAGCCATTCTAAGTGTTAAGTAAACTAACGGTGAGTCACTTGACACAGAGACTAAAGCTAAATGTGAGACAAAACGCTCGAAGTATTCAAACATGAGGCGACAGCTCTCTTTACGCTCTTTACGTTTGCGCTGTGTTTGTGTCAACACCGTGGTTTGTGTTAAACAATACAGGTTGCAGCAGAGCGGAGCGGAGCGGAGCGGGCTCAGGTGGTGCAGGAGGCACTGCTCACCTCTGCACTGATGCCTGATCAGCTTAAGCTGCTGACAGCCATCAGTTCGATACCGGCGTAAAAGTGACAGTCCAGAATGCTTTCTTATCATAGAATCATGGCTTTAAGGACTGTCATGTTGCCAACTCAGCAGCGAGCTTTAGCTATTTTAGTTTCAATTAGCACTCAAGTTGCCTATCGCGGTCTCGCTGTTCCCTTCATGCTGTGTTCCATACCTGGCCGGTTGCTTCGGTGTCTCCTCCGTCCTCTGCTTATGGGCTCAGTTCTAACACATGTAGCTCCATTGTGAGCTGTCAGTGGCGCAAATGTTTAGAATGAAAGGGATTAGCTAACAGCTAGCAGCTAACGACAGCTCAACCACAGAGCCACCACTTCCCTACCTACACGTCAGCGACGTACGCTACGTCATGACGTCACTATCCGCCTCTTTGGATTTGGTCTTTAAATCAATACATATGTATTACAATAAACAGTATTACAAGGTAACTGATATAGCAGTACTTCATTTGATAATGTAATATTGACTTTATTGTCATTCATAATAAAACGACGAGTGTGATAATCAGGATGATCAAAATAAATGTGAACATACTTTATTTACACATCTGCAAAAATCAAAATAGTATTATATTACTAGCACGTTTAAATCTCAATATGGCGATCACAAACTTAATTATTATAAAATTAGTTAGAATGAATAAAATTACAAAGTAACACATAATCTAATATATTATATTATATTATATTATATTGGTTAACCCCTTCAGCTTGTGATTGTGTCTTCCATTCAGTCTTTCTAAGCCAAATATTTAAATACAATGAAATGAAGATGACCAGTGTTTCTTTCGGTCATCCACATCCATCACATCTTTTACCAATGCATTTCACATTCAAACTTAAAAGAATATTCCTCACTTAAATCAAAACATTCAACACAATTCAACCATATCTTATGCTTCTTCAAAGAATATACTTCAACTGGTCGTGATGGTTTTTTGTTGTTGTTTTCCTTTACAGTGTCAAATTTATGAGGTTGATACATTATTATTGATTTTAGAATTTAGGATAGAGAAAGCACTGCTTCATCATTAAATGTAATTGCCAAAACAGTACAGCAACAAGTACGTCATCAGTATATTCCATAAACAGTGTACAGCAGAGATTACTTCCTGTTGGGTGAAATAACTTGAATATACAGATTTTTGTAGTTGTTCTGGGACTGACATTCCCCACCTGAACACCAGCTGTTGCCATTTTCACCTCTGCCCCACACTCATGTACTTCAATCTTCTCATTAGCCCCACTCACAAGAAGTTAGAGAAATAAAGAAAGGTCTTATTATCCTCAAAAACGTGACAAAAAAGTGTGTATAAATATTCGAATGTTATCCCCAACATTTTTACATAGGTGGTCATTTTAATCTATCAGTATGTAATTGAAATCTGTTTGCGTACCATAAACCAAACCATCTTTCCATGAACCCAAACCTGCCGTCCTCTGTCGGGAAAGGCAGTCATGCCTCATCTAACGCTTCATCTGTCTCCACTGGCTGCTGCAGCTGAAGCATACAGTATATTAATCATGGTACTGGCTGTCCTCTGTGGTAATCTGTATCCTCACACTAACATCATTAGGAAAATCCCGCAGTAAATTGATTATAGTTGACATGTCCATATGGCAATTCCCTATAGGCTACACCACTTGGGAGGCAAAGGTCCAATCAAATTATTCCCCAGGGTAAAGTTGACATGTTCCCTATCACGTAGTCTCAACTCTTAATCTACATTTGCCATAGCAGGCACGTGTGTATGTGTGGGTGTAGTAGGTGTGTGTGCGTGTGTGTGTGGGTGGGTGTGGATCTGAGTGTTTAAACTACTATGACCTTGTGAGTTATTTTGAGGCATTGAAACTGGAAGATGATGCTGATGAAATGCTTCTGGTTGATGGACAACAATCTACAACAGGTATTGATTAGAGTTTCCAGGGTTTCAATGGAAACATCAATAGAGGCTTGCTCGTTGTGTCAGAGAAAGATGCCAGCGTTGTTAAGTTTACAAACAAATTGTGACAGATCCATGACATGCAATCAAGTATACGGCTAGAGGAGAATTTTACTTTACTGTACTGACAAATGCATTTTCAGATTCATGACCTTTAGTCACATTGTAGGCTGCAAATGAAAATATAAAATAAAACATCTTGCTTGAAAACAATTGGATTATGATATGTTCCCCTTCAGCTTAGTTTAAATGGAAGCTTCTCCATAAAGGTCTAAGTGTGGCCGTGCATTACTACATAACGTGATGGTGCATTAGTATTGGTGTCTGGCACAGCTCAGAAACAGGAACCTGGCTGCACCTGATCCTGATGCACTTCCCGTCTCTTCGTGAAATCAATTAGATCCTTTGCGAATCATGATGTTCACGTGTTATTTTTACGAACACATGAAGCCGCCTCTCCTCTACCATATAAAGCAGAGAAGTAAACACGCTGATCTGAGCAGTGAGCACACATCCTGAGCTGATTCAGAGCTCGGAACACATGCAGTTTGTGTAGCACTGTTCAGAATGAAAATAGTCTGATCTGTGGCACAAGTAGGCAAAATTATTGATGTTGTCGTTGCTTTCTTGTAATGAGCTTGCAGGAGGGGATGGTGATGGTTTCCGCAGCAGCCTGAGGCCACTCGGTGGTTCGGTTTAGGTCTGCGAGCGATCCGAGCGGGCGGACACTCGGTTCTGCAGCGCCATGATTCCCTGCAAAGAGTTAATTGCCTTGATGTGACCTGATTTATTGACATGCGAGTCAAAAAGTGAAGAAACACAATGATCTTCATGAATGGTTTACTCTGCCATCCTGGAGTATAAGAGATGCAGCGTTAGACGCGTTAAGTTGGCACAATAAAACCGGAATCATTGTCGCTGTCCCTTCAAAGTAATGCAGATTTATGGTCGCGTAAGTATGTATTGTGTTTTATGAGGTTGTAGGTGACATAAAGTAAACGGTGATTGGATACTAGCTATTAGGAGTAAGACTTATACTTATACACCCTGTCCCATTTCAGATATAGTCTATTAATTGATTTGAATGATTGATTTGTTTGTTTGTTTACTATGTACAAAATGCAATATGAAGCACTATTTGGGGAATTTGTTTTCTTCTGAAAATGTTGATAATTTCATTGTGTTATGTCTAGAATCACTAATTCACAGTGTAGTTTTTATCACTTCTAATGAGTATCAATAATTTTGTACAGGCCATTTTCATTTGGTTTATTATTTAAAATAATATGTTAGATCAGTAATCAAAGTGTCTGCTCTATTAAATATGGAATAATAAATGCCGGGTGCTGATTACTTTGGTCAGATTCAAGGTGTTTCAGAAAAAAATGTTTTTTTTTGTTCTTATTTTAAGGGAACCAACCCTTTTAGCCAAGTATGTATGCATATCTTTGTACATACACACACTTTTACCACTCACCGACACCGCAGTGGCACCCTGAGCATGCAGTTGCTGTTATTCATTTCCATTTTTGCATGAACCAAAGGTTACTACCAAATGATAGTTGATGTTAATGGTCTATCAAGATAATTAGGCTAAACGTGTATCATGTCAAAGTTACCTGCACTGTTGATAACAGAGCTCACTTAAGTTACTCCAAACAGTTACTTTATATTTGAGTGCCAATGCACAAGTATTCAAATGTCAGGACAATCCGAATCAAATGGAAATGAGTTCAAGATCAGGACACATTGATATGTTGACAAGACAAAACAAAATGACCCTGCAATCTGGCACCAACGCAATGGTTGATTTGCCAGTACTCATTTGTTTGTCAGTATCAGGAAGTCCTCCTCCTCCCTCCGTCCTCCTCAACCACCTGTTAGGCTGTCTCCCATGTGGACCAGGTTCTTGTACACAAGCCTGGTCACTTGGTAGTGATGTTCAGTAAATGCTTTTCTTACCTGCATTTTGCAAACTGCCACTATGTGCTACATTCTTTATGTGGCCTCTTTGCACAGCCTGCAGCTTGGGTGCTGCCTGCTTCGGTGCACCCCTGCCTGGCCTGATTCTCACTGCCTGTTTTTGTGCTATGGTCACAGCCTCATCTTACCCCAGGAGAAGGCTGTGTAGAGCTGCATGGCCCTGAGCAAACACAGGCTGAGGAAAGTAGATGCTAGCTCCTTCATTCTCTAGACCCCTGTCCTTTGTTAAAGATTATTGCAAAAGCCAGCCAGCCAGGGAACTTCTGCCTGTTAAAAGAAGGGTGGTTCCACTCATGTACCCCACTACTATGCAAATAGAAAATAAAACTGCCAATTGTATTTAAATGAAATGAAAAGAACCCTATGCAAATGCAGGAACCTTAAACTAATGTTTTTTTTTTGCCAAGTTTGGAGGAGATTGGAGTGATATGGCTTAGTGGGTTAATTTTACTTAATAGTTTAAGATTCATGACTTGACTTGGCTTTATCAGGATTTACCTGTGACATGCCTGTCTCGAGTATGGACTTGACTGGGGGGAATTGAGGTCCATGTCCGGAGGCTTACTTGTGAACTTGCAAAACAATAACAACGTGCCAACGGGTAAGCCTGGCCTCGTCGAAGAGCTCTATTTTGAAATTGACCGGAAGTTGTATAAGGAGTCCACGTGTCTTGACAGTGGAGCAGTACCGTGTCGTCTGCGGAAAACAGTGGCGAGCAAACAGCCACACAGCCAGCCAGGTGCGGGAGATTGGGAGGCTGACTTTCCATGAGCCATGTTCGATTTACAACAGACCGAAGCTGAACATGTACGCAGTCGTGTTTAAGGATGACCGATGACACCTTAACGGGAATGGCTCGCACCTAAAAGGAGACTGGAAAACTGGATGAACAGACGGTAAACGGACCCAGCAGTATTGATTCTATACTGTATATACAAATGTGTTTTACCGCATCTGGACAGTTGAGGACTAAAATTACAATTTCCAACCGAAAAGCTGAATGGGAATGAGATGACACGTACGCCATGACTATCGAAAGTGAAAATCCTGTTTCAGCAGCATCTGTGTTAGGCTTCCAGATGCTAAAGCAGCCATTTGAAGCAGTTTGTTGGGTGATAAGTGGCGTATTCGGCTCTACGTTGCTTCTCTCTCTTCTATCTCCGCACCGCGATTTGCTGCTTGTACACAGTAATCATCGTGAGAACATGTCCCGACACTGTGGACGGATTTTTCGTTTGATTTTGTTGTCAGAACTCCTGTATTTACATTGTTCAGATGGAGCGCAACATGTCGCTAGGAAGGCCTACCACACACATACACAGACACACACACACAGACACACACAGACACACACACACGCTCCTGTGTGCACACCACGACGGTAAATAACAGACACTTTAGTTTGCACGATTGCCGGCATAACGGTTAAGATTTCCTCATTTACATTTTAGCTACGACGTAGAAATAATCCGCCATAAAAATCTGTTAAATTTAATCTAATCTGACATTTAAATTTTCATATTTCCTGGTTGTAGTTGCTTATCAATGTTTCAACAAAATGTAAATGTAAATATGTCGGTCTGACCAACAGAAGATATCACTTTGGACTCATGTTTACCAGAACAAAAAGCCTTTTAGATATAAAAGATATGTAAATTCTTAGTTGTCTTTCTGCCAGCAGTTATAACTTCTACACGGATGTTGATATGATGTTTGTTCATAGAGCAGAGGGTGAGCAGAATGATTGTACTGTAGTCTAACCCGATTGTCAAGTTTTGCAGATCGCAGAACAAACACATCTGTGTTTAATCCTGAAGGTAATTTCCTCGTCATGTCTCCTTTTGATTTAGGTCATGTAAGGTGTGACAATGGGAGCGCCAAACAAGATGGACCAACCCAGAGGAATGGAAACAGAGGACGCCATGGAAACATAATATGTGTTGGCACACCCTGGATGACTTTACCATGGACTCTGACATGGCACACAGATATGGAGTACACATTTGGGAAAGCACCGGTGAAACCGTCTCATTCATAAAACAGCTGGATGGTGAAACAAGAAGTGGGTATTCTCAGTAAGACCGCACTGATGTGTCCGCCTGCTCAACCTGTGCAGATGACACGGTGTTAACTCAGTCAGAACACGTCATTAAGAGTGACAATCAGCACAACCATGTAAGAAGATACATGACCGGTTTTCAGGGACTGACAATCAAGACACTACTTGTGATTCATGACACGTACTGTATGTGGCCTCTCAGGGTGAATGGGTGGTTACTGAGCAGAACAGAAAGAATCAGATGATAGGACCCAATGTCTGCCCGAAGGTTCAGAGTCCTGTAGGACAACAAACGGGCGTCCATTTATTATTTAATTAAAGCGAAAGACAACAAGGCCAACCAGTAAATGTTCAATATGCCTCGGAACCGGGCCTTTTCCGAGCCGGAGTACTCGGCGGAGTATTCGGCAGATTGCTCGGTGACCCTGCCGTCTGACCCCGGGCAGGCGGTGGGGAGGACACATGAAGTCACGGTCCGGAGCTCAGGATGCTGCCTCTGCCTGCCACGTTTCATGCGCCTCACCTTCGCGCCCGAGTCGCTGGAGAACCTCTACCAGACCTACTTCAGACGGCAGAGACACGAAACGCTGCTGGTGCTGGTGGTGTTCGCTGCCCTCTTTGACAGCTACATCATCGTCATGTGCGCTGTGGTCTACACCAGCGACAAGCTGGCCTCCGTGGTGGTGGCCTCAGTGGGACTGGTGGCAGATATCGTCCTCTACCTTCTGTGCCGATTCGAGCTGCTGCCGGACCGGATCTCTCGGCGGGTTGTGCCCTACGCACTGTGGGTTCTCATAGCAGCGCAGATATTTTGCTACCTAGGTCTGAACTACGCTCGCTTCCACCAAGCCAGTGACACTGTAGGCTGGCAGGCTTTCTTCAGCTTCTCCTTTTTCCTCACACTGCCTTTGAGGTTGACACCAATTGTGCTCATCACTACTGTGTCCTGTGGGGTCCACACTCTGGTTCTGGGTGTCACCATTGCCCAGCAGCAGCAGGAGGACATCCAGGGGGCAGCACTGGGCAAACAGGTGAGAGCGGAACAGGAAATACAGTAGGGGACTCCTGATCCCATTGTTGAATACTGCATAAAGCTGCAGTTCAGTTCTTAAGGTTACTGTGATTCAAGTCAGTTCTATTATGGAGCTTTGACATTGTGAACAAATGAATAAAGATACAGAAATATAGGTATATTCCAGGATAATGTATGTGTGTGTTGGTGTATTTTAGTGTGTTTTATGATGACCCCTAATTGTTGCCTCATATCTTTTTTGACAAGCTTCTGGCCAATATTGTGATATATGTGTGTGCCATCACCGTGGGGGTCATGTCATACTACATGGCTGACCGCAAGCATCGTAAGGCTTTCCTGGAGGCCAGACAGTCCCTGGAGGTCAAACTCAACCTGGAGGAGCAGAGCCAGCAACAGGTGAGGTGGGCAGCAAAGGGGTTTGGTTCCTGTTATGAATGAAAACTGGTGTTTTGTATGTGTGAGAGCAAGTTGTGCACAGTGACCCCCCCTTCCAACTGACATCAACACAGGGTTGTAGTGAGAGATCCAAATATTTTCAAGAAAGATGACTTAGTAAGGGAGCAGATGAGGGGTAGCCTCAACGAGAGAGGGTGAGGCTAAGATGAAAACAACAATAGTGGTGGGCTAAACTTCCAGAATGCTAATTGTGAAGCACGGGCTGCTGGGAGATGAGGGCCACCAACCAGGTAAAAAGCTTCTGGTTGCTGCTGATTACCATGGTAACTGCCCTCTAGAGATTGTGTCTGTCTGCTGTAATCACACAGTCAACTTGCTTAGCCTGTTCGCCCCCCACCACCCACCAGCCAACAGTTATGATAATGATATTAAAGCTCAGCACTCGGTGATTACAACTAGATCTCCGTTTGCATTTAAAAAATGTACTGATCAAGTGCACGACTGTGTTTTATTTACATAGAACATACGTGTGTGTTGACTGACAGTTTGAGGCCATTTAGCTCCCGGCCCAATGTAATCCATTTATTTATTGACACCACAAATGACTGTAGTGACTTTACAAGTGAACTGCTCTACATGTAAGCACTCGGCAGACTCTGTAAATTTGCTACGCATGAAAATTCACTCATTTGTAGTCATAATAGTTGAAAGTTTGGGCCAGAGCCTTCAGTATGCAAACAATATTTTCCCATAATGTCACACATTGTGGCGTTGTTACGTATGAGTGCTAACGTGGTATTACTGTTACACAGTATTTCTCAGCCAAACCGTTTCGCCTTTTGGATTAGTGATTGTATCAGATCAGTAGTAGCAATAATGCAAAATATGTCAATTATGAATGTATCTGGTTACATTTTTGCTTGGTTGATTTATATAAAAAAAAAAAAAAAAAAAAAAAACGAAAAAAGCATTGGTTTGGATCTTAGTGCCTCACACAGGATTGGATTTGGATTCTTCTCTAAGTGTTTGATTTTGGTGAATCGCCAACGAGGTGGAGCTGAAAGGAAAACCTGTTGAGTATTTAAAACACAAAGACGAGCAACTGTCAGGACAAAGTGCAACTAGTTACCAAACCTGCCGGAGCACAGGAAGCTGTGTGTGTGTGTGTGTGTGTGTGTGTGTGTGTGTGTGTGTGTGTGTGTGTGTGTGTGTGTGTGTGTGTGTGTGTGTGTGTGTGTGTGTGTGTGTGTGTGTGTGTGTGTGTGTGTGTGTGTGTGTGTGTGTGTGTGTGTGTGTGTGTGTGTGTGTGTGTGTGTGTGTGTGTGTGTGTGTGTGTGTGTGTGTGTGTGTGTGTGTGTGTGTGTGTGTGTGTGTGTGTGTGTGTGTGTGTGGAGGAAATAACAAATGTACTCCAAGAAAAATTACACTCCCACTCTCCAGATACCATGTTGTAGGACATTTGTGATTTCTCCTGCAAACCCAACTCATTACGAAAGATGTGGATGTCATTTGTTTCTATGCATACAGTATATCACTATTCATCTCATAAAGCCAAACATTACTGATCACCGCTCAGGTCTGCTTTAACATCCCAAGATCAAATTGCTGCTAATGACTAAAGAAGAAGAGATGTTACTGGAGTTTTTCACCTTTCATCTCTCTAGACAAAACACTGAATATGAGTTCTGACTGGATCTCCACCGTTGTCCCTGGCGGCTTTGGACAATGAGTCTATAATAAATAACTAGATTATAGGTGATATACGGAGTTTGAGAACACTCACAGGGTCAGGTGATATTAGATTGGAAGTACTGCATCTTGTGCTCACTATAAATGTTGGACATGTCCCCTCCCCAGGAACGTTTGCTGCTGTCCATCCTTCCAAAGCACATAGCTGATGAGATGCTCCAGGACATGAAGAAAGAGCCCAGTCAGAAAGAGATGCAGCAGTTCAACACCATGTACATGTACAGACACGAAAATGTCAGGTAACTTGCCTCATATTTACATTCAGGGCAGAGATCTTTTCTGTTTATTGTGTTGCTGCTTTGTGTTTTCCCAGCATGTTTCCTTAAAGGATAATGGCTCGCACATGTGTAATGTCAGCAACAATAGCTCGGCAAAGCAGTAGGCCACACAAGCTGAGACAGCAGGTGATTGCTGTCCTCAGCTGCATCACTTCCAAACAGCTTATCTGTTCATCAGGTGCCTTGTTACATGAGGAGCAGTACACAAGCTTAACACGGCCATGTGCACTGTGCAGACTCCTGACCTCAAACCCGCACAGTGTGACACGGAACAATGTCTTAATAGCCCCAAATTAATGATGTAATGATGTTAAGGCTGAAAGGAAGCAAAATCCCTGCAGCATGTATAGAAGATCAGATCAAACCATTCAAATATCCCGACAAATACAGTTTAAAAACATCACCCAGATTTCATACTGATGGAATTATATGTCAGGCTGAAACGGGCTTTAGTTTTTGTATAAATATAATTCCATTAGGAGGAGCTGCTGCCTAGAACCTAGAGCACTCTGCATATGGTTCATATCAGGATTTTCAAAGTTACATTTTGTAGCTTTAACCAACAATATACTGCATTAATATAACTTAAAAGGCAAACATTATACATTTATGATTAAAGGGAACCTCATTTGTGATGCTTCACCCCCATAGTGTCTTTTCAATGATCAGTGTAAATATCCTTATAAATGACCCAACAGATAATCTCACTTCAGCTTAGTACTGTGGGCTGTAGGCTGCTCTCCCTGTTCAGTCTGTGGTTGCTATGTTATGTATTTGATTATTAGTTAACTTATCTTATTCATTGTCATGTTGGAAATAAAGGCCAAACACTGCAGCACCAGTATACTGTAGAGTGCAGTGTAATGTTGTGATTATGGAATGATAGTGATGTATTTCTCTCTGTTGTCTCTTGTTGCTGTGCAGTATATTATTTGCAGACATAGTCGGCTTCACCCAGCTGTCATCGTCCTGCAGTGCTCACGAGCTGGTCAAGCTGCTCAATGAGCTTTTTGCTCGCTTTGACAAACTGGCTGCAGTAAGTCTTAACTATTACCTAACTGCCTTATGATACTTACATGTTCCCAGTGATACATTTTAATCATATTTGTGTATTAATCTTCCATTTCTATTTCTACATCATGATGTATCATTTGCATGCATGAAAAGAGGGAAGGTTTTATAATGGAATGACAGAATGAAGCCTGAAATTTAGACCCCATGTTTCACACAGTGGACTCGCATTTGAAAAGGAGAATAAGTAATTTACTCCACAGAACATGTATTGGAAAATTGGATTTACTTGGCAGTAAGTGAAGAAACCCTTGTGGCCACAAAACACTGTTGCATCCTCTTCCTCCTGAATAGTTAGAGACCTTGCCTGTGTGTGTCTTTGGAGTGGCCACTGGTGACCTTTGATTGAAAACACATAATCTGTGGTGCAACATGTTTAATCTATTTAGATCATTGATTACATTAGCACATTTCATGTACATAACAAAATATCATCTTTTTTGTCAGAAATATCACCAGTTGCGGATTAAGATTCTGGGAGACTGCTACTATTGTATCTGTGGACTGCCAGACTACAGGGAGAACCACGCTGCATGCTCTATCATGATGGGCCTGGCCATGGTAGAGGCCATCTCGTGAGTAGAGGGATGAAGTGAATGAATGTATTGCATCCGTGCAGATTGCATTTTACCGGGCTACTTATGAGCTCTGATCACAACTTGGAGCCTGGTTCTGTTTGTCTGTCTCTGTATTTGTTAGCTCCTTTCTGTGTGGATATCTGTGAGGTTGGCTGAGTGGGTTGGTGATTTAAAGTAAGTAAGTAAGCTGTCTTCCCTGCTGATGTTTGTGTTTTGGTTGCTTTGTTAACCAACAACAGGTATGTCCGTGAGAAAACGCAGACAGACGTTGACATGCGAGTTGGAGTACACAGTGGTACGGTCCTTGGGGGAGTCCTGGGTCAGAAACGTTGGCAGTACGATGTCTGGTCCACCGACGTCACTGTGGCCAACAAAATGGAGGCAGGAGGAATACCTGGGTAATACTTCTATTTCCAACAAAAGATAAAATATGTCTATAAGGAATTAGCATGAAGTGAAAACCACACAATTCAGAGCAATATGCAGTCCTGAGTATCCTGATAATAAATCACAGAATTGTTTCCAATGCTATTTGGTGGACCCACTCTTGTGTCTGAACTTTGACCCCTCTCTTTGCCTGGACCAGTCGTGTCCATATCTCACAGAGCACCATGGAGTGTCTTCATGGGGAGTTTGACGTGGAGCCGGGAAATGGAGGTGACCGCTGTGACTACCTGAGAGAAAGAGGGATTGAGACTTTCCTCGTGATCGTACCCAAAGGACCTGTGGGCAAGAATGGCATCAGCGGTGTGGTGAGTGACTTAAATGATCACCATAAACAGAAAAGAAAAGCTGGATGCTTAAGGGGAATTCCAGGTTACCTGAAATAAAGACCCTATCCCAGACTGTCCATTGAATTGGAATGGATAGGACAGGGAGATAGTTACTGTCCTTGCCTAGAGACCTCATGAACAAAGAGGCAGATTGGTAAACAACATAGAACATCTGCCCTACTCTGCTAAATCCACTGCAACATCACAAACATTTGACATTAAAACACAAAACAGCTAAAGTAGCAAAGCAAATTTGGGGTGCAGTTATTGAATGTGTATTTGTGAATGTACCACAGCCCAGTTCAATCAGACACAACCATGCAGCTCTGATAACGGATTTATATACCAGAGATATGTTGTGAATAACCAATTTTGAGACTTAGACAGTCATGTTTTAACACCTTATTTATAGACTCATTGTCACTAATTACTTGTTAACTGCTTGTTTCCCATTAGAAGCTGTCTGTAACCTCTTCCAATGGAAATTCCCCACTGTTAATCAATACCACTGAATGCAATGGTACTGTTAACACAGCTTGCACCACTCCAGAGGAGCCAGAGGAGCTGGACACAAGGGTAAAACACAAGCTATAGAACAAATATACTTAATATAATGGAATTAGATGCTATTTCATCGCGTGTCCTCCCATTTCTTGTTCTCCCAGGTGGTAAATCCGTCCTTCCCGAACCCTCGGCGAAGGTTGCGTCTCCGGGACTTGGCCGAAAGGGTGATTGATGCTCAGGAGAATGAACAAGAGCTTAACAAATTGCTCAACGAAGCTCTGCTAGAAAGAGAGACGGTACAAGCGTAAGTCAGAACAATCTTTGCTCATCACTACTTCTTTGTTCAACTGTGGTCATCATGATGACTAGCATCCCACCCTGAGCAGACTAATGAAGTTACGTAATATGGCCAAAGGTATGTGGACAGCCCGTCTAATTATTCAGCTCAGGTTTTACACCCACACCCATTGTTAACAGATGCATGCAATCACGCACTTCTCCATGCAATCTTCCAAGCCAAACATAGGCAGTAGAATGTGTCATACTAAACAGCTCAGTGCTCTGATTGGAGGCCTTTACCTTTGCCACAAGTCGCTGATTATGAGCCAGGCCTTCCTGTCCAGCATTAGTGCCTAACCTCACAAATGCTCTCTTGGCTGAATGGGCACAAAGTCCCACAGACACTCTAAAATCTTGTGGAAAGCTTTCCCAGAAGAGTGAAGGCAGTTATAGACACATGGCGGGGGGTAACTCTGTGGTAATGGCCACAGTTTGGGAATGGGACTTCCCTGTCCAACAAGCTCATATAGGTGTGATGATCAGGTGTCTATATACTTTTGGCTATATAGTGTATGTCATTTGCAGATATGATTTACTTGAAAAATGTTGGGGTGGTTGTGTCTCCAACACTTAAGTTCCATGTTTTCCTCATCTGTCCAGTTCATGTTTCTTACAGATTTCATGCCGGAGCAAAGCCCACCTCCCATGGAAGTGCTGACGATGTAATTGGCAAAAAGTAGTGCACAATTGTGACTTAATTGATAATAAATCTTGAAGCAGACAATTTTAGGTCATATTCAGAGACGTATAATTGTGTACCTCCATAGTTGCACTTCAGACTCACTTGAGCACTTCTTGGGTCGCTGTCTGACATTCATGTTGCTCGCAGTGTAGCATATTCCTGTCCTGAGTTTTCCCCGCTGACACAAGATCACAAAAGGATTTCATTCTCACAAGTAGGAAGTGCCGATATACCTTCATTATGCACATACTTTACATTGTCATTTGGCGTGCACAACAGTGCTGCAGTAAGGGAGAGTAGAAATGGATCACCGTGTTTATTTCACATTAAATCATTGTCGAGATTTCAAAATGGACACCTAAATAGAAATCTCTTTCTCTCTCGCTCTCCTGCTCTCTCGCTCTCTTGCTCTCTCATATCAGTCTGAAGGGGAAACGTACCAACCGACTCTCCCTGAGGTTCGTCGATCCCGACCTGGAGACTCGTTATTCAGTGGAGAAGGAGAAGCAGAGTGGTGCGGCCTTCTGCTGCTCCTGTGTGGTTCTGCTCTTCACTGCAGCTATGGAGGCACTCATAGACCCTAGGTGAGTTCACACTGCCACTATTGTTCTCCCTACACAGTTTGATATGTATTTGAGCATGATAATATGTTTGTATAATATGATTTACATTATAATAATATGACATCTTCTGTGGTTAATGGGCTTTTCTAGCATTTTTGCTTGGTTTTACTTAAAAATGGAAATAAGCTTGTGACTTAAGTTTGTACGATCCACATCCAGCTTGTATAGGTGTATAAGCCAACTTTTAAGAGGACAGAATGGACAGCGTAAGTCTCACCTGATATGCTATGATTTGTCCCTTTTTAGTCTGAAGAAAGTCG
Source organism: Genypterus blacodes (assembly GCF_046128005.1). Taxonomy (NCBI): domain Eukaryota; kingdom Metazoa; phylum Chordata; class Actinopteri; order Ophidiiformes; family Ophidiidae; genus Genypterus; species Genypterus blacodes. The sequence goes on from NW_027466853.1 coordinate 935,462, forward strand.
GGCATGCAGTCTTTGTAATTTATACCACAAACATTCAACATTTAAACAAGCTGTCTTGTGAAAGTAGTTACTTTACAGTCATGTCCTGTTTCATTTCCCCTTTGGTTTGGTTTCACACAGTAGAAGCAGATGCTGAATGTGATTTCAAGACAAACTGCATGCTGCCTCACATGATTTGAATGTCGGTCTTCTGCCCTAAACAGGAGATTGATGACACAAACATTTAACCATACAGTACAGTGCATACTGCGTGCATTGTATTGCAGAGTTTGAGCTGTAATGTACTGAGCAGCAGACTCCAGTATGGTGTTAAAGATCATACAATACATAACGCTTAATGTTATTAAAGCTGATGCATCACAGCAGCGGAGGCAGCAGGATGAGCACACAGTGGGAGAGCCGTGAGATTCTGGGTCATAGTTAAGCACCAGGATAGTGTCAGTGGTGAGTTTTCTCAGAGGGAATGAAGGCAGCTGATCAACCGATAAGAACACTGAGATCACATTCAATGAAGCCTTTGATGTTGGATAAAATGTTGTTGTTGATTTGAATCAATGCAGTTTATTCATCTCCGGATTTGTCTCACATAACATGTTTATTTCTTGCTGTGTTCATGTGTTGTGGAACAGGCTGATGACAAACTATGTCACTTTTGCTGTGGGAGAAGTCCTGCTGCTCATCCTGACAATCTGCTCTCTGGCTGCCATTTTCCCTAGAGTGAGTTAGTGCACCGCAATAACACTCACACTCACACAGACATGTACACACATGTTTTTGAAGGTCACGCTAACATTGTTCACATCTTCCTCTTTTCTCATGAACGTGTGTGTGTGTGTGTGTGTGTGTGTGTGTGTGTGTGTGTGTGTGTGTGTGTGTGTGTGTGTGTGTGTGTGTGTGTGTGTGTGTGTGTGTGTGTGTGTGTGTGTGTGTGTGTGTGTGTGTGTGTGTGTGTGTGTGTGTGTGTGTGTGTGTGTGTGTGTGTGTGTGCGAGGTCTTGGTATAATAATAAATATGCTCATATATCAGTGACCTCTAATGGCGGCAGCAGAAAATCGCTGACTTTAACTGAGACAGTCTTTGTTTTAGGTTTTTCCTAAGAAGCTGGTGTCTTTTTCAACCTGGATAGACCACACACGCTGGGCTCGAAACACCTGGGCCATGACAGCCATCTTCATCCTCACCATGGCTGATATTGTGGATATGGTGAGGCATCTCTTCTTCTTTTTTTTCACCAGATGGTTTGGTTGGGGTTTTATTCCTTCTATGCATACAATTTGCTTGGAAAATACAATTTAATGACGAGTAAAAATTGATGATCACACATGATCACAAAACGCAAATATCCGTATCCTTCAACCATGGACTCTCCACAGGTATTTTGGCACACAAAGTTATTGATTTGCTTTATTTGAGTTGATGCACGCATTTTCTCCTCCACAAGTTTAGTATTCATAATGATTGCTTTTTTTAGTAGCATACTGTAGAAACCCTGCAACAATGAATTTGAAGTGTATCCTGAATGACAATTGTATAGGCTTTAAAGCAATAGTTTGGAATTTTACACAAACTTGTATTTGCAGTGTCTTGTAAGTGTAACAGATATTCCAAGTTTGATCCCTCAACCCAGCAGTGACCCAAAACTAAACAAGGATGCTGTATGAGACTGAGAAAGTTTATCTGTGATCCTTACAACCCCCTGGCTCACTAAAAAGCAGAACTACTTGTTCTGATACAGATGGTGCATTCAAATTAGATAACAAACTTACTACTTTTGTCAATAAGAAATTTGAATTTGTCTAATATTTGTGCTAAACTTGGCTGTCTCTGTGTTCGGCATAAAGATGAAGCTGATATCAATATTATTATAAGACTCTGATGAAGACAAACTAGCACTTCTCTCTCTAAGTACCGATAGCCAGCATCATTGACCAGCAGTTGGTCATCATCCTCACACTCCGAGCCTATATTGGTGAAGGGTTTTTCCTCGTTGAGTGTATTTAGTGAAGAGATAACATGCAGTTAGTGTAACATCAAAGTTTTTTACAGGAGGGGACGATTAAAAAAACATATTGCACTCTTGTGGAATGACCTATTAACTCAGCCTTGATTTCCCATATGTCCTGTCCTCTCTCTGTTATCCAGCTGAGTTGTGTGCCGGGGGTCCTTGATTCAGGCAGCACCACAGCAGCACCCTCCTCCTCCTCCTCTTCCTCTTGGTCTGGTATTGACGGCTGCCTGGACAACCCCAAGTATTACAGCTACATCGCTGTGCTGGCACTTATGGCCACCACCATGCTGGTTCAGGTCAGTCACATGGTCAAGCTCACGCTGATGCTGCTCATCACTGTGGCGACTGGCATTGTCAACATCTACAGCTGGAGGGAAATCTTTGACCACTATGACTTGGCTCGCTTCCAAGACTACAGGTGAGGGCTGTTGAGTGATGTGTCACTTTCAAATTATACTCATGAAATGTAAGGATGACTTTTCAGCAAACTTCTGAGATGACAAGATCCACGATGTCTGTCATGTTCTGTCCATATGTGATCTGGTCACATCATTCACAAAGTTTACATGCACATCACAACTTAGGTTATATTCCTATTAAGGCTGTTTGTCAAATGTCAAACAACAGCATAATTGGATTGATATTGGCATTAACTTATGTGACCTACTTTGCTCTGACTAACTGACCTAGACTGTGATGTTGACATGTAATTGGAGTCACATCCTCATTTCCTCACTTCTGTGTTTCCTCATACTGTGATGACAGAATACACTTTTGTAGTTAACCTCATAAGTTCCATCCACGTATCTTGAGTATTCACTTTATCATTTATATAAAACAAATCTTTATCGTTTATTCCACTACATGTCTGACAAACTATATCCTTTTAGTTTACTTTTTTCAATAGTTCATTACTTGCCCTAAAATACATTCTATAAAAGATAATGGTGTTTAAACATGGGCACTGCATAGTGTTGAATGCAGTCTGTGATGATTGTATTCATGTGATTCATCTTGGCAATAATTATTATTAATTTATAGGTTTAAACACTTCTGTCTGTGTGAACACAACTGTGAACTTCACATGCTCAGCATTGATCAATGATCTTCTTTGCAGGTCGTACCTTGTTCCCTCCAAGTACACAATGACAATTATGATCTTCATTATGATGGTCAGCTTCTATTACTTCTCACGCCATGTAAGTTGATGACTGTTTGCTGCGTTTTAATGTATGAAGTTGACATAATACAGGAACTTCTTATCTGATCTGGGAAGTTTGAAAAAGCCACTGCAGCTTGCTGTGGTTTTTAGACTGTGCCTGTAACTAGAGCTCCAATCAGAAGTCCAATGCTAAATGCACACGACAATCATCAACACAGAGGACTCTTTCAACTGAATTTTTTTTATCATCACTCTTTTCTTATGGCTGTCAAACTGCTTTTTGTAGCTACAAAACTATTTTTTCATCTTGTCTGAAGATTTTTTGTCACTGACATAGTTTTAGTTATGTGCCTGTTATGCAGTTTAGTGTGGATCTCTCCTGTCCTCACTCTTCTCTATTGCATTGTGTTACTTGTTGGTGTTGGTCTCTGGAAGTACAAACCCAAATGCCCAAAAACCTATGTAAATTTGAAGTACAAAACAGAAAGCAGTGATAAGCAGTGATTCTCTTTTACCTATACTTAATTGAAATAAGGAAAGTACAAGATACCATCAACTATTTCAATATTTTGTAAATATACACTCATTCACTCAAAACATTTGGGGTGGGGGAAGTCTGCATCAGAAATGAACTGAACCACAGTGGAAACTTGTACTGTGGTCTGACGAGTTGACCTTTCAGATTGTTTCCAAGGTAAGTTACATCAAACAAGTCGACTTAATTATGAAAGCTTATGCTTCACCCCTGTGAAATCATTATCAGGGTCATTGATACTCCTGATTAGTCCACCTGGCTGCCGTAAAGATAGTGGTTGGAGTCCCCTGTGGCCAGGTGGGGACGACTATCATTGTGGGGTCTCCTTTCTGATGTAACAATGTAGGCTGGATGGTTGTTAAGTCTCCTGGGCAGAGATGAAAGAACAGCATTGTAAGTGGGTAGACCTCCTCCTCTGTTCAACGACTGTTTCTCTATTTTCATGTATGTATGAGAGAGGAGGGCAATCTCCTCAGGATATAACTCAGCAGTTTACCTACACTTGAAAGACAAAGGACACCCTTTGGAGGACAACAATGCAAACCTCCTGGCTAGGGAAGGCAGATGGTTTGAAATAGGTGTAAAAGACAATCTGTGAGAAAATAGAGAGCTTTATCAGCAACGCCCCTGCTTATTTCAGCAAGACAATGCCAAGCCACATTCTGTCATGTCACATATCAAGCAAGAATGTGACAAAGATTCTACTTCCAAAACCACAACAATGAGCTGTTGTGCTCAGTTCCCAACGATTGCTGGGAAGGTGAAGGGTAACACAGTGGAAAAGATGCCTCTGCCCTAACAACAACAACAACAACAACGAAATGTGTTGCAGGCATCGCATTTAGAATGAGTGTATCTTTACAAAAACAATTAAGTTGATCTATTAACATGTTATATGAAAATATCTATCAGTATTTCAATTCAATGTGGGTAAGAGAGAATTTTGAAATCACTGCTTTGTGTTTTTATTTGCATTTTACACAGAGTCAAATTGTTTGCATTTGGGGTTTGTGCATGAGCCCACCACGTTGCGATTGGCATGCTTAAGTTACAATTAAATAACCAGTTGTTGATCGTCAGAGCTTCGCAGACACGTGCATATTTCCCCAAATGTGTATGTAATTTTTAATACTTATTAATGTCTATCAATACCTAAAGCACTAAATATTATTATAGGAAGTTACTGTCAACGACTCACATTGTACATTGATCTGTACATTAATTGTTGTGTTTATACCTGACCCATGTTGTAGATCCTGTCTGAGGAAGCTCTTGCATTTGAAATACTTACACCAACCCCTGTTGTTCCCTGTAGGTGGAGAAATTAGCACGGACCCTTTTCCTTTGGAAAATCGAAGTCCATGAGCAGAAGGAGAAAGTATATGAAATGAGGCGCTGGAATGAGGCGCTCGTGACCAACATGTTACCTGAACATGTTGCTCGTCACTTTCTGGGTTCAAAGAAAAGGGACGAGGTAAGATGCACACAACCACAGACACAGGATATTACGCTGTGTCAAATTAATAAAGGCTTACATGTTATCCTCATTAAACGGTTGCCATATCCAAAGAAAGTTTCAGTTCGGCTTATTGGAGCTACATATGTGTAATTCTCCACCATGTTCTTCTGCTTTCCTCCAGGAGCTGTACAGTCAGTCCTATGATGAGATTGGAGTCATGTTTGCCTCGATTCCTAACTTCTCTGACTTCTACACAGAGGAGAGCATCAACAATGGAGGGATTGAATGTTTAAGGTTCCTCAATGAGATCATCTCAGATTTTGACAGTGTAAGACTGGTTTGCCTCTCTGCTTCGCCTTTGTTTAATTTTGTGTTTTCCTCTGTGTGTCTAACCTATACAATTACTGAGTATTATCTGTCAACGTAAGGTGAAAAAAGTCATTTGAAACACAAGGCTGTGGTGTTGTTTGCTATAGCTCTGCCTTCCTTATGTGTGTACGTAACCTTTGACCTGTATCCTTGACAGCTTTTGGATGAGCCTCGTTTCCGCTGCATCACCAAAATCAAGACCATCGGGAGCACCTACATGGCAGCATCAGGCGTCACACCTGATGTCAGCAATGGTTACACCTGCGTGAAGGTCAGTGTAGTCACATGACGTGCATGATATTCAAAGAGAACCGCCTCTGTCAGTGCAAAAACAATGACTGCACTACATTTTCAGTGCAGGATAGTCATGATATCATAAATTCCTGTGTTCATTGAACCCTGCCCCTCGCCTGCTTTGCTCCAGCCCCCCCGCATCCCTGAATGGAAGATTTGAAAATAAATCGATAGAGTTTCTGACCAACCTGTCACATTTGAGCCCAATCTGAATGAAAAGCTGTTTGACTTGACACTGTGACAGTTAGACACACAAACAGACATGGTCCCTGTAGGTGGAAATCAGCATGTTAATCAGCTGCGTCATACTGTATGTAAAACAGGCTTAATACTGTTCCCTCTGATGAGACACAGAGGTGCAGAGTGCAGACAGCGATGTTAAAGGTACAGACACAGCACCACTAGAATGCGTGTGCAAGATCAAATCAAAACGTGAAATTTAATGAAACTGTCTAATGGAGTGTGAGCATATGAGTTTGACACACAGGCAAATACATTTTAAACCAATCACCAAGGTTCCATACTGATGAAACGTCTTTGTAGTCTCTTTCAGCTCTGCATGCCTGATATCAGTGTTGAGGATGTGTTGATAACATATACTGTCTGTATTTGTCCTGCTTCATTGATTGGAGCAGAGGGAAGACCTCTCAGACAGAGAGCGCTGGCAGCATTTGGCAGACCTGGCAGACTTTGCTCTCGCGATGAAGGTTACACTCATGAACATCAACTACCAGTCTTTCAACAACTTCATGCTACGTATAGGTCAGTGCTAACCTCTCTCCCCTGTGTAACGGACACTTGTTGTATTTGTGTGCATGTTTTGAACCATGTAGAAATATGAGGGGAAGATCTCTGACAGTAGCTGAAAGGAAATGTACAACTGTAGATTTGTCATTTAACTCAAATTCAATGATTGATTTGTTTGACCTTTTCACATCAAGCACTGCACATAGTATGTTTATAAATCTAATAATCAATCTCTTGTACAAAATTCCGGACGGACAAAGTGTCAAATTCCATTTCAGATAGTGACATTTCTATATTGTTCATGCTCTGGGCCTCGTATGAAACATCTTATATCGTACTTAATTATATTTTGTTCAGTGAGATCATCAGTGCAGTTAAATGCAGCCATTGTTAGGTTGTGACAACATTACTGTGTTTATTTACTGTATTTGTCTTAAATGTAATACTGCCAATAATCTCGTCCAGGTCTGAATAAAGGTGGAGTGCTAGCGGGAGTAATTGGTGCGCGCAAACCACACTACGATATCTGGGGCAACACGGTAAATGTGGCCAGTCGAATGGAGTCTACAGGGGTGATGGGGAACATCCAGGTACTGCCTCTATCATATATTACTACTTTAGACCTGTAGTTTATTTGCTTGTACCAATCAGGAACTAAATTCTTACAATCTTGCTTTTATATCTTAGTTCAGTTGGGATTACAAAAATCCCAACAAACTAACTACAAATAGTATATACAGTTTATCAACAAGTCACATGAGAATGCTCACCCAAGAATTTTTTGATAACTAAACAACATGGGACAAAGAATTATAAGGATTATAAGAATAGTCAGACTTTGGCCCATATATCAACAAATCTATTATGACAGAATGCCTGAATTTGACATAAAAACAGTGAAAACCATGTAGTGAAACCTTCTATGTGAAGGATGTGCTGCTTTCAGGCGGCTGTAGATAAACATTGCAGCCATTTTGAGCACATACTAGTAAGCTACAACCACACACTAACCTTTATCATGTCCAAATGCTGATGTGTTAGGTAGGTTATGAAACATTTCCTGTGGCTAATCAAAGCTGTAGATTACTCAACATTAACCCAGTGTAGAAAATTTAAATCATACATGTATTGTACATGTTTGCCCATGAAACTAATGAGTCTTTGTGTGCCCCAGGTGGTGGAGGACTGCTACAACATCCTGAAGGAGTACGGCTTCCGCTTTGTGAGGAGGGGTCCCATCTTTGTGAAGGGGAAAGGGGAGCTTCTCACATATTTCCTCAAGGGCAGAGAGAAACAAGGCTCATTCATCAATGGCTCCTCTATCACTCTGCCACACCAGGTGGTGGACAGCTGAGACCCAACTGCATACACTCACACATGCACACACACGCGTACACACTGATTGTGCCATTGAGAAAAAGTGAGGCAAAGGAGATATATTTTGGAAGTTTTTTTTCTCTTAACCATGAAATGATACATGGACTCATGTGGACAGAATATTCATAACACCTAAAGCAAATGAAAGCTCCTGAGATCCTTAATCCAGCCCTGTGACAACAAACCATTTAACTACTGAACAGAGAGACGCGCCTTCACTGTCTGTGGTATGGGATGATGAATACATTATGTGCCATAATAAATTGTATTTGAATTTCAGTATGTAATTTTCAAGTTGAAATGTGGAATTTAAAACCTGAATTTGTTGAATAAATTATATTTAAAAGCTGAAAGTAATGATGGTTAATATATTACATTTTATTAATTTCACATATAATGATCTCAATTCATAGTAAACTTTTCTAGTCACATTTGTTGGATTTAGACTGATATTTATTATAACTGGCTCTGTGAAGACCTGATGCTGGGTTTTCCTTATTATTTATAATGGGCAAGTATATAAATGCACAATTCCAAAGATGATCAGTTAACAGTCAACAATAGATTAATTCATGTAGCACATGTGATTGAGGGTACAGATAAATGTTAGTCCCGGTTCTCCCCCCACACAAAAAAAAGATACCTTGAAATGAACAGAGCAGTGTTGGAGTCTTACTTGCCTCACATAATGCAACATGTCTCGTTTTCATTGTATTGATGAAATTGTTAATTGTAGCCTGTGGAATATTCTCTCACTCTTGGAACTGGAACATACTGCTGTATGCAGCAGTCCAGAGCATTCCAAACATGCTCAATGCCTGAAATGTCTGGTGAGTATGCAGGCCATGAAAGACAAAGAAAATCAAGACCCAGGTAAAGATGGCGAGCGTACAGATTAGCTTCCCGTAGGTTATCTGACTTCTTTTGCAAAAATTCTTCAGTTGTGAAAAGCAACTGGTTAACCAGGTCCCTATGGCTGGACTATGAAGAAGTCAGATGTGGTGGGCCTGGGTTGGCTTGGTTACATGTAGTCTGCAGTTGTGAGGCTTATGGTGGAGAAATGAACACCCATTGCTCTGTCATCGGCTCTACAGGACATTCCTGCAGGCTGGATCTCTTTAACTCTTAATGCATCTGTTGGATGGTGTTGAACAACAATAAATATTTTAGAATGGCCTTTTATTGACTTAATAGGAAACACCTTTGTAGTTATCAAGGCTTTTAATATTTTAATCACCTGTTCAGGAAATGGCCCATCTTGACAAAGGAGAAATGCTAACCAACAGCGATATAAACAAGTTTGTCGGCAAAATTTGAGAAATAAGATCTTTGAGTGCATTGAACAAATGTTTGAGGTAGTATTTAAATAATAACATATATTTTCATTTCAAGAGGTATCAATAATTTTGCCTGGGCCATTTTCATCAGTTTTTAAAAAAAATTCAAAATGGTATCGAAAATCAAAAGCAAAGTATCAGTTTTATTAATCTGAAATAAAGAATGATGGTGATGATGATCTTTATATGATGAGCACACGCCTCCAGAGGGCTCCGCAGTAAATTCTGACGTCCCAGTCAGAATCACCCCCACCCGCGGCATCATTAGAACTAAGCAAAACTACGATGGTGTCACCAAGCTAACAGAGTTGAAACAATGACGTCACGACGTCTCCGGATGGATCAACTGTGAATCCTAGCGTCCCAGAGTCTCCCACTGTGCCTTTGTGCTTGACTCAAGTCGGTGTTAATTGTCCCCCACTGTTTGTTATCAGCTGCACTTCGTATGTGGTCTGTGCCTGATTAACTTTCGTCTCTGTTGGAGGTCTGGGTTGTTGGTTGCAGGGCTAGAGTGCGACTCATTATCAGCTCGGGGGAGGCACTTCTCAGCTGCCCACTTTGGTGACTCCATAATGACAAATAGACCTCTTTAGATGATCTTTTAAGCATCCATTTATTAAAGACACGTATGTATCTCCCACATACAGAGACAACAATGAATAATAAGTAGAAAACAATATTGTTCACACTACGGAATGTAAAGATAAAAAATATAAATATAAAAAAATATAAATTAAATGCATTTGAAACTATATGTTTTTAGTTTATTTAGTTTTGGCATCTAAAACGTAGATTTTACCGGCTACAATTGTGTATGTAACTTGCAGTAGGCGGGCCTTGTGTCGCTCCCTAGCGGAGACGCACGGACGAAAAGCCATGATGGAATTTCCGCTGACGTCACTGCGTATGTCCATAACAGGGCTGCAGCTGTCTGACAGCAACAATAACAATCTTCAGCACAGAACTTAGACGCGGCCTAAGCGCAAACGGATAGGACGAAAATCCACCAAATTTCACAAAATGCGGCGGTTGAATTAACCGTGACACCCGCGTCTTCGACCTCCGAGTCCGAATTCCGGCTAAGTGTCGCGTTCACTGCCGCCGACGAAACACGGAGACTCGACCGCAGAGGAAACAGGGCAGTTCGCGGCTGCATCTGGGTCAGTGGGCCTGTCCGTTGCCGTACCGGTGGTATCCCGTTGCGCCTGTCATTCGTTTATATACACGTAGTGTCACTTGTATAAGCCATAACATGCAGGCTAACGGGGCAGGACAGGACCAAGACACACAGCTGTTCTATCGAAACGGTGCTCAGAACGGTGAGTCGTCCTCCGCTGGTGTCGCTCACTCCAACGGACTTCTGTCAGTGACTAACAATGGAAACTCTGTCAGCAATAACAACGGAGTGTCGGCACAGCCAGCGTCGAACAACACAAACAGCTCGACAGACGCTAACTCTGCCATGAAGAAGAAGAAGCGGCTCTCTCAGTCTGAGGAAGACGTCATCAGGCTCATAGGGCAACATCTACACGATCTAGGGCTGAAGTAAGTAACAGCTGATGAATCATCTTCATCATGCAGGCAGGGCGGGATGACCTGACGGTGACCCTGGGATCCTGATATGTTGTTGTCTCCCTTTGTCTGTAGGAAGAAAGGCTTTGATCCAACTCCGCTAAAAGCAAATAATAAAATAAAACCTGAAACATTGTGTGAAGTAGGGCTCAGAATATCTTCACAATCAAAATGAAGGGTTAATTTTTTCTTTGTCATGAAAAACTGACATTTCATGTAATTGCCAAATGGTCCAAAATAAACACTGGCCTGCCCTCATGCAGTGTTTTAATAGATATAGATATTTAGAGATAACATGAGAAACTTAAATTTTGTCATTTATTTGTGACACCATTACCCTGCTGTTTTAGGTTTTTTGGATAGTTGTCTAAGGCTGACACTATAGATTATTTTGATAATCAACTAATCTACGGATCAATTTCTGTGTCAATCAAGTAATTGATTTTTGTATATGTCCTTACTCTGAGTATGTCCATCAGAGTCTGTCTCTTACTGGGAGACAAGAAGCAGAAGTTAATCCCAATCTCATCTAGGAGTTATTTTGATGAATCATCATAATCCTGCATTTCTGATATGGAGTTCAAATGATCCATTAGGATAAACACAATTTTGGCTGTGAATACATGTGTGTTAGGTTGATTACTTCTGCCTGGCTGTAGATTTGCACTTTTCCTCAGGCGCTGCACCGTGACTTCCCACTGCTCCACATATTTAGGATGCTTTATGTGCAGTGAACAATGTTGTTGTATGGCAATACAATGACAATAAATGCTTCTTCTTGTCTTCTTGTTATGGTGTGGCGAGCTAGAAATGTCTGATTTGTTTGTTCACGATAATCGTATTGAATACTATTTATGCCATCGGTATGTGGTCAATCAGATATGTGTGTTGTCATCTTTAATGCTCCAGCAGAGGTTGTGCTTAAGGGAAATTTAGACACAACTGCATCTTTTGTTTTGTTTGGAAATGTTCCCTAACAACCGATGCTTTTGGCTTTTACTTGGTCTGAATGGAAGATGTAAGGATTCGATGATGTGATGATTGATTAATGGCAAACTATAGACACAGACACCAAATTGTCATACTTCTTTCTTGGTTTTTCATGACACTGGCTGTTTAGTTGTAATTTCAGGCCCCATACCACCCAATCATAACCGTGACTGCTATCAACTGGGCGTAGTGATTCCATGTATTCTTGAATTATTATCTGTTCTTAAATCTAGAAGCCAATTACAATTGATGAAGTGTGACAGCCATATGTAGGTGTTGTGAATATTGTGTTATTTAGCCTCAGTTAATGAATAAGTTGCACATCCAAGTTGTGCAAATGTCGTTTCTATCTCATAGTCTGTCTAGTTGGAGCACTCAAGTGGAAAGTAGTAATGTCCAAGTCAGCAGTGTGAATGGGGCCATCGCTCCACAGCAAACATGGAAGACTGGACATACCAGACAGAAGTCATGCAGTGCTGGTGTTTTTCATATAACTATGTTTGCCAGCTTTGTAAAAAAAAAAAAGTCTTAATCATTGAAATCACAAATACCATGTTATTGATTGATTGTGAAATATTGATTTGCTGCTCTGTACATTGTTCACAGTCAGACGGTGGACCTCCTGATGCAGGAGTCTGGCTGCAGGTTGGAGCATCCATCTGCCACCAAGTTCCGCAATCATGTCATGGAAGGAGAATGGGACAAGGTCGAGCTCAATTATTTGATATGTGTTTTCATATAGCTAATGCTACTTATACTTATGGCAGCAATATTTCTAATGAAACCACAATATTCTGTACAGTATGTCCACATTCCATTCTTTTGATCAGTACACATTCATGTTAGTAAGTGACCTGCATCTGACAGCAGAGTGAACACAGCTTTGTCCTAAAAGCCTGCACACACTCACATTCAGCAGAAACCCTAATCCACATGTGCACACAAGCAACAACAAAATAGGTATTTTGTGCGACAGTAAAATCATGGAACCTTGCTCTTTCTTTTCTTGTGCAATTTCTTTGAAAATGTCTGGTTTTGATATGTCCCCTCCAGCGTAACTCAGATGGGAGCTTATGCATTAAAAATATGATATAATTACAGTCTGCATAACACCTGTGTCACAGGCAGACATAAGATTGGGCCACTTCAGACTGGTATTTGAAGCCATTATTAGCCTTATGCAGTCAACAACAATGATGACGATTGTTTTTTTGCTTGAAATTAAACAGTGTACATCATCTTACAGTGTACTTCTATATCACCCATTTTCTTTGTTGTTGTTTAGGCTGAGAGTGACTTGAATGAGCTGAAGGCATTGATGCATTCCCCCAGTGCTATAGTGGTAAGTTCACACCAGTAATTCATGCTTTTCACACATCAGGGAGACTTCTGTTGCCATCGTGATATAGTGAAGTAAATGCAACTGACTGAGGTTGTTAATATCTAGTTGAAATTGCACTATTCAGCTCCCAATAATATATAACATATTTATAAAAGAGATTGGCAATGCAATCATGCATTTGCCTGATTGCAGACAAATGTGTGACTGTTGGACTAAGGGTCATTCTGCAACAGCTGTCATTACACTACTGCTGAAATGGTTAATTGAGTAGTTACATTACATTACATTACATTACATTACATTACATTACGAGCATTTGGCAGACGCTTTTATCCAAAGCGACTTACATTACATTACATTACCACCCTTCGCAGAGGGGGGAGCAATTGAGGGTTCGGTGCCTTGCTCAGGGGCACCTCGGCAGGGGCTCGAACCGGCGACCCTCCGGTTCCCAAGCGGAAGCTCTACCCACTGAGCTACTCCCCTCCTAGTTGATCAACAGAGCAATTTATCTTTATATGTACAAACTGTCAATTTGCTGGCTCCAGTTTCTCACATTTTGTGAGTATGTGTATTTGACTTCAGTTTGCCATTTATTCTGTCCGGGTGTGTTTACTCATATTTTTGTCATATTGCAGTACAGACAAAAATATGTGCTTGTAATAATATTAACTTGTGCCAACAATTATTTTTATATTGATTTAATATATTCTTTGTGAAGTTGTGATGTTTCTGAAGTTTAACTTGCATGTCAACATTGATATTTTTGTTAATATTCAGTGTTTAACCCAATATCACATTGAGATGACCATTGCAAATATGTTGAATACGTGGAATGAAACATTTTGTAAGCTGTGTTTTGTTTACATCGGGTTCTGTATTTACTTTCTGGAAGTGAGTCACAGCCGCAAATGACTTTTTTTTATCTCACTAAACATCCTTGGCCTCTCCATGTGTTCCCTGTGTAGCGTATGAAGTTCCTGCTGCTGCAGCAGAAATATCTGGAGTATCTGGAGGACGGAAAGGTCCTGGAAGCACTGCAGGTCCTCAGAGCTGAGCTCACTCCTCTCAAATACAACACAGAGCGCATCCACATCCTGAGTGGGTAAGTTCATTAGAAAAGAAAGTGTGACTCAAATACCATTTACACATCGAAAAAAAGCACCAGATCGGTTATCTGAGTCGTGAAAAACAACAAAGCATTTCATTCCTTTTCCTATACCTTTCCTCCTGTTCCTGCCTCCACCCACTCATCTATAAAGTTATTTGTAATTGGGAGATGTGAGATTCCACAAATGGGTACCTGCACCTTTTTGTCAGTCCACACAAATTAGTCCTTAAAAAAATGGATGGACGATTGAAGGAGGAAGGGTTGGCATGAACAGTGTTGACCTCCTACTGAGATCTGATGAGGCAGACATGTTGAGAGCAGTTATCAGTATCCATATGGGCGCCTAGGTTCTGTAACTTGGCAGTCAGTGGAGTGTAAACTACCAAGTCCCCACTGTGAAAAGTGAAAGTGAATAGATGTTTCAGTCGTCAGTGAAATGTCTTTCTGTTTGGAAGGTACCTAATGTGCAGCCATGCAGAGGACCTGAGAGCCAAGGCAGAATGGGAAGGCAAAGGCACTGCATCCCGTTCAAAGCTGCTGGACAAGCTGCAGAGTGAGTGGAGTCTCAAACCAAACGTCTACTTACTGAACATTTGACTCATGTTGTGCTCTCTCAGTCAGTCCCTCTTGGAATTTTTGATCGAGTAAATTCCCTTTTACATTATGCAAAACTTACATGAAATAAGACTGACATGAGGTAAGACAAAACAAAATGAGTTCAAATCAGCCAATGCTCAAGCAGCTTCTTGTACATCAATTATTGCGTGAATCTATTCTCCCTATATACCTCGTCTCAGGCTGTGTCAAATAAATGTAATAATTTAAAAACATTAGTGCATATTATACAAAATAACACTAAAAAGTTTAATTGCAATTTTTTCAGCCACTAAATCCAAAAAGAAATCCGTCCTTTGAAATACCTCAGACATTGATTTCGAAGCCTCTGATGAATTACTGCTTTATAAAACAAACAAAATGAAAATGATACGTTTTAACAAAAACCCAGCTGGCAGATTGTTAAGATCAAATAATGTTAACTATGACACCGCTACTGAGTAACATGCAGCTGCTGAAGCTTTTTGTGACTCATTTGGAGCCGCTGAAGTTACAGCAACACCATGACAATAAAGCAGTTTTTAGTTTAATGGACTTTTATTAGATTATCCAGTAGATGGCAGAATAACACCCAAGACTAGTGTAGCATGCAGTTGAATGCAGTGTAATCCACATTTTGCATTTAACAACTTGAAAATAAATGAGTCCAGGTTTTGTATGAAGTGAACTGTACGAAAACATGGCAGTACTGGATGCGAGGTTCATAATGGATGAAAGTATACAAACTGCTGTGTTTCATTGCACCAACACTGACTGTTGTTGATGGCCATAAAAAACAATCTCAGTAACATTTCCAGCCTCTGCGGCTCTTTGAGCGACGGGTTTGCTCATAAGTGGCTCCTCATGGTGTAAAGTGCAACAACAGCAAAATGAATGACATGTCTTTTAAAATGCAAACAGCATACCTGCCTCCTTCAGTGATGCTGCCACCCCGACGCCTGCAAACTCTGCTGAAGCAGGCCGTGGAGCTGCAGAGGGAGCGCTGTCTCTACCACAACACCAAGCTGGACAATGGCCTGGACTCCGTTTCCCTGCTCCTGGACCATGGGTGCAGCAGGTACAAAGACTCCACCTATATCGCACAGGAGCATAAACACAGGTCTTTCTTCCTTGATCGTTTCCATCACTTCTTGCTCTACCCACACCATTCAAACCACACATGGAGCCAAGTGTTTATTCAGTCATGATGTGGGATCATGTGATTGAGCTTTGATGTGACTGAGATAGTAAATGATCATGATGTGTCAACGTGTCTTGTAGGAAACAGTTTCCCTGCTACACACAGCAGATCCTCACTGAGCACTGCAATGAAGTCTGGTTCTGCAAATTCTCCAATGACGGCACCAAACTGGCAACCGGATCCAAAGACACCACAGTCATTGTGTGGCAGGTTGACATGGTAACTATCATAAACTCCGCATCAAAAAATGAAAAGCGTAATTAATGTTGGTAACTGGTTACCTCAGTGGCTTTGTTGGTGGTTGACAGGAAACTCAACAGCTGAAGTTGATGAAGACTCTAGAGGGCCATGCTTACGGCGTCTCCTACCTGGCCTGGAGCCCTGATGATGCCTATCTAATTGCCTGCGGTCAAGACGACTGCTCTGACCTGTGGTTGTGGAATGTACAGGTAAAGAAGGATGAAGATGGCGACCCTGCGATTGACCTTTCTTCCTTGTATACAAAGTCTTATACATAATGTTCACCTCGGCCGGGTCATAATAACTTTTACACTAGTTCCATCAAATAAATGTGTCTTTGACTTTTTACAAACCAACACTTCCCTCAATCCTTAAATAACATTTTATTGGAAATTAAGTCCATCCTCTCTATCCAATCCCCTTCATCACATTCTCCAATCTAAGATGTTGAAAAGTACAAAAATCTTCAAATTGTTTAACAGTAGGGACTTGCCCTGATCAAACTACCCATGAGGGGTCAGCATGCAGAGCTCCATCAGCCGTGTGTTTTTTGGAAGGATTAAGTCCACGGGTAGAGAAGCTCACTGTATAAAGTCATATTAATATTGAAATGGGTAATTTTCCCATGTAAGGAGACTGGGGGAGAAAAAATGATACCAAACTCCTAGAACGTTTTCTCTCTTTTGTAAATTATGGATTGTCATCAGTACAATACACATTATGTAACCAGCACTTTCTTATTAGTAAACAGTGTCAAGGATTATAATAATAATAATAATAATAATAATAATGGCATTTAGATGAACACCTTTCCTAAACCCTTCCATCAGTCTAAACTACAACGGCCCATAGGTCACATGACATTAAACCTCTAAAATCCCCAGTTGCCAGTGCGTTGTGTCATGTTTCATGTCTGTGTCCCGTCTTTACGCGTTGACTGTGTTTGACAGACGGGGGAATTACGAACCAAGATGAACCAGTCTCATGAGGACAGCCTGACTACTGTTGCCTGGAATCCAGATGGCAAACGCTTTGTCACAGGTGGTCAGAGAGGCCAGTTCTACCAGTGTGTGAGTATCTCTCTGCGTGGGCCATGTGCTGCCAGCACACACATGCTCTGAAGAGTACAGTACATATAGTACTAGTACGTGTGTGTGTATGCTGCAAATGTTCAGTAGAGCTGCACTGTTGCTTTCCAGTCCATCTCTGAATCTGTGTACCTCTTAATGTTGGTGATTTTGATGATGATGATGATGATGACACCATTTCTCCATCATTAATATGAAATGCGTTGCTTCTCAGGACTTAGATGGAAACCTGTTGGACTCATGGGAGGGAGTTCGGGTACAGTGCCTGTGGTGTTTGAGCGATGGCCGAACCGTCTTCGCGTCCGACACGCACCAGCGCATCCGAGGATACAACTTTGAGGACCTGACAGACAGAAACATGTGAGAGCTTTCTTAGTTCCTGTTAGAGTGCATCATCAAAAGTTTATAGAGTATAATTTCTCTCCATTGAAGCCAATCAAAGATCTGATGTTGTGAGAAAAAGCTTGATTGCTGTGATGTGGATGTTGTATTTTGCTTCTATACAGAGTGCAAGAGGACCATCCCATTATGTCTTTCAGTGTTTCAAAGAACGAGAGATTAGCGCTGCTCAATGTTGCCACCCAGGTGAGTGTTGCCCTAGTTCCTTTCCTTGTTGTCAACTCCACAATATAGTTTACCAATAGCAATTTAGCTTCAATTGATTTGCTAAAAAAACGATTCAGTGTAATTTTAAGATGGTACAGACACCAGCCAGTGATGTGATAATGTCCCTATGAATTTGTTTTGATGCTAAGCACTTAGCCAGTATGCTTTTTTACCATGCTACCATAAAGAGCATCGTCCAATGTGTTTTTAGGGTGTGCACCTTTGGGACCTGCATGACCGGGTGTTGGTGAGGAAGTATCAAGGGGTGAGCCAGGGCTTCTACACCATCCACTCATGCTTCGGTGGACACAATGAAGACTTCATCGCCAGTGGGAGTGAAGGCAAGACACTGCAGAAATGTGATATTCAGTGTAAACCTTGTTTTACTTGTCTTACTAGATTGGTGGATACCTGCAGTGATGATTGTCCCTCTGCCAGGTTCTTGCATCACCACTGGAGTTCTACCAGAGTGACCATCACTCAATACTCAGTACTTAAGACAAATACAGTTATTTGTTTGTTATAGGTTTCTGTGCTTCTCTAAGCATAGGAAACTGATACATGGCCACATCTGTGGCATTGCATGTCATTTTTAAAGAATTGACGATACAATGGAAGTTTTGCTGTGCTTGTAAACATACTGCCTGTTTGCTGAGTTTGGATGGGTATTCCGCTCTTGGTGTTTCCATAAAAGGTCTATGTTGGCTGGAGAGTTGGAAGCTACTGTGCTCTGGGGACCATTAAATATACAGAAATGTGGTAGCCATGAAACCGTCCTGTCTCAGCAGTCAACAGACGATTCCTTTGACCTCTT
Organism: Genypterus blacodes; assembly: GCF_046128005.1. Lineage (NCBI taxonomy): Eukaryota > Metazoa > Chordata > Actinopteri > Ophidiiformes > Ophidiidae > Genypterus > Genypterus blacodes. Next base: position 954,308 of record NW_027466853.1, read on the forward strand.
GGTTTGTTTTTGCACATGTGACCTTATATAGATCAGTCTGTGCCTCTGGTAATGATGATGATCATCCTAAGTTACAATAAGACGACTGTAGTTATACAAACATCTCAAGAATGATGAATGGTAACAACACATCTAAGCTCAATTTCTGCAGTCGTGCATTAGATTCTTTGTGTTATTTCATTTTGTATTATTTTTACACATTTTAGTGTTCTGTATATAATACCACTGCATATCGTCTTCACAGATCACAAGGTTTACATCTGGCATAGGCGCAGTGAGCTGCCCATTGCAGAGCTGACGGGCCACTCTCGCACAGTCAACTGTGTGAGCTGGAACCCAGTCCTGCCAGGTCTGCTCGCCAGCGCCTCGGATGACGGGACAGTCCGAATCTGGGGACCTGCTCCACTCCTGGATGTCCAGGACGCTGAAGGCCTAAATGGTATGAACATGAAACCGACCTCAAACATGATCTCGACTATATGACTATAAATGAGGATATTCTTTGTGGGATTCTAAACATTCAGTCGGTTATTTGAGGGCATGTTCCTTTTATTTGCATTGCTCCCAATCGGGACTCGGCTCAGTTCATTTGGCTCAGTTCAAAAGAATCCAAAAGATGATTGAAGCGTAACAAAGCACAAACACCACATAGAATCAAACCCATGTAGAGTTCAAGAGCAGCTACTAATGGTCATCTTCAACAATATTATAGCCGAGTACTTAATGTCACTATTTAATGTAGATGTGTATGATGCAATGCGTTGAACATGATGTCAAACACGATAGATGGTCCCCCTTTGGCATCACTGTTGCACACTTTCCTGTCACTTTAGCTGCAGATGTTATTTGGTACATAATTGAATGTATTTGGTATCATATCTGCACTGAACTGGAACGTGTCCCTTTCTTGTCTTCTCAGAATGCTGCAGCATGGACAGCTGATGCGCTGCGGGGTTGCTGTCAAATCAATGAGCGTTAAGACTCTAGAAACTTGATTAGATGATGCAAACGATTTGGGATATTTGGCCGCCGCTTGTGCTGTGTGTCAGGATATCATAACACAGAGATGTCGGGATTCGACGCATTATTGAGCGCAGCGCCGGCCAGGTGAAGCCAAACTCTGGGACCTTGAGTATTTGGCGTACGTCATCCTGTGTTGGCACCCATTCTCTCACCACCGTCCCCAGGACCACCCATTACTTCTTATTTATTATCAACATTATTTATTCTCATGGGAAGTCCACTGATGGTGGTAGTGTTAGGCTGTGAAGTAGCAGTGCATGGCGGAGGGGTGTGTGTGTGTGTGTGTGTGTTCTTTTTCCTGTGATTTAAGATGTTTTGATGTTTTATGTTTTCCTCTTTCACTTTCTTAGCCGTCTCTGACAGATTTTATCTCCAGGAATATTTTAGCAGTTTATTCGACATTGGAAACGCTAAAGGGTTTGGTTTTTTAACATAAAACATTTTAATATTGGTTTTATTTTCACTTCAGCTTTTGTTTCAGACGCATGTTACATAGGATTGTACAGGCTAACAAGCAGGGCCGTCAGCTTCAGTTGCATGACATGGACTCATCACAAAATGTCTCAATAAAAAATGACTTGCAACTTGACTTTGATTTTGACACCACTGACTTGTGGACTCGGGCCTTTTGGGTCTGCAGAACTTCGGTTCTTTAAATTCCTTATTCTGAAACAGAAGTCTCAAAATTTCAATGAATTTTATGACTTGTTTTGATGATCATTCTAGCTCCCACCGAGAAAAAATGTATAGTGTGAAAAGTGTTTTCTGACACAACAAAGCAGGTTGTAGAAAAAGCTAGTTGTTTTCCCTGCTTTAGAAACCAGGGAATAAAGAAGCTAATTAAAACTTTGCTTGTTTGCAGATGATTACATGACCCTATTTTTGGAAATGGACAACTATGCCCTGTTTAAGGGAAATGAGAGAATGACGGCATGATCGCACTGAAATAAAATGATGTATCACAACAAATTCTAATTGTAAGCGAGGACATATAGTGTAGGAGACATGTCCTCACCTGGCACACACATAACCTGTGGACCTGTATGCTGCTGTCAAGTACCCAAACGTGTGCATTCTCTCCTTCACTTTTTGATCTGTTATTTCAAAATAGTCAATTCTGTGTCATGGATATTGGATTTTTGATTGATTTGACTGGCTATGGAAAACAATACAAACAATTAATTGCAGAATGTTTTGAAATGGCCTGTTTTGCGTTTTCTGATTTTTATTTCAGTTGCACATGTGAATTCGAGTCAAAATCGATTGAGTGGAAGGTACACAAAGACTTGAATCCTTCCCTAAAGGACCCATTAAAACTTATGCAATTATACAAATATTTAATTTTTATAGGGATATTGATGTTTTCATGGAATTATATACAGTATTTTATCTAAAAAGTAAAACATGCGTATACAAAAAACATTCACAATTTGTCTAAAGTGAGTCTACACATAATTAACCCTGACATTCAATTTGATACAGCATTTGAACTTGTTTAGGAATAGAAGCTCAAACTTTAGGACTTGTTACAGTCTTGACTTGGAGCTCGAGTGCCAAGGCATGAGACTTAACTTGTGAATTGCACAACACCGTCTCAGTCCACCTCTGCTTACTAGTGTTTGACATATCCAGTATTTAAATATTTTAAGTAGTGAATATAAAGCAGCTGCTATGTGGTAACTTGGAGTTAGAAGGGATTCTGTACAGCCATCTCACCTTTATCTGTGCACATGGTTGATCTCAGTGTAGTTTCCTTGGATTTCTTCTTGTTGCTTTATTTTGCCTTGGCTTAACTCTATAGGAAGCTGTGGTTGAGTATATGTGCTTGATTGATTCTGTTTACCATGTACCGTTCCCATCTGCCAGTACCCTCCTCAAAAGAATATCTAGATTCTTGCTACATGTCCTAAATTTCATTTCTCATATTTGATCATTTTTCATGTTATTTTCGACAAACAGAGCTTAGTAAGATGCACTCCCTCATTCAATATTGCTCCCAACATTTCTTCCTGTTTAACCGTTCAGATTGTGAGGACATTTTTGGAAAACGTTGTGTATTTATTCGAATGAATATGTAACACACTTGTACCATACAATTTGTTACGTACTTGTACAAAGTCTTTTTCTTTTGAAATGAACAATGTTACCCACTCAGATGTTCTATGTGATATGTGCTGTATGTTATGGCATATATTAAGTACAATGACGTTTTGATTTCAGATTCCTAGGCTTGTTCAAATTTTCTTAGCTGCACCACTTTGTACCGCTGTGGAATTTTAACCAACGCTCTCTGACCTTTAAGGCCTCTGTATACTTCAGGACCAGGTGTCAGATGCAGTGATTCAGGCCTTTCTTGAGTTCTTTGTGCCTCCAAGGAGAAGTTTGTCTGTTCTACTTCTGATTCCTGCCCCTCACTAGTGATGAAGTCGTGTGATTCTCATCAATTTACATCCTAAGGGAATGTGTTTACCATAAGTAGAAAAGACAAAAGACTCTGTCGTCTGAAGTATACTCTGGCCTTTACTTCTCAGACTCGCAACGGTGGGGACAAGATACGCCTGCTCAATTTGTGTTGCTTTACCCTAAACTGCTGATGTCACGTTCCAGAAACATGTTCATAAAAGCAAAACAGTACGTATAACACATCCTAAACTTTTTCCCCCAAAATATTTCCGGTCGTGGATGTGGATCGTTCAGCGTTTGCATTTGTGGAAACCCTGCACTTCTGATTTCTGCACAGATGCCATCACAGCAATACCAGCTTCAACTCTTCCATCATAGAACAGCACACTAGTTGTACACCACAAATCCATGTACAAACTCTCACACACACAATACTTACGGCAACGAGTCAGTCACAGATGTAGTTTACTTTCTGCTTTGTTTACTTTAGAGAGTACTTTGGGGATTACTTCTGTTCTTGCTGTAAGAAGCTAAAGTAGGAAGCCTGTTTGCTTGCAGGAAGTTCTGCAAGGCCCATTTTACATTCTAAATGTTATTACAAATGGTGATTGTACTGTTGTGTAATGTTGTGTAGAAGTGTTATGATACACATTTTAAATAAAGCAGTCAGGGTTTTAAAATGTGATGTCATTTTTTTATACGCACAAAAGATGGCCCACGGGTTTGTACAATTACAATTACCCAACCAAGCGTTGACTCCAACTAGGAGAATCACAGACTTGTGAGGTCATCATACACCCAACACATGCTGCCTTTCCAACTTTGGGGCCATAATTGATATTTTTCAGCAAATACGCAGGTTTAATAAAATAAAATAAATCTCAATGCAACCAACACACTTCCTTCCTTCCTAAACAGAACCAGGTGCAGGTTTTCAGGAATTAGAAATATTTAGCTTTCCCTTCTCAAGTTCTAGCTCAACTTATTACCATTATTTTCTCAAAGGTTCTAGATAAGGCAATTTCAAACTAGACAACTCAACAAACCTTTCCAAGTCTGTGACAAACATTTGAACAAAAGTCCTTAATTTTCTTAAAGCTGTCTTCAGAACATAATGAAATGGCGCTGTAGTCTCACTTGTACTATTTAACTTGTTACTCACATTATCTCACAATCTATAATGCTAAAAACATTGCACATTGAAGTTGCATTGTTCATATTTCAAATTTTATTTATGAAACCACAAATACCAAAAAGCAAATGACTGTTATGTGAATTTAACATGAAATTGAAACACTGAAAAAAAAAAACAACCTCCACAATATTGGTCATTTGGCTCACAGAACAAGGCCTAAACACACCTGACATGCTCATAAATACAGAGAAGGCTGCCCCACTGACAGCAACTGAGAAACCCACAGCACCTTCTTCCTAAAAGGGAATGTCACAGTTCAGTAAAAGTCATTCAGTAAACACATCAGTGCAGGTTTGGGGGAGCGGGAGAACAAACTTCATCTACCAACAGCTCTGCTTGAGCTCCAAAGGGTTTGCAGCTATGCAATCTGACACCTGTCCAACATCTGTCCTCTCTCACTGGGACAAAGACCACAGAGGTTGAAAATGGTGTGAAGCTGAGATGACTACAGGTTACTTAGAGCGACGACGGGGAGTGTACGGTGCTGATCCGGTCACTCATCCTGCCCACAGAGTCGAGCAGCATCACTGCAATGATGAGGCGTATGATGAAGTCCCACCAACATACACAAATAGTATAGTAGGCAGCTGTGGGACAAGTGATTTCCTATTTAATGTCTGTAATGGTTGGCTGAGCCAATAACCATGATGGTGGAAGTCTGCAAGGACATGTATGCATAAAAGGTGATGGAACAAGGTGCTTGTAAAGGGTGGAAGGGGAAGAATGAAGCTGGATGAGACAGACACCACGTCTCCGTCTTACTAGTGAAAGCAGCAAACAGCTGAACTTGAACTAGATTCACTGTAGTGTTTTAAAAGAGAAGTGGACAGACAGGCATCGTCCAAATGGGGTTTCAGTGCAAAAATGTTTCACCTCATAATACATCATTTTGGTTCATTTGTTATTTAATAGATACTGAATATCACTGGGAACACCACACACCAATACACACTGAACACAAATATAAACTCGACACCTTGTTTAAATAATAACTCGTAGATTGTTCAATGCCTTTAAAGATCTTTTCTCTCTCCAGTTCTCTTAGTTTGTTTAAATCATTGATAGCTTGCATTTCTCCTTTGTCAATATGATTAATCTGCTGCACAGGTGTGGCATATCAAGATGCTGATTAAAGGCCTTGATGACTACACAGGTGTTCCTCATGATGAGGTGAACAGATCGTGCAATTAGCATGCAGACTGCAGCAATGTCCTATAGAGCTGTTGCCAGAGTAACAGGTGTTCATTACTTCACCATAAGCTGCCTCGTTTCAGAGGTTTGGAAGTTCCTCCAACAAGGCCCTTCAACCACAAGACGTGTAACCAAGACCACAACATCTGATTTCTTCACCCACGGGATCTTCAGAGTCCAGCCCAGGGACAGCTGATGAAACAGTTGGTTTACTACAACCGATCAGAAACCGCCTCAGGGAAGCTCGTCTGCGTGCTAACCGTCCTCACCGGGGTCTTGATTTGTCTGCAGTTCTGCGTCACAATCGACAATCTTTGAACTCAATGGCATCGTCGTTAATGACAAGTGTTGTGTTTATACTTTTGTTCAGTGTACATGACTTCCCACAGCCATAACAGAATCTCCTGTGATCAGAAGAATAATCACACTTAGGAAGCCGAGTAAAGCCTGCGATTGCTCTCTGTTACAATCGGCTCAGGACCGCAACAACATGGAGGGAGACGACGGGGAAACAGCACCATGCAAAGAGACTCACACACAGAGGCAACACCCCAGAGCAACGGCAGATCAGTAGTCAGTCGGTTAGAGTCAGTGGTGACAGAGAGTACATGATCAGAATGGGTGTCTAGATTTACTGCGTGGATGAAAAGTAAACAAAACAAACCATCTGCTCTGCATAGTGATACACAACACTGTATTACCTCTTACTTTATGATGAAAATGTACTTTGATATTTGTGACCATCGCTGGCATCTGATAATGATTGCAAAGTTAACTCAAGACCTGTTTAGTCTTTGCTGATTTCTGGATTGTTCTTGTCTGATATGATGGCACTGGAAGTGTTAGGTTACCTAAATATCAATCTTTCAAAAATTATATATAAAAAAAAAAAACTCAAATCAAACTTTTGTGGCTTCCTGACAACACAAGTGATCACTGTGGGCCTCAGTTAGAATAGATGAACGGTAGACTTCCTGCCTTTGCTCAGTGCCTCTTGTTCCAAAATGTTTTACGCATACGGGCCCAAGAGAACGTGTGCTGCCGGGGTGGAGGAAGCTTCCTGAGAGATGGTTCAGTCGTTGATCAGAGCCAGGATCATGCTGCGGGGATGGAAGGGAGAAACAGAGAGTAGGTTTCACAATTGGTATGGACAATTACAGGATAAGTTGCTCAAAATGCAGCAGCTTATCGCAGCAACAAGCTCTTTCTTACACCCCCATGTGACTGGAGTGGTTTGATCCACACACAGCTGCTTCAATGCAATGCTGTCAACAATTGAGCTCAAAACAATTGAGTCAACATTGCCTGTGTGTTCTGTCAGTACATGTAAATGGAGGCGTAACCGTGTCCAGAGAATCTTACCTGTACAAATAAATAAAGAAGCAGAGCAGATGGTAGCCCAGCTTAATCATGGCTTCCTTCATATGGGACTTGAGTTGGCCCCGATTGTGGATCTCAGTGGGGTCAAACACCCCCATGTTCCCCAGCGGCACCTTCACGTACCTGCAGAGACACACAGTGATGAGTGGTGTTGTTGCTTTGTGGCGGTCGAGTCGTCTCTCTGTCTGGAAACAGCGGCATGAGAGTGAAGCCTAGAGCTGCTCACCTGTAAATGTTCCAGGCTGCTACAGGCAGGTTGAGGAGGAAGATGAACCAGTGCATGGACCCCAGCATCAGGATGGTGGACAGACACTGACCAACCATCTCTGGAATTACCCACTGAAAACAAAAATACATCCAGGACATCTTAAATGGTTGAATCAGTCACACAGTTTTGATTTCGTTATTATCCTCTGGTCCTAACATTGTTTCCATTTCTATCTTGAAGGATCAAGACACAAGGAAAAGGTGCAATTGTGGGAAACAATATCAGGCCGAGAAGTGTATCCTTCATCTACCAGATTAGATCAAACTGAGTGTAAAGGCGCCACTTACTTTGTTCAGCTTGGAGCAGCAGGCTCGAGCATTTATGTAGTCGCATTCTAGATCAGACAGGGTGATAATCTGCACTTTATGTCAAGGTGTGACAAACTCAGGGGAAGTTCTTTACACATTCTATGGAATACAAGATTAACCAGAGAAGAACCTAGAAGCATCCAGACATTATTCGTTTAATGACATCACCACCTTTGATGATTTAATGAGACACTTTCATGCCATGCATTTTCGACTGTAATTCCATGAATGTGCATCCCTGCCTACACGTAGTGGAAATAAACGGTGTAGCTTTGGCTTATGCAGAAGCTACTGTCACACATCCATGACGTGTGCAGTGCATGATGGGAAGAAAACAGTGGTGTTCTGCCGCAGTTACATTACTGCTCATTGATTACATGTTTACTGAACTTTATCCTGAAAGTCTGCAGTTTATGCCATAAAACACTAAATGTGTTTAAATAGGTGTGTTTTTCAGACACTTATGGTTGATTTGTAGTCTAGAATGATTCATGTAGGGCTGCAACTAGTGGGACACTTTATTCAAGTTTCAGAGTTTTGTTTGTCATGTGTTTAGTCAAATGCTCTTTCTGGTTTGTGGTTCCCAGACTGTGCTAACTAAACTATAAGACAAGAGACTCAAAAATGTATGTAGCATGGAAATCTAATTAACATCCAAACCATCAAAGAACAGGAGAGTGACTGGACATGAGGATCACAGCACTGAAGACTATAATGACCCTGGCGTGCATTGACATGAACATGAATAATCATTATCATTCGAAAATTATAGAAAATACTCATTCTCTGAAGTCAATGCCTGTTACGGTTTGATCATTAAAAATCCATTGATACGATATATTGTTGATTACCTTTAGCTCTGAAATCAACTTCCACCATAACTCGTAAAACAGAAGTTTCAAAGAGGTTTTCGCTTTGGCCGCGTCTTTGCATTAGGTTCAATGTCGTTTCCGCATTTAGGTTCCCATTTAGTTGGAAAGCAGGTTTGTCTCTGACCTGCATGGATACTTGTCCCAGGCGGCTAACCGGCTAGCTAGCTAGTACCGTCCTAATACTTAAGATCAAAAGCTCCAATTCAGCGTTCAATCAGCCAGGAGCTGCACGAACAAAGTCGTCCGTTAGCACAGAGTCTGCAAAAGGATACAAAGTACACAGAGAGAAATATCAGCGTACAGCAATCCACAAGTGACAACACGAACACCGCAGCCTCCATTTTTGTTCTTCCTTGTAGCAATACTTCCTGTCTGTTTCTCTATCCAAACTTTATTGAAGCAGGACATTCTGACAGTGCGGCAGTACTACTTGTGAAATGAAGCGACTGGGAGTTTAAAATTAAAATTAAGATTAAAATTAAAAATTAAAATTAAAATTAAAATTAAAATTAAAATTAAAATTAAAATTAAAATCCCGAGCCTTATAATCATAACTAATTATATAAATAACTATAATTATATTTACAATTTTATTTGACTCAAAGATTAAAAATTAAACATACATACAAATTGATGAAATGACAAACATACAGTCAGGTCCATTAATATTTGGACATTGACACAATTCTTTTTACAATTTTGGCTCTGTACACCACCACAATGGACTTGAAATGAAACAATGTGTGTTTTTTGGAACACCAGTATTACCGCATTTGTGTAACAAGAACATAAAACCACTCTATGTTGCATTTGGGTGTGATTTTACATGTACTTTTTGGTAAAGTACGCATTGGTAAAACCAGGTTACAGTTATTTCATTACACTATGTAATAAAAATGGATTTTATGATAATGCATGAAAACAAACAAAAATTATATAAATCATTAAACACTATAGCCACTTTAAAAACATATGATTTTGGAATAAACAGTGAAATAATTAAATTACCTACAGGTATAACCTACTCGGGACAGGACATAAACAGAAAAAACAGAATAAACATGCCTCTTAATCGGCTTTGTTTAGGACCCAGCGTAAATCCAACTGTATTGTACTATATTGAACCAACTATTATTAACTACTAAATATATGAACTATATTGATTGTAAACATCTATTGTAGGGAGATTCCTCTTGCGTGAACGATCAGTGTGGGGTGGGCACAGGTTACGTTCATGTTTATTCATCGAGCCAAGGTTGTTTGTTTCCCGGGGGACCATTACTTTTAAAAACACTCCTGGAGTTAACAACATAACCTCCATGCCAGCAGGGGGCGTCTAACACGTCAAATGAGGACAACAAACACCCATAAATAGCAAGCGAACAAGACAGAGTGCAAGGCTCAAACACAACAGAGGTAGGACAGTTTGATAAATGTGTGGAATTACGTGGATATTATGACGTCACGGGATAATTTACGCACCGAACTTATCATTTTAGAGATACAGACAAAAGCAATCATACTAAGGTCATTCATTGGCGTTCATTAAATAGACACGTAAACTGGGTATTTTTGTTATTCATTTAGGCATAAACGCGGTACACTAACTGGCATATTTTCTTTTAAAAAGGTCATATACATGTTACAATCTCAGTTGAATGTAAGTAGTTTGGTATAAAGTGTCAAAATAGGTTAACATACTTCTTTCGGGTGTGACTTTAAGGATAAGCTTGTTTTCCTGTCAAAACCCCATATTATATGTTTGATATTTGCTGAATGATCACTTTCTTTCATAAGGGTTAAGTAAATTAGAAGGAAGGTTGTGTTATAGTTGATATTTCAAATGATATGCATGATACTTTGGTGTAAATTTGTGTAGTTGATCAGACTATGTGAACTATTATTAAACATTGCAAATGAATAAACATTACAGTGAATGTGCCTGATTTATACAAAAGGACAGTTTCCATATGCAGTTTTACAAATACTTTTAGTTTAGTTTGAACTTGTTTTTTTGCATATAAGACTTGGACATCTTTTTGGTTGGAAATTGCATTGCTTTGTGAAGTAGTTAAACTAATAATGGTGTACTGGTGTAATATTAGTTAAACACTGCAGCACCCTGTTTAAAATCGCTAGTTCACCCAAATGAAAGAAACAGAAAAGAAAACCTCTGTAAATAAAGTATCGATGATCGTATTAAGTGTCAAAATACACCCATAATACCAATTCAAGAAAAAACAATAGAATTTGATTTTGTTACTTGGTACGCTTATGTTTAAATGACTGAGCTCGGCTTGTTTTTGCCTCAGACTGAAGCCATGCTGAGCTGTGAGATCTGTGGCGAGGAGCTGATGTTGGAGGAGGATATGAAGACGCACCTCCTTCTCAGTCACCTCGAAAATGAGATGTCCTGTCCGCTCTGTTCCCTTTCTGGTGTTTCCTATGATGAGCTCAGCTTTCACATCAGCACTGCACATCCAGATAACCACCACAGTGCACAGAATCCACAATGTGCCAGTCAGGCTCAGTCCACACCCAGCTCAGTAAGCTCTACTGGAAAAAAGAGAAATCTGTCTGATGTGAGCTCTGGCACAGCTAATAAAGTGATTTCTGATGGTACGTTAAGTGTAACCACAGAGGATGTGGTGCGCTCTAAACAGAGGGGTTGTTCAAGCTCATCCGCAACAGTGACCACAACAAATAGGCCTACTGGGAGATCATCATCATCATCATCCTCATCGATTAACATGGAACGCATTACACATGGACGATGTGATGAGAATGCCACCAGTGGATGTAAACCAGGGCACAGCAAAGTCAAACGGAAGGAGTCGTCTTCTCCAGGAAAAGGTGAATATCTGATCTGGCAGAGGATTTGTGGATGCATGTTAAAGCTGCTTTGAGTCTTTGACTATTTGATTCATTTTTCAAATGAGAATACTGACTATTTATTACCTCAGCATACTTACATGTCCATTAAAGGTCGAGGTACCTTGTCCAAGAAAGAAAATCCTTTTTGTTATTTTGTATGGTAATCTCTTTTGTGTATAATTTGTATGTAGTTTGGAATCATAATTATGTCCTCGAGTACCAACGTAAGGTAATACTCAAATTGTAGCGGTCAGCCCGAGTTAAAACTATTCCTTTGATTACTCTCCAATTGTTTAACATTTCTAACACTGAACTAAAACGTTATCTGTCTTGAATTGTCCCGTATTGTTTTTGTAGAGCAGCAGTTCTCTTGCCCCATGTGTCCACTGGTCTGTAGCAACAGTTTCATCTTACAAGAGCATGTGGAGTTGCATCTGCAGGAACAGCGCTCAGCTGAAGGTAAACTGAAGATTCTCCTTAGATCAGCACTCATCTGATATCCAACATGTTTGTAGAAATGAGTCAGTCAGTCAGGTAAACATATGTACAGTATCTGTGTGAGCATGTACTGCTTTTTTTTTATATTTTGTTTATTTCAACACTACATCGGATCACAGGAAATTCTTTCTCACATATCCAAATGAAGCAGTATAAGCCCATGGACAGCTGATTAAGCACCCACGCAACCAAGAGCAAAAGTCTTCCAGTCAGTATGTTGGCATTGCTTAAACGTGGCCTAAACTGTGATTAAGGCCACAAATAGACAGATGAACAGATAAACAGAAGTAAGACACCTCCACATAATTTAATTTAATTTTAATTTACAGTCATTTAGCAGACACTTTTATCCAAAGCGACTTCCAACACACAATTACAATTGAAATGTATCTTGCACCTCCTCATATCACACACACACAAACACATGCATTACAGAGGGGGTGCAGGGGCACATGCATTCCCTCAACAAGCAGACTATTATGCGAACATGAGAACAGCAGATGAGTTCATTCAGTCAACATATGCTGTATACTTGCATTTTATAATCACTGTACTTGAAATTATGGTGGTTGCATCAAAACTTGCATGACAAATGATGCAGGAGCACCTGTTTATTGGCATTAGTCACACAGCCTGACACTTCTTTGCATGAAACTTGATATTATACAGTCTGATAATCATGCTCATCTCACAGTGTGAGATGCAGTGAACTTATTAGATCAGATTTGCAATTAATTGATTAATTATGATTGTACAGGCATGTGTTGCTCAAGGCCCATAACGTCTGAGTCTTGACATAAAACAATATCACACTACAAGCTTGTGCCTTGACTTGACTCAAAGATTAAAAATTAAACATACATACAAATTGATGAAATGACAAACATACAGTCAGGTCCATTAATATTTGGACATTGACACAATTCTTTTTACAATTTTGGCTCTGTACACCACCACAATGGACTTGAAATTAAACAATGTGTGCTTTAAGATGTGCAGACTTGATATTTACATCCCAATCAGATGAACGGTGTTGGAATTACAACAATTTCTATATGTGCCTCCCCCTTTTTAAGGGACCAAAAGTGTCTTCAGCAAGTGAAATGAATGCTCAATTGGATTCCGGTGAGGTGACAGACTTGGCCATTGCATAACATTCCACGTCTTTGCCATAAAGAACTCAGTGTTTGCTTTGGCAGTATGCTTTGGCTCTATCTGTATTGTGAAGCACCATCCAATGAGTTCTGAAGCTTTGGCTGAATATGAGAAGATAATATTGCCGGAAACACGTCAGAATTCATCCTGCTGCCTTTGTCAGCAGTCACATCATCAATAAATACAAGGGAACCAGTTCCATTGGCAGCCATACATGCCCATGCCATAACAATACCACCACCATGTTTCACTGATGAGGTGGTTTGCTCTGGATCATGAGCAGTTCCTGTCCTTCTCTATTCTCTTCTCTTCCCATCACTCCGGTACAAGTTGATCTTTGCCTCATCTGTCCATAGCATGTTGTTCCTGAACTGTAGGCTTTTTTAGATGTTTTTTTTTTGCAAACTTTAATCTGGCCTTCCTGATTTTGAGGCTCAACAGTGGTTTACATCTTGTGATGAAGCCTCTGTATTCACTCTGGTGAAGTCTTCTCTTGATTGTTGACTTTGACACAGATGTGCCTACCTCCTAGAGAGTGTTTTGGATCTGGCCAACTGTGGTGAAGGGGTTTTTCTTCACCAGGGAAATAAATCTTCTGTCACCCACCACAGTTGTTTTGTCTGTGGTCTTTCAGGTCTTTTGGTGATGGCTTGCTTCACTGATGGTGACAGCTCTTTGGACCTCATATTGAGAGTTGACAGCAACAGATTCCAAATGCAAATACCACACTTGAAATCAACTCTAGTCCTTTTATCTGCTCCTTGTGACTGAAGTAATGAGGGAATAACACACACCTGGTCATGGAACAACTGAGCAGCCAATTGTCCAATTAATTTTGGTGCCTTAAAAAGGGGGAAGCACAAATAGACATTGTTGTAATCCTTACACCGTGAACCTGATTTGGATGTAAATACTCTCATATTAAAGCTGAAACACTGCAGGTATTGTTTCATTTCAAGTCCATTGTGGTGATGTACAGGGCCAAAGTTGTGAAAAGTGTGTCAATGTCCAAATATTTATGGACCTGATTGTATCTGGAAAGTAATAAACTCAAATTTTAAAAAGCATCTATAGTTTGTGTAAAGCTTTACTAATGAGACTCAGCATTAGATTTGGTACAGAGAGCATTGTTGTTGATTTTGGACTTGAAATTTAAAGTTTAGGACGTGACTTATCTATCCTGACTTGACATTAGTTTCTGTAAGGATAAAAACACTTGAAGGCACGGCACAATAGAATTTAAATGAATGGTGAAAAGTCTATTCACATGAGTTGATAGTTGATGTTACAGTTGCAAGAATGTAAAACAAGTTGATGATGATCAAATGATGATCAAGTAAAGTAACCAAACCAGGAAATGGTGATCAAAGAGAAGAATGGAAACGGAAGTAGAGAGAAAGTAAGAGCAAGAGAGAGCGAGAGCAAGAGGAGGAAAGAGCCAGGGAGAAAAGAAGAATTCCCGCCCCCGCCCAAAACTCTAGAGAAAACCTGAATGTATAGGGAAGAAAAAAACCTGGGGAGATGCAATTCCAGGAGAGATTCCCTCTCTAGAACCCTGGGTGTGCAATAAGAACTTCCAGTGGGATTATACAAAGGATAACACACAATACACACACCAATGGCAGACTGCCACACCGGTTCTTTGGAACACCCGCTGACAACAGAACAAAATGTGTGGCTGCATCCACAAGTTGGTTCATTGTCCCCTCCAGGGGACTGAGTCAACATTCCTTCTCCATTTGTCTATGAATCAGCCCGATGTGTGGGGGCAGATGTGAGAACATCATTGGACCACATGCAGCATTTTCTGTGGTTAAAGCATCATCCTTGGTCTTTTCTTTTGACGATAAGATAAGGTTAAGCCCTTTACATTCACTGTGTAAACAACAGACCCAAGCACAATTACATTAAAACAGGAACACAACTAAATAATTCCTTTTCTTCATTTGGAAACCAGGCCAACTTCAGTCTTGAGTGGAACAAGTTTGGTGTCCATTTTGTCCTGCAGTTCAAATGCGATGTAAATAATGTTTTCCCTAGGAGAGAAGAGATATGAGTGCCCTGTGTGTTCTGTAGTCTGTGACAACAGCTTCTCACTGCAGGAACATGTGGAAGTGCATTTAGACTCCGGTGCCGTTCCAAACCATGCAGTTTTACACATTTTTAATAATAATCTTTCATTGTGTTGATGTAGAGAGCCCAGATTCAGATGCAAGACTTCAGCTGGAGGAGCAGCAGAGGAGGCGGGAGTCGGAGGCCAAGGAGGAGAGGGAGCAGTTCAAGAAACTGCAGGTCTGGTTGCTTCATTGCACCACATAGTTTGGGAAATTCTTTTTAATGTGTCCATGTTCTCTGCTGCATACTAGGTTTAGAGAGGCCTTCACAAAGGATGTGCACATCCACACTCTTCTCTTGCAAGCTGCTTGTTTAATTCCTCTTATCATTCTCCATATCATGTTAGTAGCTCAAGCAGTATGTCCCTGTTTATGTGCTCTCCTCCCTTTGTCAAGGCCCCATATGTGTTTGAGTGATGTCTCCATGTAAGAAAATTGACTGACCTGAATTGATAATGTTCATATGCATACTAATTCAGTTCAGTTGCCTGTCAGTGGGGTATTATCAGTAAATTGTGAAGTACTATAGTGAACAGTGAGACTCTAATCTGTTTTTTTGCCTTTTCTGTATTTGCATAATGCAGAGTCAGTATGGTCTGGATGGCAGTGGGGGCTACCGCAGACAGATGGAGAAGTCCATGGAGAGAGCCGTAGCCAAAGGCCTCATGGCTCCTGCAGAGTTTCACGCCAAGAGGGCCGAGATGTTAGAATCTTTGGCCTCAGGACTTGATGATGGCAGAACAAGAACACAGGGTACGTGCAATACTTATTCAGTGATGCACACAATGTTTGGGTGTGGTTTTAAAATGAGAACCTTCATATTGGTAGGTAGCATGATCACGAGGCAGAGGAGGGGATTATAAATGACGTGGATGAACCTGAACCTGAATGTCGAGCCTAATCTTAAAACTGGCCAATCATGAGCTTCTGTTCAAATCAACTATTCAGCTTAATGCATATAGCACCACATCACAACAAAGGTTATCTCCAAAGGCACTTGGGACAATGGATTTACAATTTTAAAGTACTGTAATGAAATCATCATGAGCAATTAAAATGTCAAGATTTATAATTTGTGTCATTTTCATTTACAGTTTTGTAAGTTGTTCCATTTACATATTATTCCAATACTAGATCCTGAGAAAACTATTTCACAGTTGAGTTCATGCTCCTGTCCATATTTTGTAATTGCAGTGTTTGCCAACTCCTGTTATTAGAGAGAACGTCTTTATCCCTAACCCATAACAAACTGCTCTGTTAGATGATCTCTTCCATTGTTTGTTAAAGGGATAGACTGCTGATTGTGTGTTTGCGTGTGTTGCATATATAAACAACAGTCAGTATGCTACTGTTGTGTCATCATATTGTGGTTTGTTATTGATCTAATAGTCGCTGTGATCATAAACAAATATAAGACAGAAAATACTTTTGAAATTCTTTTGGATTTGAAAAGCGCTTTCAATTAAAGTGTCACATTTTAAATGTAATAGAGGCGATTGACAGTTGGTTTTGCAAAGTATCATGTCTGTCCTCTTAGGTTGATGTCGCTCTTTGGCCATTTGCTGGTTTGTTTAGTTTATTTAGGATACCATACAATTAGATTAGACTCAAGTTTATTGTACGGGTAGAGACAATGAACAGTGTAAATAGACAACATGAAAACAACCCCAGTACTGAGTAAACGGATCCCGTTCAGCAGTGTGTATGGCTCGCACACCCGCATATGTTTGTGTTTACACTACACCAGACATCTGCAATCTCCTCTTTAAAAACACGCTGAACTTTGGAGACACTGACTTCCTCCTCAGCCGCCACAGGGCAGCTGGAGGATTATGTATTGTGTTCTACCTAGTTCTCATATTACTTTGATTGATATATTTAGATTTAATAAGATTTTTGTTCTTGCATGAACTTCATTTTTAAGAAGGAAAACATTTGTGAGTCAAACAATGTAAACTGACGCAGTTTCCTCTTAACTTGGATTGGAAGCTTTGTTGTGTAACTCACAAATTTTGATATGAAAACAAAAATCAAATTCTGATATGTTGCAAATGCAACATTGTAATAACTGAGTCCTTGATTTGGACCAAAGCAAGTGACCACATGTCTGTAAACATGTGGCATGTTGAAGGACAACTGATTGCCAGCCAACCCACAGAAATAGACTTCAGCAGTGTTCTTGCCGTGTTGGAACTTTTGGCACATACTGTTGTGTGTATTAGTCAAATGGAGTATAATAAGAAATACAAACATGCAAGGTCCTGGTCAGAATATAAACATGCTTAAAGAAGCATACAGACCAAATCTTTTAGGTCCATGTATTTGCCGAGACATCATCATCATCATTACGTTTAATTCACCACAAATGAAACTGTACTCACTGAATGTCTGAACTAAACCTGTGCTCCTGTTCCACTCATTGCATCTAGGTGTGGTGAGAGTTTTGCATGAATACTACCAGAGGGACGCCAAAGACTGTGTCCACGTGTGGCTCTGTGCCGACACAGAGCACTTCTACTCCTCAGAGGGGGATAAAGGCTGGGGCTGCGGGTACAGGAACGTCCAGATGCTTCTGTCTTCTCTTCACGGGATAGAGGCCTTTGCTCATCTGCTGCCAGGTGCTCCATCACACTGCCGTCATCCAATGAATTGTCAACTTCATTTATTTAGTCTTTCCGGTTCAATGTAAATGTTACACCGCTGGCAGGGGCAAGGAGCCAACCTAGCAGTTTCAGTGCCTTGCGACGACCGCTCTACCTTCTTGAGACATAGCCCCCCATTATTGTACCCTTGCCAAGAAAATACTTGTTAAAGAGTGGGTAGCAGGTGTCTGTAACACTGAAATCTCAAACACAAACAAACTCCAGAGCGGCTTGTGGTATTAACATGATCCACACTCTTCCTGATCCACCTATGTGGTGATCTATTGATCGGTCTAGACATTACATTACATTACATTACATTACGAGCATTTGGCAGACGCTTTTATCCAAAGCGACTTACATTACTTATATTACATTTACCACCCTTCGCAGAGGGGGGAGCAATTGAGGGTTCGGTGCCTTGCTCAGGGGCACCTCGGCATGGACTTGAACTGAAATTACACTGAAATTCAACTATGAGATATTTCCTACTTTAAACCTTAAAAACCTGATTATCCATCGCAAATCAATGAGAGGCTGTGGAAAAAGTGGCATCATAACACGTCTTCAGATGAACATGTGATGGTTGAGCTTTATACACAAGCTACATTCTCCTCAGCCTTCATCTTTTTCCATATGTTTCCTTTGAGTCAGATCCAGCATTCTGCCAGGACCCAAACAATAACAGTCACTAAGAT
The DNA here is from genome assembly GCF_046128005.1 of Genypterus blacodes. Taxonomy (NCBI): domain Eukaryota; kingdom Metazoa; phylum Chordata; class Actinopteri; order Ophidiiformes; family Ophidiidae; genus Genypterus; species Genypterus blacodes. The sequence goes on from NW_027466853.1 coordinate 972,929, forward strand.
ATGTTTTCTCCGGTGACTTTTGTTGATATAGTTTGGTGATATAGTTTAGTTTGGTGTTTGAATTGTTTCCAGTGTAAAAACCAAACTGAACCAAATAGTAAAAGCAACATTGTCAGGATTTATTCTCTTATCCAGGCAAAAAGTCACTGACTGGTGAAACAAACCACATCCCTAACAGTTGTGATTGTTGGTTGATATCTGAATTCCCCTTGAACTTCTTTCACTGTTGGCCTTAAGATTCTTTCCCAGAATGCCCTTTGACAGCTGTCAAAGATAGTCAGACATATGGGTAAATAAATACATCCTGCTTGTCAACTGGTACATGAAGTTCTTGTTTTGTGGCTTTCCACTAACATTCTATCTATCTATTCAGACTACGTGTGTGTCATGTCTTGTTTGGTTTCAAATGGCCTGTAAGACAGTAACAGACAGTCATTTATCTTTATCTTGTCTTTTTTCCTTCATGGCATGTTCTAACGTGCTCTCCTATATTGATCAGATGCTCTGCTTTGTTGATGTTCTCTTCTGCAGAGCAGGGAGTGCCTACTATCCCACGGATACAGAATATGATTGAGGCAGCTTGGAAAGAAGGCCTGGACCCACAAGGTGCCTCACACTTCAATCAGCGGTTGCAGGGAACACGGGCTTGGATTGGAGCTACAGAGATCTACACCCTGTTCATCTCTCTGGGAATCAGGTGTGCATTACTATAATCTCAATGTAATCAATCTGCCAAAGCAATGTAGGAGATGACCAGGGACAAGGGGGAACATTTTTACCACTAATAGCTCAAATAAGGAGACAGGAAATGCCTCCTTATTAAAATGCTTATGACACAGTTGATGCCTGGCTTGAGTAAGTCATCAATTTATACACAAATCGATAATATTCTGGAATGATGATATCTTTGGAGGAAGATGCAGTGATGTGGCTTCAACAGAGGTTCTATAAGCAATGCAGCCAACCACATGTCAAACAATGTAGCAAAGGACTTCATGTTGATTTTAGCAATAAACATGAGAAATGAAACAAATGTGAAGCGGCGAGCTGATTCTTTCCCATAACTGAAATTGTGAAACTGAACTGTAAAGCCTGTGTAACTAACGACATCATTGATGTTTACAGCGCTCGCATCATAGACTTTCACCAGCCCACCGGTCCGGGAGACACCCACCCCAGACTGTTTGAGTGGGTGAAGCAATACTTCTCTCAGGCCTCCGGGGGCAGCAGACAGCCCCCCAGAGTCATCCAAACCGCTCAGCCTCCATTATACCTGCAGCATCAAGGTACACAACAGCACTGCCTGCTGAAAGGTCACACCTGCAGAAGTGACATGTTAAATCATTCACAGACTTAAAAGTGAAAGTGTATGAAGTTTTACTGGGATAGGCTCTTTCAGCCACAATTACGTCCACCAAACATTATTTATTTCTGCTGCTCGACACAAATGTGTTCCTTCTCGTGAATAATTGTCAGATGTCTTGCATTAACACTCATGCTACAATACCTCAGCTGGTACTTGTTCATTCCAAAACACACTTCGATTTTTTGAAACCATCCCTTTACTGATTTGGTTGGTGTGTTTGGGCCTCTACCAACATTGTCCTCTGTTTTCTGTTGGAGCCTTTAACAGATGAATTCATCCCTACAATTCTTCAAAGCAGTCATGAAGTTCCCTACAACATTGTGGAACATTGGAAAATGTGTTTCCAGGCCTGAAAATGTTTTGGAAAATCATGAAGTATTCCACCAGGTTCTGAAAAAGTAATACAATTTTGAGAGGGACAATAATTAGATAATTAGGTTGCTTTCAAAATCCGCTTCCATATCATTTTGGGAAACCAGCCAGTAGAGTCAGGAGCTGTGATTCTTGGTTATTGAAGTCATCGATTAGCATTATTTGAATGTGTGCTTTTAGGTTCACTACTATGTTCCTGACAGCAGGATTGCAGTAAAACATTATCAACAAAGTCGAATCCTTCTGTCCTATCTTCTCTGTGATGGCACCTTATTTCAAATCACCAAAGTCCAAACTTAAACAAATGTAACAAGTTCACTTGAGGGTGCCAGGTTGCTACATTTATTACACTGCAGAAATAAAAATGGACTTTTGGACTTTGGTTCTTCCTGTGAGCACAAAGTCAATAAGTCAATTATTAGATTAGATTAGATTAGATTCAACTTTATTGTCAGTGAGCAAGTACAGGTACAAGCCAATGAAATGCAGTAGCATCCAACCAGAAAGTGCAAAAGTGTACTATTATATATACAGAATACAGAATATATACAGAATATATACAGAATAAACTATATACATTATATATACTATATATACTAACTATAAATATAAATTAATAAATATGTAAATAAATAGTGCAAGGAGTCTTAGTGCAAAACGGAAGTGAAATGGAAATGATCAGTGCAAACAGAAAGTTGTGCAAATTGCAGTGGAGTGCAAGATGATGCTAGAGGGAGGATGGAGTTGAGTGGGGGAATGGAGTAGAGTTCAGCAGGGTCACCGCCTCGTAGAAGAAACTCTTCCTGAGCCTGCTGGTGCGAGAGCGGAGGCTTCTGTAACGCCTGCCGGATGGGAGGAGGGTGAAAAGTTTATTGTTGGGGTGGGATGAGTCTTTTATAATGTTCCTGGTTTTGCCCAGACAGCGTCGACGGTAGATCTGTTCGATGCTGTCCAGTTGTGTACCGGTGATCCTTTGGGCGGTTTTCACCACCTGCTGGAGTGCTTTCCGGTCTGATGCGGAGCAGTTGCCATACCATACTGTGATACAGTTATGCCTCTACAACTCACACCTCCAATCTCAGTCTCAGCTTTGAAACCAAGACATGCTTTCATGGTGCATTCATTACTGACAAGAATATGTACAAGGGTTTACTCTATGGTGGTCATGTTTGTATATTATTATAGCTGAGATGAAGATCAAACCCTTTTGGATATTGTTTATTTGTGCCCTTATCTGTATTGTGTCATCGATGCCTGCAGGTCACAGCAGATCCATAGTAGGTGTGGAGCAGAGGAAGAATGGGAGCTTCTGTCTGTTGTTGTTGGATCCTGGCTGCTCACCTGCAGATTCCAGGAAGCTGCTGTGCAGAGACACGATCGCCAAAGCTGTCCGACAAATCAGAAAGTTCCCCAGAAACTTGACTCACAAGCAGTACCAAGTGGTGGCATTACAGGGCACTTTGTCTCCTCAAGACAAGCAGGCAAGTTTGATTCAAACTATATTAGATTGTGTGTGTGTGTGTGTGTGTGTGTGTGTGTGTGTGTGTGTGTGTGTGTGTGTGTGTGTGTGTGTGTGTGTGTGTGTGTGTGTGTGTGTGTGTGTGTGTGTGTGTGTGTGTGTGTGTGTGTGTGTGTGTGTGTGTGTGTGTGTGTGTGTGTGTGTGTGTAAGAAAAAAGGCTGTTAAGGCATTATGAGAAGCATCTTGTTCTCTGAGCAGATGCATTGAGGTCTGACGGCAGTGTTGACTTGTGCTTATGTTTTCAGATTTGCATCTTGAAATCGAGGACGTTATGTGCTGAAAGGATCCCATGAAACCGGAATTGGTTCCGGCTGTTGGTTTTACTGTGAACATTAATTCTCTTGCTGGCTCTTTAAGTCATTTTATTTTTTTATACTTATTTTAAATAAAGTCTTTGTTCTCTGTATGTGCTGTCCACTCATTCATGACTGGTTACTGTGTGAAAGGCTTATCTACATACATGTGGCTGTTAGGAAATCAGCTTAAAACTTACACACATGCACACATTGTAAACAACAACATTTTGTACCACACAAAGCAATGTTCTAATTTGCAGCTCTTTGGTTTTAGAAACCCTGTAAATGTGTTTTCCTCCCCCGGAGCCAGAGGTCAGGATATTTAAATTGTGCCATGTAGACTGATTTTTTTTTTTTACTGGTAGAATTCTATATTGTGTATATAGAAAAAAGACTTTATTCTAAGTCGTAAACTGTTTTCCTCATTAAGCTAACATAGAACACGAAGGAATGCTGAAGAAAGTTCAACAATCTGGTTTACCTGACTCCATAAGACAAACATAGGAAATAATGAGTTAAATGGTGATCATTCAGATTCTTTTCAGATCTTTTCAGATTTTCTGATCTGTAAAATGGGGAATTTTGTAAATTCTCTCTTTAGGTACTGGGAACACAGGGTTATTTTATCATTAATTTGGCATCTAAGGCTAGATTACTCCTTCAGACAGGGCGGACCTGAGGTTACACAGGAGCATGTGTGTGTATATATATAAGATAAGATAAGATAAGATGAAATTTTATTATCCCGAGGGAAATTACTGTGCAACAGTTACAGTACAGCATGAAAACAAGAACCAGAAATCTGAAATCACCCAACTAGTGCAATAATGACAAGTGCAAGAATGCAAGTAGATAATAAGTACATGGTAAGGACACACAATAAGGGGTACGAAGTACATACAATGGGGGGAACAGTACATGACAGTATAAGTACATAAGGAGGACAAGGTTACAAGTGCCATGTGCATCTGACTGAGGCATGAGTAATGACAATCTATACAACTACAGCACACACGTGTGTATATATGACATACAGCAACGTTTAGTGCAATATACTGGTGACAGTGGAGCAGGTTGGGGGGGGGGGGGGGGCGGGGCTCAGATCCCTATGTCCCCACCGTCCCACCTCGACCCGAGGTAGCTTTATTAAAGAGTCCAATGGCCACAGGGAGAAAGGATTTCCTATTACGCTTAGTAGTACACCTGGGGGGAATGAGTCTGTTAGTGAAGGTGCTCTTGTATGAGGCCAGCACCTATATATATATAAACACAGGTGCAATCAGGAATACAATATCGTGATGTGGATGAAAGATAATGACAAAAAATGACAAAAAAACTCAAAGAACAAAATATGTATTGATAAATATTTGAGGTATTCTGACACAAGTTGACTTTGAAGTTCAAATGAAAACTCCAGGATGTTCCAGGCTTCCAGTCAATCGAAGTTTAAATTGACTTTAAGGTGTGCTTGGGATCATTGTCTTGTTGGAAAGTCCAATGACCTGGTAATACTGGAATCCATGATGCCAGATACACGATCAAGATTGCCAGTTCCTGCCGCAGAAAAACAGCCCCATATCATCAATGACACCTCCACACCTCCATGCTTGACTGTGGGGATGGTAATTCTTTTGGTGTTACACCCTTTTGAAATGATGCCACGTGTGTAGTCTTGAAAGTTACAATAATGCAGGATCTATAAGACATTAACACACGACGGCAATGAACACCTCACCTCAGCTCACCATGCAGGCAACAACAGTTGTTACAGTAGTACTACTGGGAATACTGGACTGCATCAGCAATTACTCTGCCAATACCTTGTGTGTGTGTATGCAGTGTCAGGACCTCAGGGGTCTAGGTTGGTGGAGTTTAAATGTTGGGCTTTCTTCCACGGCCATGCCGGTTTGCAGCAGTTCCATAAGTTTGAAACTTCCTCATCTTGCTCCCAATGGTGTCTCTTGGAATGTCAAATGTTTTGAAAATGTTCTTATACCCAAGGTCTTTCAGGTGTGATGAAATAATCTCCTCTCTCAGCTTTTGTGGAAGCTCGTTTGTCTTTCCCATGATTGCAACTCACCTTGAATACCTTCATGGGTGGGCTTTACATATGCATCACAGCTGAAGCAAATGAAGGATCATGATAGAGTTCACAAAGGCTTAATTATGTTTCAACTCCACTTTAGGCCATAGAAAGCTTTAAAAACAACAATATATATAATATAGGGGTTGAATAATTGTGGCATGGCTGAAATTTTACTGTTACACACAAATACTACATCATACATTTTGATTTTCTGCATCACTCAACTGGTAAAGAAGTCATCCAAAGCAGAATTTTGCTTTCCCTAAAATCTTTGGGGGGTTTTGCGCGCTGCGGACCGATCCGGCGATTATTTGCAATAACTGAATAATATTTTTTGGGACTAATTAAGTGAAGCTGAACAATTTCCCACGGCACATCTGACGATCTCTCACGGCACGCTAGTGTGTCACAGTGGTTGACAATCACTGCTATAATGTGTTCCATACTTTTCCCTCATGCTAACCTAGCCAGGTTTGATCCAAATCAGATACAAATACCACACCTGCTAAGAGTATTCATATTAGGTGGGTCTAAGTGTAATAACCACGGAACCAATTGAAACATGGAATCCTATAGAGCCACTACTAAATCTAGCCGCAGTCAGTCAGGGTCCATCTCCTCCTCTTACTCGCCCCTCAGTCACTAGTGAACTCGCTGCGTTGAGGTGCTGCGGTGAACACTGTGTTCTCTCTCCGCTGTGCGTAAAGGCGCACAGTTTGGTGTCCACGTAAGGATGTAGGTGGGTCCTCCACCCCTTCTGTAAAACCGTCAGCTGTGATCAGATTTCACAGCAGATTTCCTGTTGTCAGAAGTGAGGAAAGCAGGGAGTGATTCAGGCCGGGACGGGAGAAGAGCAGATCAGGTACGGCGCACACTTCTGGCTTCGGCTTCTGATCGGCGACATAACGCAGCTTGACTTGTAAAACGTTATACGTATATGTTCGTTATCGTTCAAAAATGATCTGGTTTTGAAATTAAATGACACTGGATAAATATAATATCAGCTGATCGTTAGATAGATAGTGGCCGATTCCTTCACTTTGTCTCCAGACACTGGACACTTGATTGTATAATAAGATAAGAACTTTAATATAACAATTGCTTATCCGACGGGTTAAATGCATTACTATAATGCATTACATAATGCTACACCACTGTTTACTGTATGTAATTGGCAAAACAAAGACGATTACAGATGTGGACTAAATACTGGGATTGATATGAGGCATTTGTCGCCTTATGCACTTTAGTTACCATGGACTCCAGTGAAGTGAAGGCTGAAACCTTTGAACTGGTGCTACACAAAGGCTTCAACTTAATCAGAGGGATTCATGATCCAGATGAGGTGGATCAGATCTGCAACTTGGAGATCAGAGACACAGATGTGTTTGTGGTCACATATCCAAAATCAGGTGGGAAGAAGTAAGAGTGAATTCCTGAAAACCTTGCCCCCCCCTATAGAGTATACTTGTGTATATAGAAAAAAGAATAAAGTCTTTTTTCTATATACACAATATAGAATTCTACCAGTAAAAAAAAAAAATCAGTCTACATGGCACAATTTAAATATCCTGACCTCTGGCTCCGGGGGAGGAAAACACATTTACAGGGTTTCTAAAACCAAAGAGCTGCAAATTAGAACATTGCTTTGTGTGGTACAAAATATTCTTGTTTACGATGTGTGCATGTGTGTAAGTTTTAAGCTGATTTCCTAACAGCCACATGTATGTAGATAAGCCTTTCACACAGTAACCAGTCATGAATGAGTGGACAGCACATACAGAGAACAAAGACTTTATTTAAAATAAGTATAAAAAAATAAAATGACTTAAAGAGCCAGCAAGAGAATTAATGTTCACAGTAAAACCAACAGCCGGAACCAATTCCGGTTTCATGGGATCCTTTCAGCACATAACGTCCTCGATTTCAAGATGCAAATCTGAAAACATAAGCACAAGTCAACACTGCCGTCAGACCTCAATGCATCTGCTCAGAGAACAAGATTCTTTCATAATGCCTTAACAGCCTTTTTTCTAACACACACACACACACACACACACACACACACACACACACACACACACACACACACACACACACACACACGCAGGTTGGGCCAGTACAACTCCCAGTAAAGAGGAACGTCCCATTCTTTTGTGTCTTGCAAATAGATTACAGCACAGCAGAAAGTATCAGATGATTGGCTAGACAAGTGACTATTGTGAAAATTGGGAAACGCTCAAAGAAAATCCGAACAAAGGAGAGGTGTAGTAATACAGAAGATTGACCTAATTGCTGCCTCTGTAAGTAGTGTAGGAGATGGAAATGAGGTGGGTGCTGTATGCTCTGTTCAACAGGTACGATCTGGATGCAGCAGATCCTATTGCTCCTAGAGGTAAAGGGCGATTTGACAGTCTTCAAACACAATTCAAATGCCGAACTTCTCCCCTGGATTGAGGTCCAAGACCACAGAGTGAAATACATCACGGCTCCCTCTCCCAGGCTGCGGGTCACCCATCTGCTCCATCAGTTCATGCCCTTTGCTCTCAGTCAGAAAAAGGGCAAGGTCAGTTGTGTGTATGCTTGACCTTAAAGCTGCTTAATTTAGCTGCATTATCATGTCCCACTCATGTTATGGTACAATAAGTCGTGTTATTGATCTTAGACGTATTCAACACAAAAGTATTCAACACATTCTTGTGTAATCTGCTGGATGATATATTGTTTGTAAAATGTTGACTGATGTCCTTCCTGAGGCTGACATTAGAGGAAAGCTCATGCTTGTTATTATCTCAACATTGTCAATGTCTCAAAAACTGCTCGTCACTTACGGTTCAGGAAGTACGAAAGAAAAATTACCATATGGAGGCACTTCACCTCAAAAACGAATCAAACATATTATGTAAAACATGTTGTTGACTATAATCCGATTGAGGAAATCCGAGTAAATATTATGTTTTTTGTAAACATGTGAAAAAAGGAGACATAATTATAATCAAGTTGTAAAATTTTGAGTGAAAAAAAAGCAAAATATTTTGAGATAAATGTAACATTTCCTAATATTGTATTCTTGAAGTGTCTCATTTTTAGTTTTTACAACAATGCCCTTAAAACTGGTGTACATATTATTGGTGTACACATACAATAATCGGACTGAAATTGGCTTCAGCCCTTGATTTTTCAATTCTAAACTCAAGTATAGTATGCAAATAAATGTTATTAGGTGGTGTGCAGGTCAGTGTTGTGCTAATATGTTTACTTTTTTCCTTGGAGGTGATTTATGTGGCCAGAAACCCCAAAGATGCTCTTGTGTCTTACTACCACTTCCACAAAGTTGCAAACATGCTGGAAACACCCAAGGATTTTGATGACTTCTTTGAGAAATTCCTGAGAGGAGATGGTAAGAGAGGAGAGTCCATTCAATGGCTCAAATTTGCAAGTGTAATGTCTGCATAGCGATGGAGCTGATGAATGCAGTCTGTTGTGTGGTGATGTCATTCTGCATTATTTATTGCAGTGTATGGGGGCAGCTGGTTTGAACACATTAAGACTTGGTACTCTCACAAGAATGACATGAACATCCTGTTCATCACTTATGAAGAAATGATTAAAGTAGGCGCTTCATTCATTTCAACCTGTGGATCTCATAGCTGTTTCACAATATGGTGTCTTTGAAAATCTCTTGACTTTGTGTTTTGGTGATTTTTCAGGACTTGAAGTCAGCAGTAGAGAAGGTCTCCTTGTTCTTAGGCAAGGAGCTGACTGATGAACAGCTAGCCAGTGTGGTGAAGCACAGCACTTTCAACAACATGAAGAAGATCCCTCAGGCCAGCTATGAGCAGGTGTCCAGTGACCTGCTCAACCACAACCAGGGCACATTCATGAGAAAAGGTACCAGTGTTTGGACTTACTCCTTCTTTTACAGCAGGACATTATTCCTACGGCTCATTAGCTTCACCGTAAAGGTTATGTTTTCACTTGCATCTGTTGATTTGGTAGCAGGAACACTCAAACTGTCCTGAAAGAATTTTAATGATACTTGGTAGAAGGGATGGGCCCGAACCAGGGAATAACCCATTAAATGTAGGTGCAAATGTGGATTCAGGGGCAAATCCAACATGATATGAAGCCAGAAAGAAACAAATACACACACAAAGAAAAACACACTTTGCTCTCTCTCTGGTCAGAGATAAGTGGACATGTTACCTCAGCAAAGGAAACCTAAATTCTCTGCTTTAGCACTCTGCATTTTAAGAGAGGAGGTACAACCACGCATCCGCTCAAATGGCTTCTCTTATCATTCCTATATTGACGACACCCAACTCTTCCTGTTCTTCACTAGGAGATTGGACAGTGCGCACAATAATGGCTAAAATGTCTACTTCCAAAACTTCAACCATTAGTGTTGTCATTCCCAAATGATTGCAGTGTTGTAAAAAGGAAAGGTGATGCAACATATTGGTTAACAACAACCTTTATGTAATGTGTTACTGTTTTCTATTGAGTAGAAGAGAAGTTTAAAATCACTGCTTTGCGTTTTAAAGTCTCAACTTTCTCGACACTGCATTTTGTACATGTAATTGCAGGAATGCATTTCATATCCAGAACCGATCATGAAATCTGATTTCCTTTCATCTCTCATGACCATTAGGCACCATCGGTGACTGGAAGAACTATTTCACCCTGTCTCAGTGTGAGAGGTTTGACATGATCTTCCACAGGGAGATGAAGGACTTTCCTCTGTCTTTCACCTGGGACAGCAGTGCTGTGGCCTGATCAGTGGTCTGTGTTGGAGCAGAAACTCAATTACTCCTTCATCGCCACTTTGTGCCACAAGAAGTATGTCTGTCCTCCTCTTAAAGGGCAATACCAGTGTCTTTACATGTTGATGTCTAAACAACTGATGTTGATTGAGGTAATTCATTGCTATATTCAGGTAAACACCACAATTACACATAAATCAACAGAATAACACACTTGGATTATAGGATTGATGACACACTTGTCACACTCCATATGCTTTTCCTCACCTGCCGGACCTTTCTCATAATCTGAACACATCATGTATATTCTTACAATGATGGAATATGACATGATATATGATAAATGTTTTTCTCAATTGTTTACTTGCATTTCCTGAAAGCATATCTCTTGTAAAATATTTTTTATATATATTTCTGTAATGTTTTCTATGCACAAAACAGTAAAGCTTTGATTGCTTTTTGAACAATTGTGCCACGTCTCCATGGCAGCATGTTCCATGTGAACACAAGAGGTTTTACCCATAACATTTTGTGCAACATGTAGGAAATTGCTTGTGGTGTTTTGACAAAAGTGGTTTAGAACTGCAGGCAATGGTTCAGGTGGTTTGTAAATGAGTGTGAGTGGTTATAGTCTTTGTTTTTCAAGTACCAGTGTGAGTGAATGTTGAACTTTTACAACATAGTTGTAAAACTTTTAACAGGGCAGTGAACTCCACAATCCATGACTGCTGTATACTCTACACATACACCTGTATCTACACTGCTCAAAAAAATAAAGGGAACACTTAAACAACACAATGTAACTCCAAGTGTATCACACTTGTGTGAAATCAACCAGTCCAGTTAGGAAGCAACACTAAATGTGAATCAATTTCACCTGTTGTTGTGCGAATGAAACAGACAACAGGTGGAAATGAGAGGCAATTAGCAAGACTACCCCTATAATGGAGTGGTTCAGCAGGTGGTGACCACAAACCATTACTCTGTTCTCGTCATTTCTGGCTATTGTCTTGGTCACTTTTGAATTTGGTAAGTGTTCTCAGCCCTGGAGGTAGCATGAGGCGGTGTCTACAACCAACAGAAGTTGCCCAGGTTGTGCAGCTCATCCACGATGGCACATCAATGCGAGCTGTGGCAAGAAGGTTTGCTGTGTCTGTCAGCACAGTGTCCAGAGCATGGAGGAGATACCAGGAGACAGGCCAGTACACCAGGAGACGTGGAGGGGGCCGTAGGAGGGCAACAAGCCAGCAGCAGGACCGCTACCTCCTTCTCTGTGCAAGAAGGAACAGGAGGAGCACTGCCAGAGCCCTGCAAAATGACCTCCAGCGGGCCACTGATGTGCATGTTTCCGCTCAAACTGTCAGGAACAGACTCCACGAGGGTGGTATGAGGGCCCGACGTCCACTAGTGGGGCCCGTTCTTACAGCACGACACGGTGCACGGCGATCGGCATTTGCCAGAGAACACCAATATCGGCAGATTCGCCAGTGGCGCCCTGTGCTCTTTACAGATGAGAGCAGGTTCACACTGAGCACATATGACAGACGTGACAGAGTCTGTTGACGCCGTGGAGAACGTTATGCTGCCTGCAACACCCTCCAGCATGACCGGTTTGGTGGTGGGTCAGTAATGGTGTGGGGAGCCATTTCTTTAAATGGCCGCACAGCCCTCCCTGTGCTAGCCAGAGGTTCCCTGACTGCCATTAGGTACCGCGATGAGATCCTCAGACCCATTGTGAGACCATATGCTGGTGCAGTGGGCCCTGGTTTCCTTTTAATGCATGACAATGCCAGGCCTCATGTGGCTTTAGTGTGTCACCAGTTCCTCCATGATGAAGGCATTGATGCTATGGACTGGCCTGCCTGTTCCCCAGACCTGAATCCAATTGAGCACATCTGGGACATCATGTCTCGTTCCATCCACCAACGCCACGTTGCACCACAGACTGTCCAGGAGTTGACTGATGCTTTAATCCAAGTCTGGGAGGCGATCCCTCAGGAGAACATCCGCCGCCTCATCAGAAGCATGCCCAGGCGCTGTAGGGAGGTCATACAGGCACGTGGAGGCCACACACGCTACTGAGCGTCATTTTGAGTTGTCTGGAGGAATTTTCGCTGACGTTGGAGCAGCCTGCAATGTGATTTTCCACTTTTATTTTGAGTATGGTTCTGAAACCACACCTTCATGGGATGATAATTTTGAACAGTGATCATTTTTTATGTTTTGTTCTCAATGCACTCTACTGTGTATTGAATAGCGATTTGCAACAGCAGAATTTCATTAAATCTAAGGGGTGTGTGTGTGTGTGTGTGTGTGTGTGTGTGTGTGTGTGTGTGTGTGTGTGTGTGTGTGTGTGTGTGTGTGTGTGTTTTCCCTCCACAACTTCACTGAAATGACTTAAAGGAGAGATATATGAGTAATGATCAGCAGTTAGTGTGAAAGCAACTGACCTTTCCATGGAGGTGTGGCTGGGTCCTCCTGCCGTCAGACACACCCACCACCTGAGAACTCCCTTTCTTGCATTAGTGCAGTCATTTGTTTAGGGGAGCAACATGTTAGTGTTTAGCCTGGATATTTATACAGTTCTACTGTATACATGATTTTTATTTTTCACTCTGATATAATGACCTCATGGCTTGCTACAGCTGACTATAAAGATGGCTCAAAAAAATAAAGGGAACACTTACTCATCACAGTGTAATATCAAGTTATACATAGTTATACATCCCTGTTAAACTTCAATCTGTCCATTTGCTTTGGTGGCAACAGATTCAAAGGAGAGGCAAAAGCAAGACAACTCCCAGAATGGCCACAGATAATGGTTCTCTCCTTATCCTTCCCAACTGCTTCTTCTCTAGTTTTGTGTTCTGCTAGTGTCCTTGTCACTACTGGTAGCATGAGGTGGAACCTGCAGCCCAATCAGGTAGCAAAGGTGGTCCAGCCCCTCCATGATGGCACATCCATACGTGTGGTCGCAAGGTTTGCCGAGTCTTAAGAGCATGCTAGGAGATGGGCCGTTTCACAAGAAGAGCTGGACAGAGCCAAAGAAGAGCATCAACTGAGGAGCAGGACCGGTATCTGCTCCTTTGTATGTTGAGGAACAGAAGAAGCAATGCCAGAGCCCTACAATACAAAATAACCTCCAGCAGGCTGCAAGATCTGCCCTGGTCAACTGTAAAGGCTGCAACTGTGAGGGAGCAACAAGTGCTTCATCACCAAGCGGTAGTAGATCATGCAAACTCACAGCTGGGCCGGCGAGTGCTGAAGCCTTTAGTGTGTAAATCTTCTATTCTCTGTTCCATCACTCACTACAGAGTTCCAAACTGCCACTAGACGCGTCAGCTTAACAGTGCCTCTGCCATGGTCGAGCAGCTGCACACAAAGCGTGTGTGTGCTGGAGTGGTGTAAACACGGGGCCACTGGACTCCAGAGCAGAGGAAATGTGATCTCTGGAGGGATAATTCCAATTCTCTGTCTGGCAGTTGAAGGCCCCTTGGTTACAGCTACAGCACACACACTTTGAAAGAACAGACATTGAAGGCCATTTCACATTATGTGTTAAAATACAATCGCAGCATCCAGGTGACCATTACCAGACTGGAAGTAACATGTAGTAAATGTTTGTCTGGCTGCAGTGTGATTGGATCTCAGCTGGGCCTCTATCTTGATTAAAGGCCATCCTTCCTCTGTAGAAATCTTCATCCCCATTTAACATATTAATAACTTTAGTGTGGGCCGTCACTGCTCCAGTTCCAGGTGCAGGTCCATTCTTTACAGCAAGTCACAGGTCCCATTTAAAATAAGCACAGGAGCAGGTGGTTATATTTTCAACTCTTGGGTGGATTTAATCTCAGGGATGTGTAGCACCTTCAGCCACCCAGTGCATGAACACACACACACACACACACACACACATTGCTACAGGGGACACAGATCTGATCGCAACGCCATTTACATTTTGCATCATCATGTGCATTTTCCAATTTGGGGCTATTGTATCCAGACACATCGCATGTTAAGGAGTAAATTGGGCCAAAGCATGAACATAAGACACTGCGGTGTGAAACGTTAAATAGGATGGTTTAATAACTAAAATGCAATAGAATGTCATTAAACAGAGCTGGATATTTTTTTTGGAGGATGAAAGTGTGACATTGATTAGGTGACATGAATACACTCCCACACATCACCAGAGTTCAGTTGAGCTCTGTTCTGATTGAAGGAATCGTTTGGTAGTAGTGATGAACACTTGTGTGGATGTCTACATCTCTTTAAACTGGCCTCATGCAGGTTCACCTTTAACCTCTGCCCAGTCTTAATTCAAAAAACTGGACTTGGACTTCCTTTAGGTCAAAGGTGTGCCAGAGTGTGCTCTCCACACAGCCCGCAGCCGTGTTCAGTCCTGCTCTAGGTTCAGTCCTCATCACTGCCCATCTCTAAGGGGTCAAAGTCCGGGTCGTCCTCGTCCAAATCCAGGTCATCGATGTCCTGAAATAGGGACTCGTCCACTTCAACGCTGTTTCCACCTGCAGTGGGAAAGATGTTTAGAACATGATATACAGAATTATGAGGAGTGGAGGAAAGGCTCATCAGTTGGTTTTCAGTTTACAAATGTATTATTTCAGAAAAATTGGAATTTTTGAACGTACAATTACAAAAATACAGTAAATGACATCAGTGTGTTTTCTCTGTGATGTTGCAGGTGGCAAACTTCAGTGTGTTCCCCTTAATATGGACGGACTATATTTGACTTATTTGTGCCGAAAACCGCCTGCAAATTTGCTCCTGAGACTAAACGGATGTCGGTCAAACAACATCCTCATCAGGAAACACCACAGGGGGCTGAGGGCCACACGTCCTGTTCAAAGATGACAGCTGCAGTTTAACGGACAGTGAAAGTGAACACTGTGCTGTAGTAAACAGGCTTGTGAACGCTTTATGAAGCAAACGTTTATAACTCAACCAAGGATATTCAGACAGATGCCTCACGTCAAACAGTAAACCATCCTAAAGGTCAAGTGGCAGTAAGTCATTAAGTGGCAGTACATGGGTGTGGTTACAAACAGCAAATTCTCTTGTGTAAAAAGACAAGACAGTCCGGCCTAAAATTAGGTGGTAAAGACAGCAGAGCGCCTCTTTGAGCTCCAACCTCTCCACCGTGCGATGCATCTATCACACACACGATGCCTTTGGAAAGCACGCCAAATCACCAAGGACCACAGCCCCCATGAGACTGTGGCCTGTTTGCTCTGTTGCCATCTGGTAGACCCTACCGGAGCATCCGGGCACGGACTACCTGACTCACAAACACTTTCTCCTTAACCAGTTACTTTGCACTCTACCCCTCACCAGCACTCACGCCACTGTTTAATGATTTATTTATTTGTAATACTTTACATTTTGAATCCACTGTTATTCAGTCTGGTCTGCACTTTAACTCCATTTTCTCGAATGCTGAGTACTTTGCACACACGTCATGCTGTTGTTGCCGCAATGTCACAAGGAATTCCACCGTACAGAACAACACTTTGTTTTTCTGTGCAAATGGCAACTAAACTTGAGTCGTGAGTCTACAATATAGAACTTTTTCTTTTTCTGAGATACAGAATTTGGGGGTTTTCATGAGCTGTAAGCTATAAACATCAACATTAAAAAGAATTAAAGCCTTGAAATATTTTACTTTGTGTGTAATGAATCTGTAATCTATGAGAGTTTCACTTTTTGATTTGAATTACTGGAATAAATTCACTTTTCCACGATATTCTAATTACCTATAAGCTGCACTTGTTATTGCTTGGACTGACATTTTTAAACTATATTGCCCAGCCCTACACTCAAACACATTGTTGACCAGGATGTTGAGATCATAAAGGAAAGGCAGATGAGCTCAATCAAACTTTACAACTACTGTGTCAACCAGAACCTTGTATGCAACTTGCAAGATTAAAAAAGACCCAGCACTTCCGGGAAGTGTGTTTGAACCCTTTTTAAGCCATAAATGACATTTTTACACAGATAAAGCATTATTAAGGTTACATTTAGCTAAAGGCAATGAGTCGCAAGAAGCCAGACACCAGACACACTCTCTCTCTTTCACACACTCACTCCTACCGTCTTCCAGGAACTGGATGTCTGACGTGTCGAGGTTGTGGTCGGTCTCAAACAGCTGTTTCCCTGGTGACAGAGGCACAGAAGTATGAATGTTTGAAGTTTGTATGGTGAACTCTCCAGCTTTTGGGCTGTGGCAGTTCAGAGTCTTTGTGCAGCAGCAGCAGCAGGACGCAGCTCACCGGTGAGTTTGGTTTTTCCTGCCTGCTCCTCCTCTTTCTGTCTCTTCCTCCTCAGGTCGGCCATGTCCAGCTCAAACGTGGCTTTCCAGGTCAGGAAGTTTTCAATTGTTACTACTGTGCCCTGGAATGCCACCTGTGACACACACACACACAAAAACAGACACGCAAGCACAGTTACTCTATTGTTGATCTTATATTTCTGTTGTCAACACCACAGATTGATAAATTAGTTCAACTTTTATAAGCATGGATTATAAAAGAAAAACTCCATATACAGATCTGGTTGACAGTACAAACCATCATCATTCTTACATCATCTCTTTTTACTTAATTTATCCTGAAAAATTAACCCCATTCTCTCAAACCTCACAGTGTTTCAACATATCCTGCAATAGTAGATGTCAAGGAAATAATAAATATCTACATTAAGCACTAACCTGACATGACATGATTATAATCATTCTTAAAATGTCATAATTTTTCGATCAGTTTAAATCCAAACACACAGAGTTCTGCACTTCTCCCACCTTCTCAGCTTCCTCTGCCTCCTTCTCTCTCCTCATCTTCTCTTCTTCTTGTCTGTTTTTGATTGTGTCGACAATTTCGTTGAGCTTCTCCTGTACGGCTGTCACCAGAGTGAAGATCATCACCATGCCAAGGTTTTCTTCTGCCTGTGGTCCAAATACACACACACAGAGCCAATATGAACCTTCTATCAATATCAGCATCCAACTTCTCTCTGTCACCTTCGCCCCCTTTGGATGTCAAAGCTTCTTCATCTGGGAAAACTATTTGCAACAGAGTTTCAAGTGATTTTCTTCTAGTTTAGTGTCCCTCAACCAAAGACTGGAGGACGGAAGGGTTTTCTGTCCTCTCCATGTACTCCATCAACATGCAATCTGAAGGATGAACTCAAATAAGAATATGCTCTTCCTCTACTTGATTAGGCAGAGAACAAATGAAGATGGACAGACAGACCTGTTGCTGCAGAAAGGTCAGGATGTCCCCCACGTCTGTGTCCTCCAGGTTCTCCTGGGAGTAGATCTCCCATAGCGGAGGCTCGTCGGGGTATTTCTCTACATAGGTAAACTTTAACGTTGTTTCCACAGCTGCAGAAAGACAGAATTGGAGATGATTAAACTGTGAGTGGTCCTTTCATTCTATGTCAGACTATCATTCACAGTCAGCAGTGTTGTAGAGCTGATTGGATTGTTGCTCTGCCTTCTTTAAGGATGTACTCATGCTCACACTTCAGGTCTGAGGGTGGAGGAAGCATCAGCATAACACCAATATGACCAAACGTGCAAAGGAAGAAAAAACTATCAGGTGTAAAATTCCTCCCACTCTATAGATTTGAAATTTTCTGATTCATCACCTGGTTATAATGAATGAATGTGCGTTCAGTGTAGATCTGAATGATAAATGAACCCTAAAACAGTAAATTAACTCCTATTACACGGACAAATTAAAGGATGGGTTTGGCCTGATCTGTGCTCTTTACAGTCACATGGTGGTTCATGTGTGGATGCTTCTTGAACTGTTCATATCAGAGACAGACAGCTGGACTGGTGCGGCTTGAGACAACAAGGAGAACAGCTCACTTCCCTTAAAACACTGTCACCCCCTTCTCATTGCATTGTAAGTGGGAAGGATTTGGTTGTGAGGAAAAGTTGCAAGTGAGGATGAAATGAGGAAACTACCACACGCTGTGGAACCCACCATCGATGTGCAGAGTTACAGTACTCACCAAACATGCTTTGTTTTGCTACTTGGCAATACTACCATATTAAACACAACCAGCATCAGCACTGGTATAAATATTAACAAAAAAACCAAACATATTTTGATGCAGATTCACAAATAATTCTACTCACTTTCGTCATCCTCCCCTGCATCTGACGTGACTGTGATGGTGAAGCTGGTGGGATCATCTGAGAGCACTGTAAACAAGAGTTTCATTTAAATCTAATGTCATTCACGTTACACACAACGTGCCATTTAATAGATCTGAAGCTCAAACGCTGCGGGTTCCATGCTGTCATGGTTTCCATTGAACGTAGACAACTGAAGACTGTGACCAACTCCTCTGTTAGGATACTTCAGTAAATTCGCCACATGTCAGCCAACAGAGACGTACTACATAATACATACTTTAATAAGGTCCTCGGTGGTGTGTTTACAGGAGGAGAAATTATTATAACACACATTTGAAGTAGTTTATTTTAATGCACTGTGGTATTATTTATACACTGAATTAAAGAGCGGTGACCGAGGCTGTAAAGATGTGTGTGGCAAGTGTGGTAGTGATATAATATAATATAATATCTTTCTCTCGGTGTATTAAATGTAAACGTTTAACATTTACAGTCCCAGAGCAGCCAGTCTGCTGAGTAAACCTGTGTATGACGCTGGAACTGTCCTCGAGGCTACATCACGTTAGCCTGCTAGCTAGCTAGCTAAGTTTTCGAAGGACGTGGACGGCGGTGTAACCTGTGAAAGAGTCTGGATAGATGGCCTCTATGGCTTCTAGTTCGTTTCTTTGCTCTTCGGCGTAGTCTGTCATTTTCTTCTAGCTGCAGGGTGCCTGAAAGTCCGCTGAAAAAGCATCAATGCTAATGCTTAACGCGCCGGAGATCCAGAGTCAGTGGCCATAAGGCGTTCGATGATATCGGCGATCACACTTTCTAGTCTGAGTTGGTGAATCCTCGCAGCTGATTCGCGTTCATGCGTCTGAAAAGAACATAGAAAACACTAAAATGCAGTAATCATTATTTTTCTCCTTTAATAAAAACATATCTACGAGTGGCAGAAAAGGGACTGAGATGATAAAGCCTTAAACAACTTAAACAACCTCAACATATAAAACAATCTCACACACATATTGGTTCTTTGTTTGCTGGTCTTAAGGATCCAGCCAGTGGTCCAATGATCTCTGAACGTGTGTATGATGCTGTTTGCGTGAGTGTGTGTGTGTGTGTGCGTGTGTGTGCCTCAAGTAGAATAGACAACATTTTGCCGAATAACAATTAAGGAAATAAGCAAACTCAACTTATTTCCACACATCTATTTCCCAGTCATATTGAAGTGTGTAATGACAACATCAGCCCACCTGAGGGGGATTGTGTGTGTGTGACCCAGGGGTCAGAGGTCTTTTCTGGCAGTGATGTTTCAGAGTGTACCAGCAGGGGTCTCTCTTCAGGACGTGATCGTGAGAGAGGATTTGGAAAAATGGATAAAGGAACACTTAATGGATATTTTGGCAAGTAAGCCAGCCATAGAATTGTAACATTACCAAAAAAGCACTACATTGATTCCATCGACTCTTCCATACACACAAACCTACACTCTGCAGTGATCATCTCTTGATGGTATTACAGAGAAAGTACAGAGTAAGTGGCAACAGTGTAAAGGTGATGGTGATGGAAAAACTCATCAAACTCACTGTGTAAAAAGCTCTGCACCCTCACTTCACCTCCATCTACGCAGCACGTCTCACCAATTACAGTGCAGTACTGCAACTGAGTTGGAAATGGATGTCAGTATCAGAGCTCTTCCCTGGGCCCGGCTCATCTGGTCCAGGAACAAGGGTGTCTGCAGACTCTTTCTCTGGCAGGAAAAGACACAAAATACACAAAAAAATCTATTCCTTCCAAATCCTTGATCGCATACTGCCCTCACTAAATGTCAGCATGTCTGAGGAAAAAGATTTTAGGACAAACAAATTTGTAACTACTACACATTGTGTTGGCTTTTATAAGGATTTAAAATGTGAAGTATTGCATGCATATATGAGTATGATATGTCAGCAGAACAGTACTCTGATGCTCACATGACACAGGTCAGTATATAGTTGTGCGCCCTCTATAGGTCAAGCCCGAACACAACACTGCCCTTCACTACCTTACTTTTGAAAACGTCCAACCAGTAGGTAAAGGTAAGAACATACTGGGCATCACTACAACAGGCACACCACTTTGACTATACTAAATGAAAATAGCATGTTAACACTGAACTTGCATTGTAGGAACAGTTACTGAATAGGTCATTATTCAGCGTCATAAGTAGAATGTGACAACAATGAATAAAAGCCAAAGTGGTAGAGCGTACAAGTGCATTGCAATGGTAAGACTAGAAGGGAAGATTTCCTCCCTTGTTGGCAACAGCACAGAGTAACTTGGATGATTAAATGTTGTATCTATGTACATGTGTAGATACGAAACCAAATGATACATTAGCTCCTTTGAATTGAAATGGTTTGAGCCACAGGATTTACACATTTGAACCATAAATGGATTGACTAAGGAGAGGAGCAAGTGTGTTAAACTACAGACATTCTGACATGGTTTATATTATATCTTTCTGTTGTCAACACCACAGATTGATAAATTAATTCAACTTTTATAAGCACGAGTAATATAAAAGAAAAACTCCATATACAGATTTGGTTGACAGTACAACAACTTTCTTACATCATCTCTTTTTACTTAATTTATCCTCAAAAGTTAACCCCAATCCAAGGATGCTGCAGAGTCGATCAGTTTAAATCCAAACACACAGAGTTCTGCACTTTTCCCACCTTCTCAGCTTCCTCTGCCTCCTTCTCCTATCTTTTCTTCTTCTTGTATGTTTTTGATTTTCGTTAAGCTTCTCCTGTACAGCTGTCACCAGAGTGAAGATCATCACCATGCCAAGGTTTTCTTCTGCCTAAGGTCCAAATACGCACACAGAACCTTCTATCAATATCGGCAAATTAAGTCCAACTTCTCTCTGTCACCTTCGCCCCCATTGAATGTCACAGCTTCTTCATCTGGGAAAATTATTTGCAACAGAGACCAAATAAACACATTTACACTGTCAGTGCAGATGTTTCAAGCCTGGTTTTGTGTGTACGCAACAGCTATAAATGAGGGCCCCTGATCTTCTTCAGGATAACTGCTCATCAATTTTTTTTCTTCTCTCTCTCCTTTTATTAAATTGGTGGTATAAAAACCTACAGTTCTGGGCTTCAAAGTCGGCAAATCGCCAGGTAAACTCGGCGCTGAGTATGTAGAGTTTTCGTGCTATATACCGGCGGGCCAGCTCTAATAGACATTTGATATGATCTTGCAGGCCAAATATAACTACACTGCGGGCCAGATTTGGCCACAGATTTGACACACCTGCTGTACACTATTACCAAACACACAATGTGAAGAACAAGAACAACAATGGGAAGGCCCCGCTATCTGCTAAAGAAGGCCACAAAGTGAAGTGAACAAGGCACTAGAGCGCAGCAGAAGCACACAGTGGGACACATGAAGTTCATGAGAAACATACAGTGAAAGTTGTCATGCCTTGCTAAAAGAAATATTCTAAAAATGCTCAGTGAAAGACATCTTTATTTAATTAAAGTCCTTTACAAGCATTTTAAATGAACTTTATATTTAGATATGGTAAGTTAGCTTTTGGACAAGACATCAGCCCTCCTGTTGTGAGAGGATCCCGTCCAACTGAATCTGAAAAGGAAGAGGAATATATTGTTTAGAGCAGTAACTCAGCTAGACATACTGCTAAACTTCGATTCCTGTCGTCATGACCACCGATTTGGGACATTGTAGTTGTCTGGTGCATAAATGGTGCATTTCAAAACCTTGCTCATTTAAGTCAATAGTAGTCATTATGAAAGATGTAACAGTTCACCTTGAACTGCTCGATGGTATTGTTCAGTGACTGGATCTCCTCTGCGTGTTTCACCTCTTCCACCTGTCGCCTTTCATTGTTCCTCTTTACAATTTCCTCACACTTTGCTTTCTGCTCAAACACTTGTTTCATCAATTCTTGCTTGTCCTCCTGCAGAGCAAAAATCTACACATATAATAAGAAAGTGAGACATTTGCCAGTTCATTCCACATACTGGAGCTGAACTGGGATCAGAATCAAACATTTTAACATAACTCTGTACTAAGAAGAGTGCACTGCTGGACACTCTACTGAAATAGACTAGTCTAAGATTTCTAAGACCTTCATGTCCAGCAAATTTACAACAACTCCAAATGAATTCTTGCTAAATATATGTGTCTATGAGCTGTATGGTATTGTTCTGGTGTCCCTGAATATAGATCAAATCAAATAATCCTCACTCTCTTTTCCACGTCACCCTTGGTCCTCTCAGCTTGCATTGCTGTCCTCATACCAAAAGCCACACTGCTCTCATACAGTGCATGATAGATGCCAATCGTCATTTGAATTTCCTCTCTGACCCGTGAGAGCAGCAGGCCTCTCTCAGCACAGTTGATGGTCACCTGTCTGATCAGCTCATCTACAATTCAGAGTGAAACAGTTGGGTTGGACAATTGAGCCTTGGACATGTGCCATCATACTGAATGTGTGATAAAAAGGAAAATCTAACCAGATTCCAAAACATAATCTATTGTATAACCTTTATATATTTATGGATCCCACATATAAGCCAACGCATAGTTTCACAAATGATGAGTGATGAAATGTGCTGCTATTCAATGCACCATTGCGTCTTGGTGACCTCAGCTCTCATTTGCCCTCTTCCTCACCAAAGCACTGGGGGTAGAGGTCCCTGCGTACAGGGCAGATGCCTGTTTGTCTGGCCTGCATGAGCTGCAGTTTGTGCTTGAGTTGTTTTTCCAGGTGCACCACATCTGGCCGGGTACAAGGTGAATTAGACACCTGCTGAACCCACAGCTGGCTGCCATCATACCATTCTCTGCAATAAATAGCCAATGTTGAACTTGGTAAGCGAGAGGTAATAATAATAAATAAATGTAATGATGTAAATGAGATGTGCAGGAAATTCAAGAAAGTTAATGACATTAATGATAATAACAGTCTAAAGGGCTACCTGGGTGGAAGAATGGCATTAAGAATCTCCTCAGTTTGCTGCCTGATGGCCTCAGATTGGGTTATTTTTTGTTTTTGACTTGCTGTACCATGGCCAGATGTGGAAGCCTGAGAACTCCCTCTTAATTGGAGCGCCTGTAACAATAGATAGGAATGGGTTGCACAATGTTACAAGGACACTGCCATGTATTAAGAAGAGAACAGATGAAATTTATGCTCTTGAACATATATGATTATAATTGGATGGCAAAGTGGCTCCCTGGCTTCAGTTAAACTCTTTGTTGTCTGGTTTCCTCTCAGGGTCCCCCTCCCATTCTTTTTTGTTTCAGTTTTGTTTGCCTTCTGTATTTACTTGATGTCTAAAGCTAACTTGGTAAACTCACCGCTTGAGTTTTCCAATCTTGCGGGGGACCCAACAAAACTGGTTTGTCATACTTCAGTAAAGTCTCGGCAGCTGCAGAGTTTGGCATTTGGCACACAGATGGGTTTGATTTTGATTTTGGAGCTTCTGGAACAGGGCCAGTTGAGGCAGGTTAGTGAGGACTCGCTTTCAAATGGTGTGCCTGTAACAATAGATATGGATATGTTGCACATTATATTACTTTCTCACAATAAAACACGACGGCAAGGTGGTTCCTGGGCTTGAATTAAATCTTGTGATTTCACAAGGCTATGCAGAGTTGCTAGAGATGATGAGCAACACAGTAAAGAGTTGAGAACAGCTGAGAAGCAAGCGAGCGCTGACTCTACTCAACTTAACTGGCCTGATAAACATCATGGCAATTTTCACAATGTTGTATAATTTAACATCTGTGGCAAAATTATTGCAAATATACGGTAAATATTGGATATACTGCCCAACCCTGGTCAGGAGGTGTTGCAGGTCCTCTAACACTGTTAACCCTCAGCTAGGTGACCTAGCCAGGGTTGAGGAAACCCTGCCTTGTGTCCCAGCAGCAATCACAAACAGACCTTACCTCTGGGTTTAAGCTAAATCTGGTAACTCCCTCTGCTTCCACTACACAACCACCAACTGATATACTTACCATGATGCCATGATGATGATGTCATTCCCTCCGTACCAGGACCCTGCACAGACTTTGTGCTGTGATGATGTCATGTAAACCCTTGTGCACAGACTATGACCCAATCTACATTGTACAGGGATTATTGTTTGTTTTTCTTTTTTTGGTTTTTGTCTTATTGTTAAGTTGCAGTGAGTGGATTCTGTCCTTTGTATATTTTAGAAAATAGTCACAGAAGAAGGGAATATCTGGAGCGTGAGTCCAAAGTGAAGACAGGGAGCCGATATCATGGTGCACTCGGTCCATGGGCCGTCAGTGACCCTAATTCCATCTCCTGCAATAACGGATGATGAACTTGGTAAGGCAAGATCGGTTTATATAGGATATATATAGGACTTCTGTATTTTCTGAAATGATAATGTGGTACAATTTCGCTTCAGAATAATATAAATAAATAAATCCATACAAATGAGAAGTAAAAGCAAAGTGGAGGAAATTAAGATAAGAGATAAGATAAGATAAGATGAAAGTTTATTATCCCGAGGGAAATTACCGTGCAACAGTTACAGTACAGCATGAAAAACAAGAACCAGAAGTCACCCAACTACTGCAATAAAGAAACGTGCAAGAATGCAAGTAGATAATAAGTACACAATAAGTACACACAATAGGGGTACGAAGTACATACAATGGGGGGAACAGTACATGACAGTATAAGTACATAAGGAGGACAAGGTTACAAAGTGCAAATGTGCATCATAACCATACACATATTCAGAAAAAACAAGAATGTTTAAATTTTTATGAAAGTAATGGCAATAACAGTCTAAATGGTACAAGATGCCTTAATGGAAGAATGGTATTGAGAATCTTCTCACTTTGCTTCCTGATGGCCTCCATTTTGTTTTGGAGCTGCTGGAACAGGGCCAGTTTCGGTTCTCACTCTGAAAGGGTATGCCTGTCACTAGATATTACTGTGTGTTACTAGATATTACCACAAAAAAGACTTTGACATATATTATGAGGAGCACAGGTGTAATTGATGTTCTTGAATCTTTGTTCTCTGGTTT
The DNA here is from genome assembly GCF_046128005.1 of Genypterus blacodes. Lineage (NCBI taxonomy): Eukaryota > Metazoa > Chordata > Actinopteri > Ophidiiformes > Ophidiidae > Genypterus > Genypterus blacodes. Next base: position 998,569 of record NW_027466853.1, read on the forward strand.
CCTCCCACATTCCAAAGACATACAGATTAGGTAAGTAACTCATGAGAGTGAAAGTGTCTGTCTCTGAGTCTGTGAGTCTCAGTCTATGGCTGTGTCTCAAGTGAGCTGCCTACATTCAACACCGTCCAGCCGTCACTACTGAGGGAGAAGCTGCAAGCGATGAAGGTATACACGTCCACCATCTCCTGGATTACTGACTATCTGACTGACAGACCACAGTTTGTCTGACTGAGTTATGTTTTGTCCAAAATGGTGATTAGTAACACTGGAGCTCCACAGGGGACCGTGCTGTCTCCCTTCCTCTTCACCTTGTACACCACAGACTTTCAGTACAACTCTGGGTCTTGCCACAAGTTTTCTGACAAATCTGCAGTGGTTGGGTGTATTAGGGATGGACAGGAAGAGGAGTACAGAACACTCGTAGATTCTTTTGTAGCGTGGTCTGGTAGGAATCATCTGATTCTGACTGTGGCCAAGACCATGGAGATGGACATCGATTTCAGAAGGAAAAGGGCGGTTTTACGGCCCCTGTGCATTCTGGGTGAGGATGTTCAGGTGGTGGATCATTATAAATACCTCGGAGTCCACATTGACAACAGGCTGGACTGGAAGACCAACACTGAGGCTGTATACAGGAAGGGGATGAGAACACATCTTTTCCCGAGGAAGCTGAGATCTTTCAATGTGTGCAGCAAGATGTTTGAAATGTTCAGTCTGTTGTAGCCACTGCACTTTATTACTTAAACATATTAATAAGGCTCCGTAGTTGCAAACCAGATACTTTTGGGAATGTAATGGAGAAGAGGTCACTAAACAAACTTTTATCCATCATGGATAACCCTGATAATCCTCTCCATCACCTACTGGACAGACAGCGGAGCTCCTTCTCCAAGAGACTGATCCTGTCACAAGGACCGATACAGGAGATCCTTCCTGCCTGCTGCTATGTCCCTTTACAACTCATCAACACTGTCTGATAGAGAACACTGATAGAGAACACTCTGCCCCATAGTCATAGTTATACATAGTCTTTGTTTAGGTCACATCAACACTTTCTGCCCTTTAATCAATATTAGCATTTTTATTTATCATGACTATGTTTTTATTTACTACTGTGTGTGTGTTGTGTTTTCGTTAATTACATTACATTACATTACATTACGAGCATTTAGCAGACGCTTTTTCCATAGCGACTTACATTACATTACCACCCTTCGCAGAGGGGGGAGCAATTGAGGGTTCGGTGACTTGCTGAGGGGCACCTCGGCAGGGACCCTCCGGTTCCCAAGCGGAAGCTCTACCCACTGAGCTACTGCCTCAGTGGGTAGACCCTAATTGTAGCGTGTTCTACTGTAATGCTGCTGTGACAGAACAATTTACCAGTTTGGGATCAATAAAGGATATCTACTGTATCTACATATTCAGCTGCCTAAGCACACTGCTTAGTCAGCACCTTATTGGGACACACTTCTTAGATAGCGATTAAATCATTAGACAATGTTTTTCCCAAGTGGCTTACATAGCTACTTGAATAAGTAGTAGTGAGGCAGTGGCTCAGTGGGTAGTGCCTCCGCTTGGGAACCAGAGGGTGGCCGGTTCGAGCCCCTGCCGAGGTGCCCCTGAGCAAGGCACCGAACCCTCAATTGCTCCCCCCTCTGCGAAGGGTGGCAATGTAATGTAAGTCGCTTTGGATAAAAGCGTCTGCCAAATGATCATAATGTAATAAAGTATCATACAGTACTTCTAGACTTCCACAATTTTCAAAAACATATTTCTAGGTAATATTATAGCCTTCTGTACTTTATGCCGTCGGGAATTCTCAATTGGCAATGGAGGTGAGATTGACAAAACTCTGCATGCTTAAAAAGAAAAACACAAGGCCCTGAAAGCTGGCGCAAAATTGCTGTTTTTTGCGGCATCTATGGCGGAAATTGACAAAATTGCGAGTATTGAGGCCTTGTGTATACCATACCGTTAAACAATGACTCGGCTTAACAAAACAGCACCAACTGTCTTGTTAAGCTAAACTGTGCTTTGTTTCACGATGACTCAAAAGTCATGACGAAGATGTGCTTGAGAAGCCTCTAGTTCAAACCCTAGATTAACTGGTCATAGCACCTCTCCATCAAATCTGCATTACAAAACAATGCAGAAGGCTTAGAAGAGGGGTGTCAAAACCGGCCTCTTTCAGGGGATGACTTTGCATTTTTTAGACTTTCTTTAAGCCATTCAGCATTTTCAAATATTTCATGTTTTTTCAGACATCAGAAGTTTAGAACGCCTTAGATTTTAAAGACTTTTTAGCCTTCCTCATGTGTGTGTATTGTGTCCTGTTGGCGTCTCCAGATCCAAACTGAACTCCAGGACCAATACAGGACCACCTGGAGAGAAAAAACTGTTACTCATTCACTGCCACCATCGCATCAGAGCCAGAGCAAGAAGAGTCACATGAAGAGGGTCAACATCTGCAACAGCTGGAAACATCCAGATGATTACAGGACACATTCATTGTTGGGACTTCTACTCGTCTCATGTATCTCTGCTGTAAAGAGACTCTGCAGCCTAAGAGGTCAGAGTTAGCAGGATGCTGGAGTACAAAGCAGTGACTCCAACCAGGAGTGACACCTGGTACTTCCATCAGGCTGATGGCTGTTACCATATGACACCATAGAGTGTGAGGTTGCTACAGCGCCCTGCAGTGGAGACATGAGCAGTGGAGACATAAGGCATAACTGGCTGTAAGGAACTAAGCTTCACCCTCAGACTTTTGGGGAATAAAGCTGAGAGAAAAACACTAAACAGGCTGCAAACAATTACCTGAGTCCATGTTAAAGATGAAAAACAAACGTTTCAGTACAAATCAAGTGCAGACATTAAGTCACAGACCAGAGCCTTGTTAGCCAGATCATCTCCAGAGCATATTAGCTTCTTCTTTAAGCTAAAAGCGGACACAGTTCATGAGCATTAGCTGCTAGCTGCTAGTTAGCTGCTAGTTTGTCCTTTTCAATGCCAATATTCAATTTAATGCAACACTAAATGTAGTTTAACATTTGGCCACCTGCCTACAAAATCTTGCAAGTTGCAGTGAAATTTGTCAAATGAAATTCGTCCACGTGGTCCAATGGGGGTCAGCCCTATGTTCCCTCAGCCCAATGGTCCCACAGCCCTATGTTCCCCCATTTCTAAGATTTTTTTCAAAATTAGGCCCTATGTTCCCTCAGCCCTATGTTCCCTCATTTCTAAGATTATTTCAAAATTAGGCCCTATGTTCCCTCATTTCTAAGATTTTTTTCAAAATTAGGCCCTATGTTCCCTCAGCCCTATGTTCCCTCATTTCTGAGATTTTTTCAAAATTAGGCCCTATGTTCCCTCAGCCCTATGTTCCCTCATTCCCAAGATTGTTTTCAAAATTAGGCCCTATGTTCCCTCATTTCTAAGGGTAAGGGTTAGGGTTAGGGTTAGAGTAAGGGTTAGGGTTAGGGAACATAGGGCTGAGGGAACATAGGGCCTAATTTTGAAAACAATCTTAGAAATGAGGGAACATAGGGCTGAGGGAACATAGGGCCTAATTTTGAAAAAAATCTTAGAAATGAGGGAACATACGGCTGTGGGACCATTAGGCTTAGGGAACATAGGGCTGTGGGAACATAGGGCTGAGGGAACATAGGGCTGAGGGAACATAGGGCTGAGGGAACATAGGCATGCTCCCGTCCAATGTTGCAGGAGGTGGTGTGAAAACAGCAAAATACATCTCATAGCAGTCTGGAGCAGCGGTGCAGCGGCAGCTCACCACACTTAAACAACACAGAAGCATGAGTGTGCATGGGCTTCGCCAAGTGATGAACACAGGCCTTGCCAAACACTCTAAAGTTACATATACAAAGCAGAAAAGCACATTACATGTTAGAGCACAAGGTCTCGCAGGTAAACACACATATACATGTTACAGTTAATAAAATCAAACTAAAGGGTCCAATGAGGGCGATGTTAGCAGCTAGTCTGCTTGATGCTACTAATTAGCTTCTACTTTGGCACTTCAACCTCAAAGAGGACACAGCAAATGTTTAGCATTAGCTGCTAGTGTGCTTATGCTACAGCTACACTGCACATTAGCAGCTCATGTTTAGCATTAGCTGCTAGTGTCATTATGCTACAGCTACACATTAGCCTCTTCTTTTGCATGTCAACCTGAAAGAGGAAACAGCTCATGTTTAGCATTAACTGCTAGTTTGTCCTTTTCAGCCAGTTTGGCGCACAATTCCAAATATGAGGGGCAGCGAAACGCAATCGATGCCTCGCTCTCACATTTTGTGGACTTGGGACTTTATTGCGCGTTTGTAAGCGAGGATCCAAAATGTCACTGCGGATGCATCAGTGGAGGTCCAAATGTAACTGGGTGAACCAAACATTATAAGATTGGAGAACCCCCAAGAGCAAGGATGGCGAACCTGCGACTCTCTGCTGGCTGACGTGCGGCTCGGATTGAGTGCTCACTGATTTTTCTCTTGGTGTACAGAATTTTCGTATTGTAAAATAAACATCTAAAATGCATATGCCTATATTTGGCATAATATATAATAATTTATATTATATATTATATTATAATATATAATATATTTGGCATAATATTCTTTACAGTTTGAACATTCTTTTTTAGTTAATCTTTTAGCACTTTATCCGTGTGGGTTATCATCGTTATCTTTTGTTTCCAGTTCCTTTCCCATCAAGTCATAGGTTGACTTTCTGTATTTTTTTTTCTTTCTGTGAGTGAGTGAGTGAGTTGTTAGTTATTCTACCCCCAGCCTGTATTTGGATTTATTCTCCGTCACCTCTTCTCTATGGCTCTTGGCAATTTTGTTGGGATGTGTTGTGGCTCTATTACCTGGACTAGTTAACCACTCCTGATTTATTCAATTCAAAGCTTCACACGCCGACTGTTTTACTTATTATTATTATTATTATTATTTATTTTCCACTTGATGGCACAATAGAGCAAATGAAGCACCTCGAAGCTTAGGACCATGAGTGAACAAATTGGATGGAAAGCTTCAATGCTTCATAAAGGCGGTGCTCCAGGTGAACTTTATTTAGCTGGGTTAAACCATCACTGATTGAGGGGGGGACTTTTCTTTCTGATTTTGAAGAGGTTTTGTTTCTTTCAAAAGGTAGAGTCATATTGTCAAACTATGACAAAACTACATAGGAAGCGCTCTATATACTTTATATTTATATTTACATTTACACATATACAGTATATATTTATCTATGGGGGCAATGTTTATGTTTGTGTATGAATGTGCAGAGCCGGGTTCAGTCCACACACGAAGATCACGTCAGCTGTGCGGCTGCGCACTGCAGACACTAATGCGCATGTGTTGTGAAACTGAAGGAAGGAACGGACATGCTTTGATAAATGTTCAAATATATATTAAGATTAATCGCCTGTTTCATACAACGATGATGTAAGACAGCTGGCTAGGTGTGCGGTACAACCATATCCGGCCCGCAAGATCGGATTTTCAAGTCCCATGGTGCAGCGCTGTAGCTGGCGCGTTGGCGTATCGTCTTTTTCCTCCAATTTGCTTTTTAAAGCTCAGAACAACCGACGAGCGACGTAATGATCAATAGTCTGAGGTCACATGATCACAGCCTACAGGCAGCTGATCACTAAACCTCAAGTGTATGTCTACGAGTTTCAGTAAATTTTACACTTCACATGATGTCATTCCCAATATGCTGATGTCCAATATTATCGATTATGTTGCATCTGAAACAAAAATCAGAAAAATTGGGACCCGCAGGTTAACCGCTTAGCCACCGCTCATTGGATCAATCTAATGGTCTTTGTATTAATTTTCTGAGCAATTTCACGTTTGTTATTGAAGAGATTCTGATATTTTAGTATATGATTCTTTCATGTCATCTCCGTCTGCTAAGGCAGCGCCTTACGATCTTTTTGCAATGATATTTGGTCGCAGTGTCGTTCTGCAGCTTGGTAAATGCTGCGCGTTTCTTCTGGAAATGTCTTTGAAAATTACGTTGGTTGTCGTTTGCTATTCATCTGTATTGTTTCTGTATTGTTGGCAGTGAAAGCAGATGTATCTGAATTAAACTTGTTTTGGAGTTATCCATGGCTAGTGAGTCGGTTCAGACTTCTTCCAAACAGTTTGAAATATGTCATTTCCAGGTTTGGAAAACACATTCCAGGATTTGTGACTGTAGAAAATGACTCAAACAAAGGCGACTTGCTTATTCATAAAGTGGCTTATTTGATTGAACTTAAATATTATTATGTAACAGTTTACACAGTGTAACAAACCTGTTTTGGTGCAATAAGCACTTTCCAAATGAAAACTCTTGTTGTGAACCTCAACACTGATGCTCTTATACTGTATGCTGCTTTCATGTGCCTGCTTGGAGTTTAGTTCATTCTCAACGGAATCAAAAGGCCAAAGAGTCTCTGCACTAATACCTAACACCACATGCAAAGATCAATGTTCTCAAATAATGTATTTTCTATTTAAAAACCATATCCATATACAGTAGTAAAGCTGAAGGAAACAGTAATTAGTAAAGTAAACATTAGAGTTCCAAAATATCACATTGCCTCTCCTACATCTAATACTGAACTATATTTAGAAAAAGGTGTACAATAGAACAAATCATGAACATTTCCATTAATCCAGCTTGCTGTAGTGCAACGGTGACCTCTGCATTTCAAACACCCGCTGCCAAGGGAAAGACTATAATACCAAACTGACACTGTATGCTATACTAACACTACTACCGTAATTTTCGGACTATAAACCGCGGCTTTTTCCCCATTTTTCGACCCTGCGGCTTATATAACGGTGCGGCTAATCTATGGATTTTTACAGCTAACGGCCACTAGGGGAATTCCTAAATCTATGGATTTTACAGGTTACAGTCCGGAAAAGAGCGCGCAAAAGTAAAAGTGGAACCGCGAATGGTACGAGAGATAGAACGACAGCGAGACAGACGGACATTACGAGAGCGAGACAGTTTGTGAGACACCCTCATTATGGAAATTGATATTGCCTCGTCAAGCGCTGTAAGCTTTGTTTTTTGTTAGGGTACTACTGTAGGCTATAATGTAGATCAGTGGTTTTCAATCTTTTTCATGCCAAGGACCACTGCTGTAGATCACTGCCGGTACGTGCGCTGGGAGCGCACCGTTTAAGTTTGAAAGTTGAAAAGTTTGTGTGTCTGAAACGCTATGTGATACAGTACAGTTTACACAGCATAGCACATGTTCTGTAGCTACTATTGCACTAAATGGTAACACTTGAAAACGTTATGCAAATATGCAACTTGTTTGTTGAAATGTTAATAAAAGGGAGCTTCCTCAAACAGCCACCTCTTTCCCGACAATCCCCTCTGTGCACGAACCCTTACATATGGTAATTAAACATAAGAAAAAACTGCGGCTTATAGTCCAGTGCGGTTTATATATGTACACATCATTCAATTTAGCTTCTGCGGCTTATAGTCAGGTGCGTTTTATAGTCCGAAAATTACGGTATATTGTGTTCATACATGTACAATATCTACATTTGTTTCACATACATAGATATTATTCAGCTGCTGCATGCTCCTTTTAGTCACCCAGTCAGTGGAATTGGAGCCTTTTCTCAGCCACAAACAGTTTCTCTTCCTCGTCAGAAAGCTGGTTCCCTTTCACACTGTTGGAACAAAACCAGACGCCATCAGAAATGTACTCTCATGCTCAGAGGGTGAATTAATAGAAATGGCATGATTAATAGGACAGTGACTAGTATGGCAGCACTATGTAGTTCTTAGTGCCCTCAAATCTTTACTTACTTTTTACAGTACTGTTGCAAAACACAACATTGGTGCTGTCACAAGAGTCAATAAAAACTATTCCTTTCTCACATTTGTGGGCTAACAATATCATTATTAGATGTTGAGTCTTAATCACGACAAAACAATCAAATGAAATTTTTTGTAATGCACCTCTATATTAAAAATCCCCACACCTGCCTGGAGTACACATAGGTGGCACTAAAGATATTTTACTGTTCAGCTTTTCACCAGTGGGCTTCACATTTGAGGGACTACAAATGGGCTTTTTTAGACTGTTCAGTCTCGTTGAGGGAGGGAGGAAGACTGTTCAGTTTCAGTGAGGGAGGGAGGGAGGAAGTTTATTTCATTATCTGGAAACAGTGACTTATTATCTTAATCAGTAATGACTTTTTGTTTTGACATAATGACTTACTATCCACCTTTCTGGGCTTGCTGGGCTGCTGTATTTCAGTCCAAACAAGGTGAAGCAAAAGCATGAATTATGGACTCATAATAAGGGACAATGCATCGATTCGCAATATGGGAGGAAAATAAATCAGAATTCTACCTGTACTTGTCAATGTAGCATAAGAGTTAATTAGATATAAGAGAATAAAAATCCTCACCAGATCTCTTTGAGTTCTGTATTGTCTGAAAGAGCCTCAGCCAGCTGCTTGATCCCATTCACAGTGAACTGGTTATTGATTAACCTGCAGACAAACATACAATACAGGTGAGATCAGAAGCTTACAATGCTGACATTATGGCATTCTACTATAGGTCTCATCTGTGGTTAACATACCTCAGCAGACTGGCAGGTTGGTAAGTCTTTATATGTGTATTTCACTTACCAGAGGTGGGACAGACCAGTGTTTGCTTTGACCAGCTCGGCCATGTGAGGAGCCGCCTCATCAGACAACTCATTCTGCACCAGCCTAAACAGAGACATGAGCTATGACACCTTGACTAAAGCCTCACTCACACATATGGCATCCGCTAAAATATGGCAAAAACAATGGATTTTTCATTGAGCTGAAAACTACATGATCATCTTACCAGAATATCCGAAGGCTGGTGTTCTCTTTGAGTGCTTCAGCCAGGCTCTTCCCACCTTTTGATGTGATGCCATTGGCTGAGAGACTAGAATACAGAGGCAGATCATCCAGATGTTTAGTATATTTTGCGCACATTTCTGAATATTCCGTTAGGGAAAATTCAAATGGCTGTGCATTTCCATCAATAGGTTATGTAAATCATCTCAGAGGCTGCATCAATATACACAAGAGAGCTTACATCAAACCCTTCGTGTGGGAAAAACACTTATTACATTCATTATCCAGCTATACACGGCCTCAGAAACTGCAGCCAGAAGACGTCTGCGAGGGCTGAAATGGCTGCTTTTGCGGTTGTGACCGATTGTCCAAATGGATTTCACAGAGCTGCTTTGGGTGGAGCATTTTCAAGTTTCCAGAGCCTTTGACGACTTGTGTGCCATGATTGGACGTTTAGCCACTCATTTCAAGCCATAACACTCTATAAACTTGCCACATGTACTGAATACAAGGTGGTGGGTAAAACCTTCAGTGTGAGCACATCAACCGTCCATGGCTGTGTATATGCGGCGTGTTGAGTGATCCATGAAAAACAAATGAGCCGGTACATTACTTTGCCTTACCTGGCAAAACTACTTTGTATAAATAGCTACCTACTTACCTGAGGTTGGTAAGACTTGGGTGGTGCCTCAGAGCTTCGGCAAAAGCTTCCGCTCCCTCATCACCAATGCTGTTCCCCCACATTCTGCAAGGAAAACACCAAATACATCATCTAAGGTTCATCAAGAATCATACAAACTCCACATGGGAATTCAACTTTGTGCCTAGCCTATGATGACCTGGCGTGTGATGTAAAACAATTATAATGTCTTACCCCACATCAAATATAGATGTGCTCTTCTGAATGGCTCTGGCCAAATACTTCCCTCCAACACTAGTGATCTGGTTTTTACCAATCCTATGGACAAAGAAGTAACACTTTAAGAGAAAAACAAATATAGTGATTAAACCATACAGTACACCTTGCAACATGACGAAAAGGAAAATATACTTGACGGTTCGCAGCTTTGGGCATTCCTCAATCATCTGAGCAACCAGCTTGGCTCCAACATCTGTGATGTGGTTGTTGTAAAGCCTGAAGTCAGAGACACAAATTAAGGTCAAGATACCATTTGTAACTTTTCAGTTTTTCCTGAGGCAGCAAGTTTATTATGGCCCAAGAAGCAGATGAGCACTTGGAAAAATGAAACGACAGCTGTTGCAGTGTTGAATGAAGAGATTGAGAGTTTAGGGGAATGAGAGTATTTCCTCATTTCCATGCAGCAGACTTGTTTCTGATGGTAACTGTAACCTGTATGAACCTGTATATGAACCAGTGGGGCAGTGGCTCAGTGGGTAGTGCTTCCGCTTGAACCGGCGACCCTCCGGTTCAAGCCCCTGCCGATGTTGCCCCTGAGCAAGGCACCGAATCCTCAATTGCTCCCCCCTCTGCGAAGGGTGGTAATGTAACGTAAGTCGCTTTGGATAAAAGCGTCTGCCAAATGATCGTAATGTAATGTAATCTAATAACCTGTTTTTAAAAAGTTTCTTTGTTTGTTTTTTTAGTTTTGATCTGACATTCTAGTGACACTGAGCCTCTTCTTCAAGCATCAGTCTCTGCTCTGCATCCTTCTCTCATCACTCCTTACCCTCTCATCTTCATGACTCCCTAAAGAGAATGGTAACTTCTCTGTGCCTCCTCGACAGTGCAGAATGAAATTTTCCTTTGCTGAGTTGAGATGACTATTTAGCTTTGACAGCAGAGGAAGCAGTATAACCCATGGCTCTCAAATATACAGCTGGTCATTAACATTCTGCTTTTCTGCACCTCATAATGTAAGAAAATTGCTATGATAGTGCTTCACTTATCAGGGCAGCATGGTGCAACAACCTTGTATATCAGAACACTTTGAATCTCACATATTCACTATTTTTTGAACTGGAACATTGCAGGTGTACTCACCCCAGGACCTGCACAATCTTGTGCTTACACAGCTCCTCAGCAAGGACCTCCATACTGCTGTCTGTGAGGTGATTGACACAAAACCTGGATAGAAGCGCTGTCATTAATGCCACGATTAATACATATAGTGGGTTTGAAGTCTTGGATTAGGTCCTGTTTGTGCCCCTTACCTCACCACTGTCATCTTACAGAAGGATGGCTTCAGCTGCTTCACCCCATAGTCACTTATGTTGTTGTTATCCATGTCAATACCGAGGAGTTTCTGACGGTGCTGCAATACAAAGTTAAGGGCAGTGCAGTCCCCCGAGAACACGTTACAGTAACCCAGCTTGATGTAGTTGGCTGTGATGCCCTTTGCGGTCAACTGGGCCACATCTTTGCTCCTGGCCTCAAAGATCCACCTCAGCGTCCATAGGAAGTTGGGTAAAACATGAACTCTCTTGCCTTCTTCGCTGTTGTAGTGCGGCAAGCCTTGAAGGTGGGACTTTATACTGTTTGAGAGGTATGATTTGAGTAAATCCCGTTTTCTCTTTAGTAATGTAGGATGTACTAGGTGTTCCATCAAGCCAGAGTGAGCCTTGGAAAGCAGTCCACATAAGAAAAGATTTGTGAACTGAAGGTGCTCATTAGTTGTAAATGGCTTGGTTACTGCTGGCTTTGAGGACGCACAAATGCAGGAGGCACAAGGCAGCAACCAGGTCTCTCTTTTCCTGCTGCACTCTGTGAAGAACTTGAGGATCGAGCTCACAGCAGCTTGCTCGTCCAGTACCAGTGCAAATGCAGCCAAGAAAGACTGTAGCGTGACGTGGAGGAATTCAAAGGTAGCGGGGCATCCACTGGCATCATACTCACTCACTTGCCTGAGAAAGCCCATGGGTAGGTCCTCCTCTGTGAGGCCGCACGCTGAAATCTCCTCTTGGTTGCAGATAAAGCTGCTTCTCTCTATACCCTGAAGTGCCAGTTTAGCAAACGCTGCCAGGGGCCTGAGCCCTGCTTTGAATGTCTCTGTGGTGCACCTTGTGCTTTTTTTCAGCAGACCTGGTGCACGCACAACTGAGTGGCTGAGGAAGACCTCGGACAACAGCAGGAAAATGTCAGTGAGGGTCAAGCAAGTTTCAGGCAGCTCAAAATTATCGTGCATGGTGTGCAGGTGTTTAAAGCTCTTGAAGACAATCCAGGAGAAGAGTGGGATGGAGCAGAGGCCACAGAGGTGGGGGCTGGCATCAAGCTGGACTGATACCAGATCTCTGTGCTCTTGCTCTTTGAAATGCAGATCAATGTAGGTCTTCAAATGAGTTGGGGAGAAGCCCCGGAGAGCCACTTTCTTCCTGATCACTTTACTCTGGATGTCCATCCCTGTCCGGGCTGTCAGCACTTTCTTTGAACCTTTGAGTAGCTTCCCGCACAGCAAGCTGATAAGCAGCAGGAGAGGGTGCGCTTTCTCTTCTGGTGACACTACCTCAGGTACATTCATCAGGTCCATGTCCTCCTGAATCTCATCAAAGCCATCAAATGTAAAAAGAACCTTTTCAGGGAAGTGCACAATATAGTTAAACACTTCATCATCTGGGTCGTGGTCCGGGTAGCAGCTGTATTTGAACAACAAGTCCCTGAGGGAGATCTCATCTGTCTCTTTGAAGGTACTGAACATCCTACAGCGGAACTTAAAGAAGAACATTGCATCTGTCTGCAGCTCCTTCTTGGACCAGAGGTTCTGGAGTTTCTGAAGCAGGATGGATTTTCCTACACCAGCATCCCCCATCACGTAGACTGTTTCAGCCTGGTGATTGAAGACTGCATGATCATCTAAGAGCTGGTCCAAACTCTCCACGAAGCCAAGGCTTTCATTGTTGGCACTCAACAGTTCCATCTGTGTGTCAGTGTAGAGGTCTTCCAGTCGGGTCTCTACCCGATGACCATATGACATGATGAAGCTGGTGTCTCGGCCCATATCATGCCTCATCTTTTCACGGTACCTACTGACTTTAAAAGGGGAAACAGATCACTTAATATTACAGGTTTCCACACACATTGATCTAATTTAATTCCAATTTCCTATTCCAATTTCCTTCAGTGATTTCCTATTGTTCATTGGTGTAAAAAGTAAATCAATCTGGGGTGAGAAAACTAGGCCTTGTTACTGGAATGGAAACCACTAGTTTTACCAGCAGAGGACAACAAATTATCAATGTTTTCATCAGAATTCAACTACTGGGATTACTGTAAATCCAATAAGACTTAATTGAGACAAAAGCTATTAAATGTCATCTTTGAAGCAGTAAAAGAGGCTTCATAATACATGGAGCAGAATAAGTGACTGTGATACTTACTGGGATCTGTGTTGACCACCTTCAGCACCTCCATGCAATGACTCGGCTCGTAGTTGATCTTTTTCAGCCATGGCTGGACGTCTATGTATGCATCACATACTTTATATATGATGTAAATTAAGTATTCACAGGCCTCCTCTCCTTTGCATTGAACAAGCTCTAAGATTTTGCGAACCTACGAGATAATCAGAGAAAACAATTAAATAAGTTACTAATGTATTGTAACGTCAAAAATAAAACATTTATTGGTTATAAGGTCTAACAAGGAGTTTTAGATTTTTTGGGAGTTTCAGAAATGACACTATATTTTTTACTGACATGTAAATGAAAAGGAAATGTAGTATTTCAAAGTAGTGTTTTAGGGGCAAGATTATCTTTAATTTGAAGTTAAAACCTGATCTGTCTTGGTGACGGTGCGCTCCACAATCTCAACGTCTTCGGGGCAGAGGAAGCCACAGGCCGACAGGTTGTCTAGGATGCACTGCATGCTCTTCACCTTGGACACCAGCAGCTCTCTGTGGTAGGTGAGGATGTTCATGCAGGACATTTCGCCTTCTTCTCTGTGAGCCATATTTATGACACAACATTCATCTATAAGGGATAAATGAATGAGGAGTCAGAAATGTGATGTATCTAATAAAAAACCTGACAATTGGCCACAGTGAGGCAAAGATAAAAACAGTCAAACAGTTGAATATGTGACTGATCTGAGGCCTGGCTGATTTTAACACATTGAGAAGGGACAATTGACACATACAGTCTCATCGGGGTTGCAACCCAACTTTGGTGACATGTCTTCAAACTTCTTGAAAATATTGATAAATACTACTTTTACTTGACTTAGCTCTTACAGTATTTTAAATAAACATTCAATAAATAAACTATTTTTCAGTTAACAGTTCAACACTTAACTGAAGTTTTTATACATCACCGTTAATTTATCTGGGTTTTCTTTAACAGTGTATGGACACATATTTCCATACAACAAAAAATTACTAAGTGGTGAGCACATACAACCCAAAGTGGGATTAGGTGCAAGACAAATACACTTCAAAGCAGCACAGTAGAAAAGCAGTCTGTCAACAACTTTCTTGCTACCTAAAGATTTAATGTTCAAAGGTGCAAGGCTTCAAACAACAATGTCTTCATCTGGCAAATTTCCATATATGATACATACTTAAAGAAATATTTGAGGAGTAAGAAATTCAGTGTGCTGACTACTTTTCTACTGATCTGCACGCCATGTCAACAAAAGCTTGGTGGAGGGGTGGGGCGTGGCCCAAAGAGGAACCTGTAATGTTTTGGTGCAGATTCAGCTCTAGGGTTGGATCCAGGATGATGATATTTAAATAATTTCTTAAAGTTGGGAGGCAGACTACAACTAAAAATTAAAGCACTCTCTAACCAGTGTATGCTGCTGCAAAAATAAAGATTATGCATCTCTCCCTCCCTCCCCATTTAACGCAGATAACAGTAATTTTCCTAACAGAAAAGTGATATAAAACTGCAATCTAGGATACAAGCTCGCCATAAAATGGTAAATATGGCAAGTGTCGAGTGTACATACCTTTATCTTCTACGAGCTACACTAACTGTCCACAAACGGCAGCTTTACTGAAGGAGGAAGTGAAAGAGAAACTTTTTTTGACATGTCACCATATGCGGATGCTGCATTCACATGCTGGTTTAAGTATAGGAAATATCTAAAATCACTGAAGAAGTCGAAGAAGACATAATATGTGTGCGACAATTTTGAGCAAGCAATTCAATATTTTAAGCAATGATGCGAAATCTTGCACACGGATTTAACATATGCGCTCAACTTGGCAAAGATACTTTAGTGTCACAATTTTTCGCCAATCAGAGATAGAAAGTAGCCCATTTCTGATTGGACACTCTCTTCAATGCCCATCGCTTGTAAGGAACTGTAGTAATTGTAATGACCAATCAGAAATTTACTACTTAAGCTCTCTGATTGATTTAAAACTGTGGCACAAAGATAATAAAGTGCCAAACTGAACGCACACGCAGGCGTGTTACGCGAACGTGGCATAAGGATCAGGGTTGTCAAACTGGTCTGCGGCAGTTTTGGCGCTCTGACATGCTGTATATTTTCAGACTTACATTGCAGGAGAGAAAATGTCAGAGTTAACGCCCTCGGTACGTTGCCGCTAATAAAACCACAGAACCGGTATGAAACCTGTTGAGTTGGGGTAAAATGAGCGGTTCATCAGCTGTTCGTGAAGGCATCTTGTCATGGACAGAGTGGCACTCCTCAGATTTTATGACAAAAGGCAAAAGGTTCTCTTAACAGGTGAAAAATAACTCTTGGACCATAATGGTGAAGCACTGCAAAATAGCCTCACCAGGAGAGTATTTCTTTTTCTAAAAGGAACACAACATACAATGTATTGTACAGTATGCCAGTATAGAGCTCAGAATGTCCCATGACTCTATTTGTGTACACTGATGACTTCATGTCGCTTACTGCCTACTTTAATATGAAACATATACAGTGAAACATAGAACAAAATCAGTAGTTTTCAATTTAAATCGTTGAAAAGGAATCAGTTCCAGACATGTACAATGGTATACTTCTTGACATTCCCTCATTCTACTTCAGGGATTCTTTAAAGGCTTACAACAGTCTGGATGGGTAAAACGGTCAAAGTGGGTTCATGATGATCAGTCACCTGTGGAGCCTGCCTGCTAAAGATGTTTGTGTCTTTTTTGCAGGGTCATGTGATCAGCCATTTGGAGTCAAAGCTCAGGGCCCTTTCCTTGCCTATGTGGCCACTCGTGTTGAATCTGGTGACTGTGGGTTTAAACATCCAGGCCTAAAATTACCCGGTCATTCCTAAATGAGTCTGCATCCAGATCTTTAACAGTAACAAAGTGCCCCCCCTGTACTGACCTCCAGTTATTCTTATGGTGGATTTGATACTAGCACTTTATCAATCTCTTCATGGATTGTGGATGCCTGTTAGGTTGATGTGTCTGCTTAAATCTACTGAGTCTCTGCTGCTTACTGAACCACAAACTCTAACAGACCTTTTACATTTTGAGCAGATAGAGAAAAGCCTCGGTGGGATTCAAACTCAGGACCTTCTTCGTGTGAGATGACAGCATGAGGCCAGCATGAAACATGGAATCCATAACCCTTGCAACACCACATTGCAACCAATACTTTTTGTGTGTGTCTTTAAAATGACCATGTGCTAAATGCCAATTGGAGATTTAAGTGGACATCGAGAGCTTTTCAACATATTCTCAAAATAATCAGGCAAAGGAAGCTGACGATCAAGTACGTCTTTAATACAGCAATAATTCCAGGTAGTTTTTTATGGATCTGTGCCAAATCTACCAGAGAGGAAGCTCATGACCGCCCTTGCAGCACAGCCCAAGCAGAACGTTAGGTGTCCTCCTCCTTAGAGGGTGTTGGTCAGGTTCAGCAATCTTCAAAGTCCAGTCAGACACAATATCAGTAGTCCATTGCCCTTGTTGATAACAGCTGCGATCATGCCCTGCCTCCCCTCCCTGAGTCGCCTGGCCAATCCTTTTTGAGGCCAACAGGTAGTCCTTCTCCATGTCTCCCTTGATGTCCTGGCACACCTCCATTTCTACTACCCAGACCACAAAATCATGACTTCACTTGTTCCCTGTCTGGTGATCTAGCCTGAGGATTAAGTTCCAGACAAACATCCAAACACATATCTGGTATGATGTTACAGTCTATACCCAAGGCAGCACAAACACCCATCTGGAATTATTCTACAGTCCAGGATATACTGTGTTAACCTAATGGGAAACATTTTGGCAAGATATCCTCAAATTAAATCAGCCCATTGAGAGAGAATCTACATGTTTTACTCATATTAACCACTGGATGGCAGTGTTGCATTAATAAAAATTAGTTGAAAACTAATGTAAAAAAGATAGAGGGGCACCTTTGTCAGTAACCACCATTTTCAGATACTCCACATCATCATCATCATCATCATCATCATCATCATCATCATCATCATCATCTCCTCCACCAAGGAAGGCGGATTATCTTGTCAGTAATTTTTCTCCTCTGTTTATGATTCAGCAGCATAATTAGAATCCTGTTGACAGCGAAATGTGGCTGACATTTGACTATGTGCCAAACACACATGATTAGGTTTGATGTAGATCCAAGAATTAAATAAATGAGGAAAATAAATACAGATTTTCTTGACATTCCATTTGGGTATTTCTGACCAATTTTTCTCCTAAAATTCTGCTTTTGAAGGTAATAAGCACAAGCATTAAATAAATATACCACAACCACAGATCTTACTTATTATAAATCTTTTTTTCTCTCTCTACAAATCATCAAATCTAAATATATGTATATTTTTCTTCTCCCACTGTGACCAGTTACACTATGGGAATTGCTACCCTTTGGTGGTATGTCGATTTAAAAGTTGCAAACTTTGCTTTGTGTGAAGAATAAAAAAAACCCAAATCAATTACTAACTAGCATCTGATATGAAAGTAAAACAATGTGAAATATCTGACAACTGTTAGCATATCAAAGACACATGGATCAGCTTTGACTGACATCCGTGTGTATGACAGGGCTGATGTGAGATCTGATCACGTGTGTGTAAGCTCACCTTTACTCTAGCCCATTATCTGATTACACAAGTGGCCGTTCATTGACCTCTGTAACTCATGAACACTGCCTGTCATATCCATGTACAAAAAAAACTTGAAAAGAAGAAAAAATGCACTTAATTAATACTGTGACATATTTTGCAGCCATTCCCAGCCTGTTCAGTGGGAGATGTCAGTCAGGAGGATTAGGCTTGTTTTGGTCGCCTCATGCTGACAGTGGAAAATGGTTCAAAGGGCAGATTATGTGATGGCAATTTGTGTTGATATCATTAAACTTTCATCATGTCTTGGGTTTAAAGCTCTAAATTGCTTATTAACTCGGCTTTTTGTGGCTGTTTGACTATCAACACTTCAAATGAGACAGATTTCAGAACAGCCCCGCCCACTCCCAACCCCTGAGCAATCGCATTCCCTTCTCTTATTTTGCAATGGAGGAATTCTTTGCTGAAAAACCATGGAATGCTGTGTGCGGAGCGCTGTGCCTCTGCTCCACATTTATAGCCCAACAGAGATCACACACAGACTTACATAGCTAATTAGTCAGTCATAGTGCATAACTTTACTAAGGCTGCACAGTACTCACACTATGTGATTTAAATAAAAGGTTAGAAAATTTGAGTGTGCATGTGGATTTGCATGAAAATACTCTAAGGCATCATTTACATGTTGCATTGAAGTGTAAGCTGCATTCAAATATGTTATCGAACCAGAATTACCATAGACACAGTCCAATTGGAATGGGGCCCAACCTATATAGGAATGTGGTCTGGCTTACACTGTTGAATTACAACTAAGGTGTAAATACTGTCATTACAGCTGGGACACATTAATGACATGCAGTCACACAACTTACAACCTAAAATTAAACTTATTTTAGTGTTGGGGAAGCTCCTTTGAGACAGTGGCTTTTCAGAGGTACTGTCAACACTGTCACATACAGTGACAACGCAACGCAAATGAACAACACAACAGAACAAACAAACAAAAAGGTAACACGAATACATGAAGAATGGTGGAATCCTATTAAATCAGTTCATGCATTTGTCTTTAACTGCAGTAAGGACACATATATGCAGTATAGAGGGCATTTACATGTATTCAACCACATCTAGATGATGAGAGAGAATCTCATCATTTCATCCAGATGATGTGGTTGAATTTGACCCAAACTTGCAGTAAATGACCCTAGTGCCATCTAGATGATGTGTTTGAAATTCTGGAGCTCTAGCTCTTTCCTTGTCCAAGATATGGGCCTTTCACAAAAATGACCCATTTGGTCCATGGTTACTGTGACATTTTTCCCAAATTTGATCAAAATTTAAATTTTCCCCAAATGATCATAGTGCCATCTAGATGATGTGTTTGAATTTCAAGAGGTCTCACTCTTACCTTGTCCAAGATATGGGCCTATTACAAAAATGACCCTTTTGGTCCATGGTTACACTGACATTTTTGTGACAAGGGTGCTTTCTGCCAAAACCTGGGATTGAACCAGGGACAATTAGATCTTCAGTGTAACGCTCCCCCAAATGAGCTATTTGATGCCAATGCAGCCTGAGGCTGTGTCTGAAATGTTGACTTTGTAGCTCCTTTCTTGTCCAAGATATGGGCTTCTAAGTTTTTCTCTAGTTTTACAAACAATGACCGCGGGGTCAACTTTTTCATGATTTTCTCAATATTCTCGGATTTGCCCCAAAATAACACCAATTGATGTCATTGCAGCCTGGATGCTGTGTCTGCAATTTTAGCTCTCTAGCTCCTTCCTTGTCCAAGATATGGGCTATTCACGTTTTCTCTAGTTTTACAAAACGATGACCGCGGGGTCAACTTTTGCCCCATGTTGGATTCATGATGATGTGTATTCAAAGACATTTAAATATGTGGGGAAAAACGTGTTTAAAAAAAACACCTTTTACCTCCGCAGACCCCCTAGGGGTAAAAATGTTATTCATATAAAAGGATACAAAATATTTTGTTGCCGCACTTAATGAGACTTAGATGTCAATGCTTATTGTGTTTGAAGGAGTTGCAGCAACAATACTGTACAAGTATCCACATAAGAAAATCACACGTAGGCCTGACAGGTATTATGTACCGAGCCAAAGTAAACACACTTTACATTTTATACAGCTCTAAGTTGGTTAACTTGTAATTAGAGTGTGAGTGTCTCCGTATGAGAACACAGAGTGTGGTGTGTTCAGCCTGGAGGCCAGGCATCCTACACCCTGGGAATATCTCTTTCCCTTTGTTTGGTCTGTCAACACATCATGTCATAATTTACTAAAGACAAGAGTTCTTCAGACAGCAAACAGCCCAGCCTATGCAGAGAGTGAGCATCATGTTGCAGCTTCCCCAGCGTGAGCTCAGCCTCACCACCTGGCCTGTGAACAGCACAGGGGCTGGGAAAGGCTGCAGGTCCGTCCTCAGGATGGGTTCAGATGCTACAAAACAACAACAGAGATGGGGGATCGGAAACTGCACTCCTGGTTTTGCAGAGCCTTTATACCACTTTGAAACATAAGTAAGAGAAACAAAAGGCTTTTGTGACATTTCACCCTGGTGGCCATGTTGAAAGCACACAGCTCTCAGGCATCAACAGATCACATTACTAAATGTACAGTTTCTCAATAGCTCTGAGTATACAGGAGACATTGCTATGGTTAATACTTCAATTGGTATAGTTGATAAGTTGTGACCCTGAGCCATAAGGGCATTACCTAGGGCAGTAATAGTTTTGTGGAGGTAATGAAATTGTCATGGAGGTAATGTGTTTGCATAAAGGCTTAATTTGGTTGAGCTATGATAACTTTCCCCAGTGAGTTGCACAGGATGAACAAACAATGTTTCTGCACACACACCAGTTATCCCAATGGCACCTCATTGTATTTTT
Organism: Genypterus blacodes; assembly: GCF_046128005.1. Lineage (NCBI taxonomy): Eukaryota > Metazoa > Chordata > Actinopteri > Ophidiiformes > Ophidiidae > Genypterus > Genypterus blacodes. The sequence continues at coordinate 1,019,308 of NW_027466853.1, forward strand.
GAACTAGTTCAGCACCCTAGAAGTCTTGTATTATTAGATGTCAGACTTTTCTATGGGAGATGCAAAACCTATTATTACCTTACTCATGTAATGAATATTACCTTATTCATTACATGCTTAGTTTTAAACATGATTTATTGTCTAAACACTAATGTCTTTTTGTATTGTAATGTTCCATAAGCTATGTTGTGGTTAAAAAATAAAAGAAAGACATCACTCTGCATGGGCCTCCTCTATTTGCCAGAGAAAGCTAAGCCTAATGAATGAGTGAGTTATTGCTGGTGCTTTTTTGTGATAATACCTTGTGTTACATTTTCTTTGTCCCTAGCTGTATAATGTATCTGGATATAGATGGTATTTTAATGCAACATGTAAATAGGCCGGTGAACACACTTTACATCCAATCCTTATTCCGCCATGAAGACACATGGCTGAGATGTCACAACATGTTATGAAGCGGGAACAATAGTACAAATAATAGGATAGCTTGTAGCTGCAAATCATCACTGCCTGAAAGTTCTGCAGCTTGTTATGCATGCACTGAAAATACCTGCTGAATGTAATGGAAGTGTGTATGTATGTGTGTGTGTGTGTGTGTGTGTGTGTTGTGTCAGTGATCAGTGGGAGAAACAGTGTAGAGAGGGGAATGTTGTTTTGCCTGTGACAGAGACCGACTGAGGGCAGAAACTCTGCCAAATCGGTCCTGTCTCATTTGCATGCATAGATGCCACAGCAGCAGCAGAGCAACAGTGAAAAAAGAGACAAACTAACGGGAGATATTTGGCAGCTGATACTCAGGGCCCAATTACAAGCGCTCGCCTGCGTTCTCCTTTACTCAGGGGCTTTTCTCATCTCACAGCCCTACACTCAGCTCTTCTCTGCACACTGGGCCTATCTTCAAACCGTCTGTTTAGAGCTGTGTGTGTGTGTGTGTGTGGATGGGGTAGGGGCGGGGGGAGGGGAGGTTGGGGCTATGCACTAATGAGAACAGGGACAGAAACAGCTAGAATCCCCTCTACTGCCTTGCCTCTGCAGCTCTTCCCACAGGATGGAGAAATATAAAAAGGTTTTTTTTAGGTATTCGGACTAAATGGGAACGGTGACGCCTGCCTGTGCTCAGTGTGTGTCAGTGTCAGGGGCAACCTGTCAACAACACCTACAGCTGTGATACTGGGAACTGATCAACACAACGAGCTGAGCTCTGCGCTTTTATCCTTTGATTCCTGCATAATTAGTATTTTTTCCAGCCTTGTTGTGAATGCATGTTTGTATTCCTCTCGTATGCTTCAAGATTTGCTTCGCTTCATGTTTCCTTTTGTTTTGGGTTTGTTTAAGCTATAGTATCTTTTTTTAAATAGCTATATCATTATATCCAGGTAGGATTTGCTAAGTTCAGTGGGGAGATGTTTACAAATTGTGGGTGGATTTTGTTTCTCACAAATGTGACTCAGTGGCACAGATTGTATTTACACTTGGATACTGACAGATCAGATCACAGCCTGTGTGAGTTAGACCTCCACTCTCACAGATGAGATTTTATTGTTATCGTTTTCAATGCAGTCTCCACATATTACTACATGCATTATCTGGATAATGTATCTAGATACAGATCACATTTTAATGCAATGTGTAAATGGAACAATAAATACACATTTTTTTTTACAAGGGTTAGCCTCTTTTCCATATATAACACTGAACAAAATAGTTTTGGCTCATGTTTGTCACGTTTGGACTCTTCAAATTGTCATCAGATGAATGAGTGAGCTATCTTTGTCGGACTAGTGAAAGCCATACTAAATGTTCCAAGTCCTTATTATTATTATTGGGTAATTTTTGCCCTACACAACTATCTTAATATTCTATTCCATTAATTTGTTTTTGTATATTAGGTTTAATGTTGATCACATGTTTGTCTTTTGTGTGTGTCCTGTGCTCCTGTTGTCTCCTGTTATGGTCATTCTGCAGGCTCCTTACTTCAAAGCTTTGGTGTGTGTGTGTGTGTGTGTGTGTGTGTGTGTGTGTGTGTGTGTGTGTGTGTGTGTGTGTGTGTGTGTGTCCTGTGCCCCTCCCATCATTAGTTCTGTTCTGAACCTTTTGCCTCTCCGATGTTTTCAATTCACCAAACCTCACGTTGCTGCACCTCCGTCTCAAACCACAGCTGTGGGGGAATTCTGCTCCAAAATCATGGTGTAACATGAGCCTGCTGAGCCAAAGGCAACATATTGACTGACTGTGAGCTTGATATGAGACGCTCCCACAAGCATTCCATTTACACAAATAAAGGCTCCACTCTCCGGCTCTGTGACCTGCAGTTGTTTTCTTAGTACTAAAGCTGTAAGAGAAAAAAATTTCAAATATTTAAAAATCTGTTTTATTTATAAATGTGACTAGGACTATATGTATGTAATCTACATAGCTACATGCAATCCCTTCCTCCAGCTCCCTGATCCAAGTGATCAACTTCACTGCCATACTGTTGTGATTCAGGGCTTCAGCACCTTCAGCCTGGGTGAGGTGATGCCCTTGTCTGATGGCATCAGAAACATCTTGAATGTGGATATGTTGTATGTTGGGATCTATTTTCTTCTGATGAGTATTTCAGTATTTAAAGTTGGAGCTGTGATGTACAGGATTTGATTTTCAAAAATGCTGGGGAACCTGCAGTCTTCACAAAAGTGGCTGTTATGGAGGTCAGGGAGAGAGAAGGTAAGCACCCTCAAAATATTTGCTACTGTGAAATGAAAGTGGCAGACCCTGCTTACTGTGGACTGATTCATTTTTAAAGACGATATTATGCAGCGAGTAAAGGCCCCTGTCAGGGATTAATCAATGCTGCAGTTGCACTGACCAATTCACTGAGCACCTTTGCACAGCAACTGAATAAACACCCGAGCTGTGGCCACTGCAGTGATATAAGATGGGGACAGCATTACCATCCTTTTCTGCCCAAGTGGTGGATTTCAATTTGTCCAGACCTCAGATGTTTGAGATGGGAGTGTGGTTACAAGAGATGAACCCAAAGCAGTGGGGTGGTCTCTTTCAACATCCAGCTGTGCTGTGGGCTAGAATCAGAATCATCTATTTTTGGCCAAGACACGTACAGCACTTTCTCCGTCTCCATTTGAACAACAAGAATGGCCCCTGCAGCTCTGCTGAGGAGAGAAATGATTGACTCACCTGGGATCTGGATGACCCGTTGCAGCACAGAGTCTTAAAGAACAAAGGAGGAGATCTCAGAGGAGTGAAAGTCAATATCAAAACAGACAGCCGCTGCTGTTTACACACTGCCATCCGTTGGCAAAATCAGACTGTGAAAGAGAGAGAGAGAGAGAGAAGTTGCAATAAAAAAAAGAGAAAAGTACTGAATGGTTTTGAGACTCAGGGCTTTATTTTAATGAAACTGGGTGAGTCACATTGCGACTCTGAGGAATAGAGAATCTAGCGCTCAGAAGAGTGACTTTGCTCCTCACTTGCTTGCCTTCCCAGTTCTGAATTAATTAAGAACTCCACTGAACCAACTGAGACAGTACCAAGCACCCTCCATGTGCTGGTGTGAAGTTCTGGCAAACTTTTTTGAATCAAATAAACTCACTAGCTTTGGCTGAATTCAATGTATTAAATGCGTGACAGACACAATAATTAGTTCTAGTTCTAGCAGCTTGTTCTCAAACAGACTAAACTACAGAAATGATCAAGATCTATACATTTCTACTAAGGCAACAATCGGATATAACTTGTGTCTCAGTCTATACCCATCCTGTCACATAAACGCACTTACATGTATGTACAAGATCACGTGTGTAAGTAGTGGTGCATTTAGGAAGTTAACAGCTGCTGTGGATGCAAGACAGGGAGTCACAGTGATAAACAACATGTGAAAGGCTGAAATTCATATTTTGGTGAATGTCTCTACTGGTTTGTCATTAATGACGACAATAGTAATTATAATCTGGCCACCCCACAACACACTACATATGATCTAACACTGGTATGGCCCTCATACATCTTTAAAAGTGGAAACAGTATGGATTAGCTGACCTGTCTAGCATTCACCACGCCACAATAAGGCAGATGTTTCAGCGTTCTTCAGGTGCAGTACACCATTTCACGGAAGTTGTGACCTGTTGTAGCTCCCATGCAAACAAGTTAGTAGGTTGTTTTTTGTTTATTTGTGTGAGCGCATGAACAGTCCACCTATCAGAGCCTACTGAGATCTGATCACAATCCAGATAATGAGAACACAAGGTATAAGTACAGAGTTGTAGATATGTGGACACAGAGAGCATTACTTTTACATTTAACCCTTGATACAGACAATAAAATGGCACTGTGTGACAGACAGGAAAACGGAAAATATAAGAAGTGTAAAGCCCATAAACATGTAAACATTTGGTCTTCTATTGCTACATGCAGATAGTGTGTATATCTGTCAAATGTTCTAGTTGTATCTAGTGCTTGCTGGGCTTTGGCCTCTTTGAGTGTCACACATGTTCACAATTATCCAGGAGACGAAGGTCCGGCTGTGGTCGGCCTGTGGGGAGGGAAATCATGAGTTCATGATCTTTAAGGGATTAAAGCTCCATCTTGAGAGGAATGTGTGTATGTACTATACGTGTGTACGTGTAAGAGAGCAGGAATATCTCATCTGTCTCCACACTGGAGTATCTCCATGTTTTCCTGAAGGTCCCACAGCACACATGTCACCACATTACTATATAATGTAATTTATGACCTTAGCTGCAATTGCACTGTAAGTATTATACTTTATTTCTAAATACACTATACAATGTGTGCTGCATGTACACCTTTACGATGCACTTATCTGTTTTGATGCACTTATCTGTTTTCTAATTTGTCCTTTCTAATTTGTCCTTTTTTCTCATTCATCTTGGTACCTAACTTATTGCACTTCTACTCCAGCTCTAGTTATGCTCTTAGCTGCTGGTTTTGGAAGGAAATGCGCTTACGATTTCTTGTGACCTGAAGTTCTTTTATCTACCTTTGTTGAACACACTTATTGGAAGTCGCTTTAGATAAAAGCGTCTGCTCAATGACCGTAATGTAATGTAATGTAATATAATGTACATTTGTTTTTATACATTACATGCATTTTGTACATAAATGTGCATCATATATTATAGTAAACAATCTATAGAAGTCACCAGGTATGATTTAAAGTCACCTGATAGTCCATGTGAAGGTTATGTATGTACACTCATTGTATACTATATCATTTTACATAATGTGTGTGTTGGAAATATTGTATACAGACAAATACTGACCCTGATTCTGAGGGTATTTGATACTCCTGTGTATGTCTGTGAACAATACTCCAAAAACTAACAGCGGATCGAATTTGCTTTTCATCTTTGTCAAGTTTCAGCTCTTTGTTTCTGCTGCCTGATTTATTGTCAATGCAAATGACAAAACACTTACTTACACATCACACATTGCCTCGTGACTCTGTTTTGTCCTCCCTCGCAAATGCCTGGTCCAGGAGGCCATATTGGAACATAACGTATGTGGTTGGTTCAGATGAGAGTCATATAAAGGTTCAGTTGTACAAATATACACAGGCTCCAGAGTTATATCAAAATCAATCCAGTATGAGGCACATGGCTCAGTGTCAAAGTCACAATCAAAGGCATAGATTACATATCTGGATCTGGCAAAGTAGCATCCACCAGCTTGGACACTTTGCCCTCCCATTTTGGTGGATTTACTTTTATACTTAATACAAAGATACATTGATTATTGATGTATTGTGTGTCTTGTTACTAAATGCTTATTCTTTCTGGCAACTTTTCACAGTTGCTGAAGTGACAGCTGTGATCAACCTCTCATTGATTTCACTGAATGTGTCTGTTATGACCCACCAGATTTCGGCGGACATCATGTCTGATACCATTTTTGTTTTTGGTTCTGTGTGGCAATAATGCAATCCTAGGTGATTATATTAATGATATTGTTTATTAATAATTGGTAATAATAACAAGTAGCTTGTTTTTCTCTGGGCTTTTCTGCATCTATTTTATTTTCACCTAAGACCATTGCTACTCTATGTTATTTTGTGTTGATTTGATTTCCTCTTTGATAGCTTCAACAGCAGCCCACATGCACATGTTGGTACATCACAAATGAATTCAGATTACCATTTTGTGAACAAGACTGCATGAACACAATGAATAATTGTCTTGAACGTCTTGTTTTACACAGGCAGCTTGTATTTAGATGGGTGGAGAACCTATAACATTACCCAAAAGTTGCAAAGGGGGATGGCTGACTGGCTGCTGCTAATACTTATGACATGGAGCTGATTATCACTGAGTCAAAGCAGATGTTAAAAACATAACCTCCTTCTTTTAAGTGCCCTCAGTGCCAGCCAATGTTGGTTTGTGTTGCCACCCTGAAGGTTCAGAGTTACACAAAGCAGAACCTGACAGTGAAGCAAACAGAAAAACACCCTGAGGGACAGCAGTCATCTGGGATTACTGGGCTGGAGTCACCATATCCTCCTCTTGTATTGCTTACTTCTGTCAAAAGAGAGCTGCTTATACTGGGATGTGCTGAGGTGACTAACTCGTATCTGTTTCAGGTCCAAGTCATTGTAAACTCTGAGACTGAAATTTCATATGTGAAGATTAAGATTCAGGGGCTTTTGTAGCCAAGTTGTTTCTACACATTTGTACTTTATAGATTACTGACACGAGACTGAGACACACAAATGTGATATGGTACAGCCTCATGTAGCTCTGATGCTGGACACATCACCTGCATTCACACAAACAAGGGGCAAGTGAACTGAAATCAAATTAAAAATGTGTTTCATTTGAACTTTTTTATTTATGTTTATTATTTATGTATTTTTATCAACAGTGTTTAGCTTGAGAATCTTAAATTGATGATATCTCTTTATGGGACATTTTAAAATATTTTTGATCTTGACGACTTTCATTTTGAGCTTGTTACTTTGCCTTATTAACATGCAGTACCACTAATGGCCACGACGCTTCCATCGGTCCATCTAGCCATTCAGTTTGACACACACTCTTCATCCCAGCGGTTACTGACTGGGCGGCAGGTTGTAGCTGACCATCCTAAGGCTGACACAGTAGACTCACTCATACCTTTACAATTTAGAGCTTACAATTCACCAATCCTCTATGTTTCTAGACTTTGGTAGGAAACACGAGGACCCAACGAAAGGAGGAGACCAAAGGAAACTCATAGGATTTAATTCAAAACAGCAAATATGATGTTATCTGAATTCTCATTGGCTGTTACCAAAATATAGATTGCAGCATCTTCAGGATCACTCCCTGTGTGTGTGTGTGCACTGAACATTCAGCAAGGAGAGCATCTGAAACAAGACAGTATACAGCAGATCATAGCTTTGTGTTTGGAGAAACAAAATGCTTCATGTTGCTTTTTTTCCATCTTAAGATAGGTCACAAATTAAGTTTAATACACATACACACACACCGTCAATCACACCCTGGCATCAGTAGGCTGAGCTGAGAGGAACATCTTAGTCTCGAATATGCATGTAGACATATTCTTGAAAACCCTCCAATTTTGTGTACATGCTATGTTTACTGGCCAACTTTGCTCTGACAGCCAGCTAATGAGGAGACATGGAGACGATGTGGTGCCAACACTGACTATGTGGAGCGACACGTATACATTTCTCTCTCTGAAGGTTATCTACCATTAGCATATAGCAACAGAGAAGAGTCCTGCCTGTGTCTATAAAGCTGTATGCAGGAGGAATGCCACCTGATCACTTTGCCCAGTCAGAATCAATAGTTGGATTTCCAAGATTGGCCATGATTCATTTTGGTCGTATCTGCAGGGAATTGTGATTTGTACAGGGAAGAATACAATTTGAATGTGGTACTAATTTCCACAGGATCCACAACAGTTATGTTAGAATCATTGTTCATTTGATGTATCAGACAAGAGGAAGACTGATGTTTCAACTGGTGTGCCAGTCAACAATTTGCTTTGTAGTAGTAATAGTCACTCAGCGCTTTTGGTAGAAATGAGATCGGGGCTGCTAAGCACAGATGCAAGTGCTGTAAGCCTGGTTTTGCGTTTTTTTTTATTAGAATAGGAGGAACAATGTGTCTGGCAAGTTAGAAGGGGATTGGAGGAATGGTGCTCGTGCTCACACGCACACACTCTCCAATGTTAGTGGTAGGGTAGGAAAATATGACTCTGTAGGTTACATAGTAAGTTAGGTGTTTGGGTGGTAGACTCTCTAAAACCAGCAAACTGGGACTGATCCTCCTAAACTGGAGTGCTGTGTTCAAATGCAAACCTAAAACTGGAGCCAATGCATGTTCACTGGAAACTGTTGCAGGGTTTCTACAGTATGCTACTAAGAAAAGCAATCATTATGAATACTGAACTTGTTGTGGAGGAGTAAATGCGTGCATAAACTCAAAGAATAATGTGAATCAATAACTATAAGTGCCAAAGAACCTGTGGAGAGTCCATGGTTGATGGATATGGATATTTGTTTTGTGATCATGTGATACACATTTTTACTCGTCAGTAAATTGTAATTTCCAAGCAAATTGTATGCATAGAAGGAATAAAACCCCAACATAACCATCTGGTGAAAAAGAATAGAATGCCTCACCATATCCACAATATCAGCCATGGTGAGGATGTAGTTGGCTGTCATGGCCCAGGTGTTTCGAGCCCAGCGTGTGTGGTCTATCCAGGTTGAAAAAGACACCAGCTTCTTAGGAAAAACCTAAAACAAAAACAAACACTGTCTCAGTTAAAGTCAGCGACTTTCTGCTGCCGCCATTGGAGGCCACTGTGATATGAGTATATTTATTATCATACCAAGCCCTGACACACACACACACACGCACGCACGCACGCACGCACGCACGCACGCACGCACGCACGCACGCACGCACGCACGCACGCACGCACGCACGCACGCACGCACGCACACGCACACGCACACGCACACGCACACGCACACACACACACAGACACAGATAATGAGTGTATGTGTAGTGTATAGTTATTGGTTGTGGAGTTTATTGTTTGTACTGCATAGTTTTACTTTTTACATTTCTGTTAAAAACAAAAAAAAAAAAAAACTTTCCTTCATCAAAAGCTGTGTTGTTTTGTAAGTGTAATTTTGTTGTGTAATTGTGTTCTTCAAATGTCTTCACACATTCTTGAAATCCTTCAGTAAAGCAGTAAATAACCTCTCATTTTATTAAAAAATTCTGCAGTATTTTCTCAGCAGTCAAACATTCATTACATAACATGACCCAATTCATCAGTCTGCAGTTCATCAGTCTGCAGTTCATCAGGCAGTATTACTTTGGAGAATGTTGAGTTGGCTCTTCTCTCTGTGGTGTGTTTGGGCAGAAGGAGATTGCAGGAATAACATACATGAATCTGTTAAATTACAAATAGCTAGACTGGTTATATACACACAGAATGGCAGTGAGTCTCCTATAGAACTGGAGGCAACATAAGGAATGTTTGTGGTTTGTTTGTTTTAACGTGTTTTATCTTTTCATGCCACTGAAAAACTCGCCTTCAAGAAAAACTTGAAAGTAAAACTCCTGAAAGAGCCACTGAGCCTCATCATGGCTCTCTCTCTCTCTCTCTCTCTCTCTCTAGATAATAATACACAAATGTAAACATTAGTTTAATAACAATCCTGTATAACTATTCTGATGTTGTGGGCTCATCACAAGCCTTGACAAGTTCAACTTTCCGGTCAGGAACTGAACTCCACTTCAGACCACCCTGCACACTCAGACCACACCATCACTCAGAGTCTAACTTCTCATATGTTACTTTCTTTCATTTATATAGTCTGCTACAAACAACAAGCACAAGAATAATGCCTGAATGACTGAAGTATGATGCCACTACTTCCATGAGTTGTACAGTACTATTTTCTTATTATAAACTTAGTCACTCTTTGTTCCATCCACAGCTGTGTCACACATTATTGGTGTAATACAGACACTTACTGGACATTATTTATGGAAGCTGCCTCATGGAAGCTCAACTCCTTTAATGGAGGATTTCATGGGTTGTTCATTTGTGAGAGCCTGTGAATTTATTGCAGATTACTTTAACCTTTTGTTTTATTAATTGAAGTTTTGATAGAGTGTCCAAATGTTTTCATATTTTTTAGGGTAATACTACAAATGTACAGTGAGTATTTCACAAAGTCACAGTGCACCCCAACAACAGCTGGGGCTATCGGTATACCAGTGATACATCAATTTATGTTGCTTCGTTTTATAGAAGCTACCTTTACCCAAGTTGCTCTGTAATTTTAAAACTATTTCAGTAAGACTATGGCAGGACTTCTGTTTGAGTGATGTGTTTTTAGACTTCCCAGGCTTGCTTACTATGGACTGTCAGTTTGCAGCTTTCTCAGGCAGATAGAAGACAAGCTAAGGCTCAGTTCACCTTGACAGCCCCGCCCCAGAGAGAGGATCCGGCCTCAGAGAGCTGGAGGCGAATACATACATACCAGAGGCGTGGAAGACAGAAGGCCAACAGGGCCAAAGAGCTGGAGAGGAGGGAGGAAATAGAGAGGTGTGGTGATTGGTTTACTTTAGACAGCTGTAAAGCTCAAGAGGGGAATAGATGTGCAGACATGTATGCATTCATGTTGGATTCATTCAGATTTTATGAA